>NC_083416.1:87417645-87724520 GCF_020745735.1 Hemiscyllium ocellatum | reverse complement strand
CAGCGGAGAGAGGAGAGTTAATGTTTCAAGTCCGATATGATTCTTCTTCTAGTCTCCATGGCTGTGGTATTGTCATTATTGTCAGTATTACATGTCAGGAAGAAAAGCTCAAGTCCTTTTCTCAGTAAATTGCTGAAATATCTATTTATCATAAATTGGTAAAGTCATGCTGAAGCTCATTCTTTCTGTGAATGGCAGAACTCAGTTCCTGCAAGAATTTTTCCTGTGCTGGTAAGGTTGAAACTGAGTTTGCAACTGAGTTTGACTTCAACTGTGCCACCAACATCGATGTGGTGTCCACTGGAGCGATATCTTGGTTAATTGACAACATTACACTGACATCCTGCACTTCCTCATAGACAGGCTCATTGTTAGTGTTCTCATCTTTCTCATGCTGTTCAAACATGTCATGTTGCATCTTCATTGGCTGCAAAGAAGCAAAGCAATGTTGATATGCAAGTAGTAATCTCAAAAAGGTAGAAACTAAGCATTGCTTCAAGATATTGACATTGAGTAAAGGTTTTCTTATCAGTTTAATTTGCTGTATAGAGGCATGCAATGTCCAAGATCATATAAAGTGTAAAGTGAAGAGAAATTTATCATAGATTGGACTTGTGCAACTCTTCCCCATTATTAAGTCAGATGCCTACCTGCTGTCACATATTACCAATCCATTCTACCCATTTACTGATGACAGTTATGACCCTGACTTCTTTATTCAGGGACAGGATTCGAGTACAGAATTCAAGAAGATGGACAGTGAAGTTCTTGAGCAGAATAAAATAAACAGCAAGGAGTGTTTGGAGATTTTGGCAGATTTAAAAGTGAACAAATTCTAGGTCTGCATGAGTTGTATCCCAGGCTGCTGTGGGAGGTGAGGGAGGAAGTTAAAGATCCAAATTTTAAATTGTCTCTGGCTGCAAGGAAGGTACTGGAATACTGGAGGACAGCTAACGTCATTCCACTTTACAAAAAGGGTGGTAAAGATAGACCAGTGAAATACAAACCATTGAGTCTCATATCACTGGTAGGGGGACAATTGGAGAAAGTCATAGAACATAGAAAAATACAGCGCAGTACAGGCCCTTTGGCCCTCAATGTTGCGCTGATCCAAGCCCACCTGATCTACACTAGCCCACTATCCTCCATATGTCTATCCAATGCCCGTTTAAATGCCCATAAAGAGGGAGAGTCCACCACTGCTACTGGCAGGGCATTCCGTGAACTCACGACTCGCTGAGTAAAGAATCTACCCCTAACATCAGTCCTATACCTACCACCCCTTAATTTAAAGCTGTGCCCCCTCGTAATAGCTGACTCCATACATGGAAAAAGGTTCTCATGGTCAACCCTATCTAAACCCCGAATCATCTTGTACACCTCTATCAAGTCACCCCTAAACCTTCTTTTCTCCTATGAAAACAGCCCCAAGTGCCTCAGCCTTTCCTCATATGATCTTCCTACCATACCAGGCAACATCCTGGTAAACCTCCACCGCACCTGTTCCAGTGCCTCCACATCCTTCCTATAGTATGGCGACCAAAACTGCACACAATACTCCCGATGTGGCCGCACCAGAGTCTTATACAACTGCAACATGATCTCAGGACTCCGGAACTCAATTCCTCTACCAATAACAGCCAGTACGCCATATGCCTTCTTCACAGCACTATTTATCTGGGTGGCAAATTTCAGAGATCTGTGTACATGGACACCAAGATCCCTCTGCTCATCCACACTACCAAGAATCCAACCATTAGCCCAGTAACCCATCTTCTTGTTACTCTTGTTTAGAGAGGCAAGATTTGATCAGGGATAGTCAGAGGGAGGTCATGCCTAAAGAATTTAGTGGAATGTTTTATCCAGGTGATTATGTGTTTGGATAAGGTAAAGAAGTTGATCAGTTTATATGGATTTCAGCAAGGCCTTTCACAAGGTCCCAGATGGGATACTAATAAAGAAGGTAAAAGCTCATGGGATCTAGATACCTTGGTAAGTTAGGCACAACACTGGCTTTTGGTGGTACAAGTCTGTTTGCGTTATTGGAGCCTGGTGTGTAGCGCATACCACAGGAATCAGTGCTGAATCCTTTATTGTTTGTGATAGTCATAAATGAGATCAATGCAAATAATACCACAAGAAATAAGAGCTGGAAAAGCTATTTGACCCCTGAAGCCTACTCTACCATTTGACATTCCTCATGTTCACTCGCCTAGCCTTATTATGAAGAATATATCTATCTGAGCCTTAACTATATCCACGCGGACTCTGACCCCACAGCTCTCTGTGGCAATGAGTTCTAAAGACTCTCAACCCTCTGGAAGGAAAGAAATTTCTCCTTGTTTCAGTCTTAAATTGGCATGTTTTTATTCTGAACCTATGTCCTCTCTCCAAGGCTCTCCCATGCAGGGAAATCATCCTCTCAAAATTTACCCTGTCAATCCTCTAAAGAAGTTAATGATATCACCTCTCTCTTCTAAACTCAAAGAACAAAGAAAATTTGCAGCCCAGGAACAGGCCCTTTGGCCCTCCAAACCTGAGCTGATCCAAATTCACTGTCTAAACCAGTCACCCAAATCCTAAACACCTGTATCCCTCTGTTCCCCACCTCCTCATGCATCTGTCCAGATGCATCTTAAATGAATCTCTCAGTGAGTGGACTCCCAATCTGCTTAACCTTTTCTCATAAAACGATCCCTTCATACCAGGGATCATCCTTGTGAACTTTCTCTGAACTGTCTCCAGTGAACTGATACCTTTCCTTAAGCAAAGAGACCAAAACTGACCCAGTACTCTAAATGTGATCTCACCAGCACCTTGTACAGTAGCAGTAAGACTTCCCTACTCTTACACTCCAACCCCTTGAAATAAGGGCCAACATTCCATTTGCCTTCCTGCACTGATGTGCTAGCTTTCTGTGTTTCATGCACAAGTCCCCCCAAATCCCTTTGAGTTGAGTTTTGTGCAACATTTCTCCAATTAAATAATATTCTGTTCTTTTATTCTCTCTTCCAAAATGACCAACTTCCCATTTTCCCATATTATACTCAATTTGCCAACTTTTTGCCCATTTATTTAACGTATCAATATCTTTCTGTTTGTATCTCCCTCAAAACCTGCTTTTCCTCTACAAATTTGGCTGCAGTGCATTCACTTCCTTCTTCAATTAATATATATTGTAAACAGTTGTGGTCATAACACTGATTCCTGTGGAACTCCACTGGTCACAGATCACTAACCTGAGAAAGAACACTGTTTCCTGCCTGTGAGCCAATTCTCTATCCACGTCAATATACTACCTCCAAAACTACGGGCTCTTATCTATGACTTAACCTTCTGTGAGGTATCTTGTTGAATGCCTCCTGGAAGCCCAAATACAACACATCTATTGGTTCCCCTCTTATCTGTTATACCTCTATCCACTCTGATTAAGGCTTCTTCAAAAAACCCAAATAAATTAGTCAGACACTATTACTTTTCATGAAGTCAGGCTGACTCTGCTTGATTATATTATGATTTTGCAAATATTCTGTTATCTCTTCCTTAACAATTAATTTCATTATTTTTCCATCATTAGATGCTTGCTAATTAGCTTGTAGTTATCTGCTTTTGTACTCCCTTTTTGAATAGTGGTGTCACATTAGGGGTTTAACAAACCTTTGGTATTTCACCAGAACTCAATGATCTTTGGAGAATTACATCCAATGCATCCACTGTCTCTGTTCTTTTTGGATCCTAGGTGGAATGTGGGGAGGGCTGTGGGGCATGATAAATAAGTTTGCAAATGACACAAGGATTGGCTGGCTGATTGATAGTGAAGAAGTTACAGGAGGGTATAAATGGATTGATCAGATGGATAGATCAGTAGCTGTTGAAATTTAACCTGAATAAATGTGAGTTGATGCACTTTGGAAGTAGTAAAGAGGTAAGGAAGTACTCAATGAATAGCAAGACACCAGGAAGCTAAGAAGAACAGGGAGATCTTGAGGTGCTTATTCACAGACTCCGGAAGGTGACAGGGCAGGTTAGTATAGTAGTTATGAAGGCATATTGGAAACTTTTGTTAGAAATTTAGTTGTTCACAGTAGGTGGGCATTTTTGGTTAGGCCAATATTTATTGCCCTTTGTGAAATTGTCCAGAGACCAGTTCAGGACTATCTAAAATCCTCTTGTGATATCAATATTCTGCTTCGGAAAGGAGGCAAAAATACTTATTCTCATACATTATTCCTTTTGCTAGCCTCTGAATTTGAAAACTTCTCTCCTCATCTGGGAAATGTTGTTTGTTAGGGGTTCACAGGACTTGCTGGCTTGAGGGAGAAATATTACTTTCCATGTTCTTTTTGAACCTTATTAGAATATGTGTACCTAGATATGAGACTGTCTCTGAAAGTGCCAGATTTCCACAGCACTGAGCTCTGCAAGATCTGGGTTCTCTACCCCACTCCCATTTCCTTTTACCCTGTGCTTCTCCATTTCATTCATCAATACTATGTATTTCAAAGCCATGTGATTAGAGATCATCTTTATAATTTAAGGATGTGATTCAGAAGTTGGTAATATTGCCTGTGTTACCTGTCCAATGGCCCAAATAAGTTTGGCCAATAAGAATAATAACATAAAGGCCTCAAGCAGCCTGGAATGTTGATCTTTTAAATAAAAAATGGTGAAACCACTTTCACAATATAATTTTCAAATTTTTCAAAATGCAACGAAGTGAATTTACTTCTATGATATTACCATAGAGCTGCTTGAACATATTATTGCAATCATGTAACCATGCTTAAAAGCCCCTGTGCAGATATCAAATAAATTTTGCAGCTACCTGCTGTCAGACAGTAGCACAGATATACTTACAAAAAACATTGAGAGCGTTCTCCGAGCATGTAGACGTCGCTGGAAGGAAATGGTGACAAAGACAATAAGCAAAGCAAGAAGCACAATTATGCACCACAGAAACTCAACAAGAAAGTCATCAACATTCAGCTCGCACATAAGAGTAACTGGCAAACAAGACACATGACCACACAATTTTCTACATGCATTCTTGGAAGAGGACAAGGTTGGATGATGTGCTTCCTTACCACATTTTTCAAGATAAGGAAGTTATGAAGTTATAAAGGCTATTAAAAATCTGGAATTTCCAGCCTGATGGAGGCTACAAACATTTCAGCAACTGCAGCTTTTATGAAGCACTGGGAGATACATTTAAAGCAGGTTTAATGAAAATATGTTAACACAGTGATAACATCAGAGTCACATACTTAAGGAGAAGGAGCTAGAAAGGAGCTAGAGTTCTGAATCACATGTGAAGAATATGTGTATCTATAGATTATGGAAAACATTCTTGCAGAAAGTTCCATGTCATATAATGGTGTGTGATCACAACCTCTGGTAACATACTATCTACGATGCCTTGGGCAGAGCACTACCACAAAACCTTCTTTTTGGTATTAGTCTCTGTTGCTGATACTAAGGATGCCAATACTAAGTCTTTGGCAGAGGAGAGGCTTAATCCTGGTAAACAGCAAAGATTTAATGCACTGCACTTCATAGCCAGTTTTAGTACATCTGAGATGGATCATGGTCTCTTGTGAGTCATCAGACTCAACCGAAGAGTAAATACATATTACTATTAGCTACATGGACTTTGCATTAGAACTAATGGCACTGCAAACATTTGTTTCCAAATGACCTAGAATTGGTTAGCTTCTCCCAGGAATAGATCATATGCTTTAATTTTGTTAACTGACCCCCTGTAGGGGACCTTATCAAAAGCCTCTGAACACCATACATGCTAGACACATCAACTCCCTTTCTCAATTTTATCAGTATTATCCCCAAATAATTCTAACAAATTTGTGGAACATGATTTTCCATTTGCAAATCAATACTTACAAAGATTAATCAGATTTTTATCCACTTGGTGACCCTCAAGTTAAATGAGATATTGTTTCTCTGGAATGAGAGAGCAGCCCTATGGCCCTAGGGCCACCTTACCTTTACCTTTTAGATGGATACTAGCATTTCTCAACTACTGATATAAGGTTGATGGGTCTATAGATCACAGATTTTTACCTTGTTTCTTGTTCCTTTCTTAAATAGTCTGTTTACTATCTTCCAATTTGCTGGAATCATTCCAAAATAATTGGAATTTTGGAAGATTATGACTAATGCATTCACTATTACTACAATCACCCCCTTCAAAACCCTGGCCAACTGATCATATCAACTGAAATATGTCAACTCCATCAACTTAATAACCAACAGGGTCTTTCATTCTGTGTGATTTCATCTGAGATGTGATGTGGAATTGTAACCAATGCGTTTCATGCCTAAGGATACAACTGTAATCCAGCAACTTAATATTTCACCAAATTCTTCTTGGTGGGACAATTGAAAAATACCCATAGTGCAATAGTTTTATATTCAATACATCAGTGTACCACAAAAAATTGTTTCTGTCAACAGTCTATAATTCACCATTGCACCCATTCAGGGCATGAAGGACTGAAGTATTTAACACATTACTCCCTGTCCTCACTATCCTCATTCTCAGGGTCTTGCAGAATGCACTCCATGGTGAACTCCATGATATTTCAGTGCAAAGCTCCTTGGACAGTTATATGAAACTACTATGCTACTCAACTAGGCAATGGTTCACCCTCACCATCAACTCTTACGTTTCAAAAGCAGATCTGCACAGATTTTTCTCACACACTCTCAGCACCTAATCATCATACAAAAAGCTTTGTTTGAACAAAATTAGAAATTGGTACTAGAGTATGGTTATCAAGCATGAAAACAGTTATTTCAAATTGCATCAGAACATTGCATCTGATTTTGAGATCTTTTTATAAATGTATGGGATTGTGAAAAGATAGTCCAATGGTTTTCATGGTCCAGATCATGTGGTAAACAGTGGTACAAATCCTAAATGAAACAGAACACAAAATTGACACGTCAGAATATACGTTGTACACAAGCAATCGTTCATCATACAAGAGGATGATTCCAGTATTGAGAGTCTCACACAAGACAATAACCAGACATTTATAGCTTGTGATATGTAACCATCCACAATGAAATGTAGTACACCAGAGACTGAACTGAAGCTAAATGGCTGAGAAATTATATAAGCCACAGACCGAATATTGCGTACAGTTCTGGTCACCACATTATCGGAAGGATGTGATTGCATTACAGAGGATTTGGAGGAAATTCAACAGATGTTGCTTGGGATTAAAAGTCTCAGTTATGAGGAGAGACTGGACAAGCTGGGTTTGTTTTCTTGGAGTAGAGGGGGCTGAGAAAAAAAATTGATTAAGGTATAAACATTTATGAGAGGCTTAAACAGGGTAGATTGTGAAAATCTTTTCCCCATGGCAGATATGTCTAAGACCAGAGGGCATAAGTTTAAGCTGAGGAGTAAAAGATTGTCACTCAGGGAGAGGTAGAAATATTGAATGAGCTGCCTGAGATGGTAGTGGAGGCAGGTTCTCTTGCAACATTTAAGAAGCATCTGATGAGCACTTAAAATGCCAGGGAACAGTATGCAATGGACCAAGTGCAGTAAATAAGATTAGTGTGGTTTGATTTTTGTCAGTTGGCACAAACACAGCAAACAAAAGAGCCTGGTTTCTACGCTGTATGACTCTCTAAGTAGCAACCCTGAATTGATGCAACTTGCTTTCTATCACTCAAGCGCTTTATTGTGAGGCTAAACAAATGGAATGAAGAGTGATATCAATAATATCATCATAATTCAATAAATATGGATTCAAGAAATATTGACTTTTGAATTCAAAGTAGGCAAGGAAGTAACACCAACCATTTCAGGTTGGCAGCCTGTTTTACACATTGAATAATCAGCTTTTCTAATGACTTCAACATTAAAGAAAATATCAGAAATATGTTAAACAGGAAGCTAAAGTGCTTATGTTCATTTTCAGTCATGTCCAGGATGAATTTATACAAAAGTCAATGAAAGCAGGTAGCTGCTCTTCTATTGTTGCAGCACCCCTCTTATCAGTGCCCAACTGCTGCATTCAATAAGGTCACTGGATAAGGAGTGTCCTTAACTTCCTTCAGTGATATAGGTGGCCAGATAATTTGTATTGATCATGAGCTCCCTGCAGCCAACGTAATGTGCAACCAAAAACCATCGACAATACAGAATCAAGTTTTACCAGTGTTTGATTTGCTGACAACATCATGGCATTGCTGTCATCCCCATGAATTGGAATGAGCGGCATGGTTCCAAATTTCTGCTTGGATACATTAGATGATGAATGACGCCTCAGAATCGCAGGCCGCAGATCATCGTGCTGATAGAAAGGAAAAATTACATTATACTCATGACTACAGTTCAGAAGAATTTATTTGGCTGTAAGGTGCTATATAAATACAAATTATTTTATTTATTTTTATCATTTGAAACGTGAATCCATTGCTTCAAAAATGTTCTTTTTCACAATCTGAAAAAAAAAGGCTCTACTTTGAAGCATATATTTGCAAAATTCCCATAACTGGAACTGCTTTTAAAGGATTCCCACAAGAAATTCTGAAAATGCACAAATATAGATAAGAATGCAAAGAGAAGAAAGAACTATTTTAAAAATAAATAACCTGTTCATCCCATTAAGTCCACTCCTTCTATATCTAACCGAACATAAATTGCAAGTGATCTTCTTTATTCTTGAGGAAATGTTGATAGTTTATTGCAATGATAACAAATTTTAGTAGCAAATCTCAGAACATTAATCTGTCAAATAGGGAAAGTAAAGGCAGGAAGGTGAGATCATTGGACAAGTAAACAAGAGCCCCATACAGACATGGGAAAATGAACAGAGTGAGAGAGAGAAATAATTAGATTAGATTACTTACAGTGTGGAAACAGGCCCTTCGGCCCAACAAGTCCACACCGACCCGCCGAAGCGCAATCCACCCATACCCCTTACCTAACACTATGGGCAATTTAGCATGGCCAATTCACCTGACCCGCACATCTTTGGACTGTGGGAGGAAACCGGAGCACCCGGAGGAAACTCACGCAGACACGGGGAGAACGTGCAAACTCCACACAGTCAGTCGCCTGAGGCGGGAATTGAACCCAGGTCCCTGGCGCTGTGAGGCAGCAGTGAGAAGAGAAGAGAGAGAAACCAACCAACCCACACTGCTTACTGACACAGCAGTGAACCTGCACAGTTACTGCCTTTGCTGTTTGAATTCATGTATCACTGGACATCGGAGTGTGTATAGGAAATCTTAACAAACAGTGGAATTCACAACTGATCTTGGAGTAACCTGTTTGAGAGAGGTCACAGCACAGAAACAGATAAGTGAATATTTTTAAGTATAACCTTGCTGTAGATCTACAATAGTGAGTAGAGTGAGTTATTTCATCATTCGATGTTTTATTGAGATATGTGTTTTGATTAAACTTAAAAATATAAGCCATAAATATTAAGTTAGCCTTGAGCATTGTTTTATTGAGGAATAAGACAGTGCTAATTTCTGAGTCTGTAGATTGGAAGAAACAAGAATGGCAATGAGCAGAATGATATGCTCTTCTTGTCGGATGCGAGAGTTTTGGGATAATTTACATGTTACTGAGGATTATATCTGCGATAAATGTTGTTGGGTTGCAAGTCCTATCAGATCGAATGGATCAGTTGGAGAAACAGTAAGGAACAATGCTGAATTTATAAGAGCATGGGGGTGTGATGGATGGCAGTTGTAGGAAGGGAGAAAAGCCACAGATACTGTCACATAGATGGGTTAACTCTAGGAAAGGTAAGAGATATAGGTAGGTAATGCAGGAGCCTTCTGTGGCTATGCCCCATTTCAAACAAGTATGCTGTTTTGGAAAATGTAGGGGGTCATGGATTCTCAGGAGAATGTAGCAAGAGCAGTCAAGTTTCTAGTATCAAGATTGGCTCTAATGCAATGAGGGGTACATCGGGTTCCAAGAGATCAATTGTGTTGGGGACACTCTAGTCTGAGGCACAGACTGAAGTTTCTGTGGCCAGCAGTGAAAAATCAGAATGGTGTGTTGCCTCTCTGGTGCCAGGATCAAGGATGACTCAGACAGGGTGCAGAATGTTCTCAAGGGGGAGAGGGCCCAGCAGGAGGTCATTATACACATTGGAATCAATTACATAGAAAGGGATAAGGATGAGATTCTGAAGGGAAAATATAGAGAGTTAGGCAGGAATTTATAAAGGAAGTCCTCAAGAGTAGTAATATCTGGATTACTCCCAGTGCTATGAGCTAGTGAGGGTCGGTATAGGAGGATAGAGCAGATGAATGCATGGCTGAGGAGCTGGTGAGTGGGAGAAGGATTCGCATTTTTGGATCATTGGAATCGCTTCTGGGGTAGAAGTGACCTGTACAAGAAGGACGGATTGCACCACAATTGGAAGGGGACTAATATACCAACAGGGAGATTTGCTAGGGCTACTTGGGAGGATTTAAACTAGTAAGGGGGGGGGGGGGGGGGTGTTGGAGGAGGGTGGGACCCAGGACCCAGGGAGCTACTGAGATAAGAGATCAAACTGAGACTGGTACAGTTGAGACGATTCACCACCGCAGATAGAAGTATATATAATATTGGATGAACCCTATCAAGTCTTTTTGCTAAAATACAATATACCTGAGAGAATAAAATAGGGGCTATGTTGAACGTACCATCCACAAACCATGTCGATTCTGCTAAATGATGTATCCAAGATTCCCTACCAAATATGATTATACGATTACTTCCTTGACCATCCAAAATTGTATATACTTCTATCAAATAAGCAGCGTTCAACATACGTATGCATGTTTGAAATGGTGAAGTCCTTGGTACCTAATCCCAGACCACAGTATATCCATTGTGACTTTGAGAGAATGTTTTCCTGAAATTAGAATTAGGGGCTGTTTCTTTCATTTGGCACAAAGTATACATAGACATATTGCTGCAGTTGGAGCAACTTGTCAATACAACACCAATCTTGATTATGCTTTAAAGCAAAAATGATAATTGCTTTGGCTTTTATCTTTATATATAAATCGTGCATAACGATCAAATGAACTAAAATTTCATTGTTTAATATTAATCTGAGATTTTACTGCGACTATAAAGATTTTTACAATTATATTCCCTTTTTCTGGTTAAAGTTTGTAACTCATTTTATATATAAACCAATAAAATGATATTTATTTTACCTCTTTTTTTAATCAATTTGTAGTATGTAGTTGTATAAATAAAGGGGACTGAGAAGTATGAAAGTACAGGTGGGAGGGAAAACAATCCGTACATCTATATATTTCCGGTGGCGAATAGTCTCCAGAGGGCAAACGACCCCAGTGGAGAAACGCTGGTGGTGAACTGGCAGTGGCTAATCATTGGCGGTGAATCTGCCGTGGCGAAAAGTCACCAACCCACAGGGGAACCTTGATTATTCGATCGAGATGGGCGGACATTATTTCATTCGGACAATCTATTACATGGTTAATTGATTAAATGCCTTTCCTCTGGGGCTCAGAGTTTTAAAAGTCCGCTCCCCGTTCAGGAGATTGCAGCAGCTCAGAGCGCGTGAGCCCCCGCAGCCAACCCCACCCCCAGCCATCACTGTTCACCCGACCCCAACACCGCCCCCTGCCCCAACCCTGTCCAACACTGCACCCCCGCCTGCAACCCCGTCCAACACCGCCCACCCGACCCCAACACCACCGACCCGACCCCAACCCTGTCCAACACTGCCCCCCGCCCCAACCCTGTCCAACACAGCCCCGACCCCAACACCGCCCCCAACCCTGTCCAACACCGCTCACCCGACCCCAACACTGCCCCCTGACCCCAACCCTGTCCAACACTGCCCCCGCCCCCAACCCTGTCCAACACCGCCCCGACCCCAACACCACCCCCAACCCCATCCACCACCGCCCCGACCCCAACACTGCCCGTGCCCCCAACCCCATCCAACACCGCCCCGACCCTGTCCAACACCGCCCCGACCCCAACACCGCCCCCCGCCCCTGACCCCGTCCAACACCACCCCTGACTCCAGGCCCGTCCTACACCACCCCCAACCTCATCCAACACTGCCCCCGACCCCAACACCAACCCCCACCCGCAACCCCGTCCAACAGCGCCCTCACCCGCAACCCCGTCCAACACCGCCCACCCGACCCCAACACCACCCCCCACCCCCAATTCTTGTCCAACACCGCCCGCCTGACTCCAACACCGCCCCCCGCCCCCAACCCTGTCCAACACCACCCACCTGACCGCAACACCACCTTTCGCCCCAACCCCGTCCAACACCGCTCCTGACTCCAAGCCTGTCCAACACCACCCCCAACCTCATCCAACATCGCCCCCCCGACCCCAACACCAGCCCCCACCCGCAACCCTGTCCAACACCGCCCCCACCCCCAACCCTGTCCAACACCGCCCCTGACACCAAGCCTATCCAACACTGTCCCCAACCCCGTCCAACACCGTCCACCCGACCCCAACCTCGTCCAACACCGCCCCCACCCCCAACCCTGTCCAACACCGTCCACCCGACCCCAACAGCGCTCCCGCCCCCAACCCCAACCCTGTCCAATACCGCCCCTGACACCAAGCCTATCCAACACTGTCCCCAACCCCGTCTAACACCGTCCACTCGACCCCAACACCACCGACCTGACCCCAACCCCATCCAACACCGCCCCCACCCCCAACCCTGTCCAACACCGCCCAACTGACCCCAACACCGCCCCCGTCCCCAACCCCAACCCTGTCCAAAACCGCCCCCAACCCTGTGCAACACCACCCACCCGACCCCAACACCACCTCCCGCCCCCAACTCTGTCCAACACCGCCCACCCGACCCCAACACTGCCCCCGCCCCCAACCCTGTCCAACACCGCCTCCAACCCTGTCCAACACCGCTCACCTGACCCTAACACTGCCCCCTGCCCCCAACCCCGTCTAACACCGTCCCCAACCCCACCCAACACTGCCCAACTGACCCCAACACCGCCCCCAACCCTGTCCAACACTGCCCCGACCCCAACACCGTCCCCGCCCCGAACCCCATCCAACACCGCCTCGACCCTAACATTGCCTCCCGCCCCGACCCCGTCCAACACCACCCCTGACTCCAAGCCTGTCCTACACCACCCCCAACGTCACTGCAACACCGCCCCCCACCCCCAAACCTGTCCAACACCACCCACCCAACCGCAACACCACCTTTCGCCCTAACCCCATCCAACACCGGTCCGACCCCAACACCACCCCTGCCCCGAACCCCGTCCAACACCGCCCCTGACTCCAAGCCTGTCCTACACCACCCCCAACCTGACTCCAACACCGCCCCCCATCCCCAAACCTGTCCAACACCACCCACCTGACCGCAACACCGCCTTTCGCCCCAACCCCGTCCAACACCGCTCCTGACTCCAAGCCTATCCAACACTGTCCCCAACCCCGTCTAACACTGCCCACCCGATCCCAACACCACCCCTGCTCCGAACCACGTCCAACACCGCCCCTGACTCCAAGCCTGTCCAACAACACCCCCAACCTCGTCCAACATCGCCCCCCCGACCCTAACACCAACCCCACCCGCAACCCTGTCCAACACTGCACCCGCGCCCGCAGCCCTGTCCAACACCGCCCCTGACACCAAGCCTATCCAACACTGTCCCCAACCCCGTCTAACACTGCCCACCCAACCCCAACACCACCGACCCGATCCCAACCCCGTCCAACCCTGCCCCCGCCCCCAACCCTGTCCAACACCATCCACCCAACCCCAACACCACCCACCTGACCCCAACACCACCTCCCGCCCCCAACCCTGTCCAACACTGCCCAGATCCCAACACCACCCCCGCCCCAAACCCCGTCCAACACCACCCCGACCTCAACACTGCCCCCGCCCCTGACCCCGTCCAACACCTTCCCTGAATCCAAGCCCGTCCTACACCACCCCCAACCTCGTCCAACACTGTCCCCAATCCCAAGACCAGTCCCCACCCACAACCCTGTCCAACACTGCACTCCCACCTGCAACCCCGTCCAACACTGCCAACCCGACCCCAATGCTGCCCCCCACCCCTGTCCAACACCACCCACCTGACCGCAACACCGCCTTCCACCCCAACCCCGTCCAACACTGCCCCTGACTCCAAGCCTGTCCAACACCACCCCCAACCTCGTCCAACATCGCCCCCGACCCCAACACCAGCCTCACCCGCAACCCCCTCCAACACCGCCCGTGACCCCAACACTGCCCCCCTCCCCACCAAACAGCGCCCCTCCTGACCCCAAGCTCGTTCAAATCTCCCCCGACATGCAGTCCCCAAGTGCCCCCACCCCCTCTCTGGGGCAGACGGACTGGACACCAACAACATGCTGCTGTTGCTGCTGCTGCCTTTGTGGGGTAAGTCTCCAAATAGCGCACACACACACACGCTCACACACGCTCACACACACACAAACAACCTTTTGACAGGTTCCACATTTGCCCTGTACAGGACAATATCCGGGGAAGGTGGGGTTTAGGGTACACCCCTCTGTAAAACTCCAGGGAAAGTGGGGGAAGAGAGAGAGAGAGAGCAGGACATCAGGTATTTGGAGACGGTGTCTGTTATTCACTGTAAACAAAAGACACGATCACTGCTGGAAACACGCCTTTGATACAATGTTTCTATCGAAATCTCAAGATCTCCTTCGAATAATCCGATTTTTGGATAATTGGCATTCGGATAATTGAGGTTCCTCTGTACTTCAGAGGGAAATCAGGAGGGCAAAAAAGGGACATGAGATATCTTTGACAAATAGGGTTAAGGAGAATCCAAAGGGTTTTTACAAATACATTAAGAACAAAAGGGTAACTAGGAGAGAAAATAGAGCTCTCAAAGATTAGCAAGGTGGCCTTTGTGTGGAGCCACAGGAGATGGGGAGATACTAAATGAGTATTTTGCATCAGTGTTTACCCTGGAGAAGGATATGGAAAAAATAGAATGCAGGGAAATAGATGGTGACATCTTGAAAAATGTCCGTATTACAGAGAAAGAAGTGCTGGATGTCTTGAAACGCATAAAAATGGATAAATCCCTAGGATCTGTTAAGGTGTACCCTAGAACTCTGTGGAAAGCTCGAGAAGTGATTGCTGGGCATCTTGCTGAGATATTGACAGTCACAGGTGAGTTGGTGGAAGATTGGATGTTGGCTAACATGGTGCCAGTATTTAAGACAGGTGGCAAGGACAAGCCAGGGAACTATAGACCGGTGAGCCTGACATTGGTGGTGGGCAAGTTGTTGGAGACAGTCCTGAGGGACAGGATAACATTTATTTGGAAAGGCAAAGACTGATTAGGGGTAGGTTTTGTACATGTGCAAAAAGGATTGATGAGGGCAGAGCAATAGACGTGATCTATATGGTCTTCAGTAAGGCGTTCAACAAGGTTCCCCATGGGAGACTGGTTAGTAAGGTTAGATCACATGGAATATAAGGAGAACTAGCCATTTGGATACAGAACTGGCTCGAAGGTCGAAGACAGAAGGTGGTGGTGGAGAGTTTTTTTAGACTGGGTGGAGTGACCAGTGGAGTGCCACAAGGATCGGTGCTGGGTCCGCTACTTTTTGTCATTTATATAAATGATTTAGATGTAAGCATAAGAGGTATAGTTAGTAAGATTGCAGATGACACCAAAATTGGAGGTGTAGTGGGCAGCAAAGAAGGTTACCTCAGATTACAGCAGGATCTGGACCAGATGGGTCAATGGGCTGAGCAGTGGCGGATGGAGTTTAATTTAGAAAAATGCGAGGTGCTGTATTTGGAAAAGCAAATCTCAGCAGGACTTATACACTTAATGGTAAGATTCTCTGGTGTGTTGCTGAACAAGCGTACCTTGAAATGCAAGTTCATGGCTCCTTTAAAGTAGAGTTGCAGGTAGATAGGATAGTGAAGAAGGCATTTGGTATGCTTTCCTTTATTGGTCAGAATATTGAGTATAGGAGTTGGGAGGTCATGTTGCTACTGTACAGGACATTGGTTAGGCCACTTTTGGAATATTGCGTGCAATTCTGGTCTCCTTCCTATCGAAATGATATTGCAGAACTTGAAAGGTTCCAGAAAAGATTTACAAGCATGTCACCAGGGTTGGAGGATTTGAGCTATAGGAAGAGGCTGAAATGCCTGGGGCTGTTTTCCCTGGAGCGTTGGAAGCTGAGGGGTGACCTTATAGATGTTTATGGAATCATGAGGGGCATGGATAGGATAAATTGACAATGTCTTTTCCCTGGGGTGGGGGAGTCCAGAACTAGAGGCCATAGCTTTAGGGTGAGAGGGTAAAGATATAAAAGAGTCCTAGGGGGCAACTTTTTCACATAGAGAGTAGTGCATGGAATGAACTGCCAGAGGAAGTGGTGGAGGCTGATACGATTGCAACATTTAGAAGGGTATATGAATAGGAAAGGTTTGGAGAGATAATGGGCTGGGTGCTGGCAAGTGGAATTTGCAAGATCCCCTACAACTTGGAAATATTTCATTGTTCCTTCAGTGTCACAGGGTTAAAAGTACTGGAATTCCCTCCTTAAAGGCATTTTGCATCTACTAAAAGCAAGAG
The DNA here is from genome assembly GCF_020745735.1 of Hemiscyllium ocellatum. NCBI lineage: Eukaryota > Metazoa > Chordata > Chondrichthyes > Orectolobiformes > Hemiscylliidae > Hemiscyllium > Hemiscyllium ocellatum. The sequence goes on along the minus strand of NC_083416.1, from coordinate 87,707,903 downwards.
GCTGAAGAAGACAGCTCACCACCCGCTTCTCAAAAGCAAATAGGGATGGACAATAAATACTGGCCCAGACAGTGATGCGAACGTCCGATGAAATTATTAGAAAATGGACCACTTAAATAGGAAAATGATGGGCTGAAAATATGTTGCTGGAAAAGCGCAGCAGGTGAGGCAGCATCCAAGGAGCAGGAGAATCGACGTTTCAGGCAAACCCCTTCTTCAGGGCTCATGCCCGAAACGTCGATTATCCTGCTCCTTGGATGCTGCCTGATCTGCTGCGCTTTTCCAGCAACACATTTTCAGCTCTGATCTCCAGCTTCTGCAGTCCTCACTTCCTCCAGGAAAATGATGGGACCAATGTTCCAAATCAATATTTATCAGAATCTGACCTCCTATCTAAGAACACACTCAGAGTTTATGATAGAAAAATGCAAACATTTCATTGACAATGTGATTTATTGACACTTAACATGGTTTGTTATATTAAAGGCACAATATCTCTTGTTTGTTACCTGAGCTCTAAGGATACTGGCTGTCCAATCCCACATCTCCGACTGCCCTGAACAACACAGGAACCTGCAACAGAACAGCTACAAATCATTACTGACAAGTAGTTTGAGTGAAGAAGAAATCATTGCTATGTGAAACATCACCATTCTTGGAAGAAAGAAATTGGTTAGCTCTCGGATCCTCAGGTACAGAAGTATAGGAGTACAGTGAAAAGTGTATAATGTTACTGCACAAGCAGCTATCTTAGGTACAAGTACCTAAGCACAGAATCTTTAGAACAAGGTGGAAAGAAAGAACAAAGTCAAATATTGCAGTGTAAAACATAGAAAATATGTTTTCTTAGTTTAATTAGAAAATAAGGAAATAAAGTCTTATCTGAGGAAGGATGTTCAGGTTAGAGAGTGAGTGCAGGAAAAGTGTACAAAATTGATTTCTGGGATGACAGGGTTGACAAATGAGGAGAGAATAAGTCAGTTAGGATTGCATTCACTGCAGTTTAGAAGAATGAGGGGGCAACCTCATAGAAACCTTTAAAATTCTAACAGATTAGATGCAAGGAAGATGTTCCCAATGGTGGGAGAGTCCAGAACCAGGGTTATAGTTTAAGATTAAGGTAAACCTTTTAGGACTGAGAGGAGGAGGAATTTCTTTACCCAGACAGCCTGTGGCATCACAGCCACAGAAACTGGTTGAAAGCAAACATTATGTGTTTTCAAGAAGGAGGTTTATCTTCCTCTTGTGACTAAAGGGCTGAAGGGATATGGGAGGAGGGTGGGCTTCGGTTATTGAGCTCCATGATCAGCCATGCTCATATGGAGGGATCGAATGGCCTCCACTTCCTCCTAACTTTTCGGTTTCTATGTGCAAATGTCATTTGTGTAGTGCAGCTCAACATCAGGATGGTCTTAGCTCTGAAACGTGTTGAATAGTTCCCAACTCATTCTGTGGAGAAGTTCACGCCAGTGGGAATCTGGGCGATGGGATTTGTGATTGCATTGGAGAGGGTGCAGAAGCTGGAGGATAGCAAAGGTAGCACCTTTGTTCATGAAGGCCAGCAAGAATAGTCTAGGTAATTACAGATCAGTTAGTCTGACATCAGTGGTGGGAAATTATTTTTGGTTATACAGAGTCAATGGGCTTCTGTACTGTATTCTTCTATTGATCTGTGAAAGGGTGTAGTTCTGTGGTTGGGGTGAGCATTGGTGCAATGACACTGTCTCACTTGACACCATTTTTCACATGTATTGGCCTGTGGTGAATCCACTGATGTGCAGCAGGTGGAGGATGGTGACAAATATTTGTGAACAGCCAAATTTGAGGAAGCCTCCTAACTCCTCCCAGTGTTGAAGGCCTTTGTGTGTTGAAGAAGGCCATGTATAGAGGACACTGCCATTCTCTGCACTTGTCTTGTCTTTCTGTTAAAATAATAGTCATTCTGTCTTTTGATGGATGGAATCCACACTGTGACTCCAGAAGGTGCTCTTTAGCCCATCGGTATAGGCCATTGAGGAGGACATTTGCAAATAACAGGAAGACCCCTCTGCTGACACTGTAATTGGTCATATCTCCTTCCTTGATGCTGGTCATATTTATGACATGTCAGAGATTTGCTGGCATAAATATGACCATCATCAAGGAAGGAGATATGATCAATGGGGAATATGAGATCATTTATTTGTACCAAAGTGGTCTCTTAGCTGCATTTCAGCAGAGATACGTTTTGCACAAGCACCTTGCTAGTTCTTAGCTGTCCCACAGCCTTGTCCACCTCATGGGTTATGCTGAGAGTCTGGTGGTTAGCACACTGTGGTCATATGTAGCCACATCAAGGACTGAATCTCGGCTGAGGTGATCCTTGGTGTTATTTCCAATGAGCACTCACTGCCTTGATGTTCTTGATGAGTTCCACTCTGTTCTTGGCTGTCAGAGAGGGATAAACCAAACATGGCTAACCAAAGCAGCTTAGAGAAGAATTAAGTTGAAAGAAAAAGCATACAAGGAGGCAAAACTCAGTGAAAGTCCCGAAGATGGGATAAATTCAAAATCCAGAAGGATGAGAAAGATAATAAAGGCAGAAAAAGTAAACTACCAGGGCAAAGTTGTGAGGAATATAAAATTGACAATAAGAGCTTCTTCAATAACAAAAGGGGAATAAAGATCAAAATGAACAAAGGCCCATTAGAAAATTAATCTGGGAAACAGCTACTGGAAACAAAGAAATGGGCAAAGGAGTTAAACAGATTTTTTACATCAGATTTTATGGTGGTAAATACTTTGAACATCCTATTAAAATTAAAAGGCATTTGGTTAGATTAGTTGACTGGACAGTTGGTTTGTGATACACAGTGACACCAACAGAATAGGTTTAATTCCAGCAGTAACTCAGGTTACCGTAAAGGAATCTTTTTTAACCTCTTCCGTTGCCTGAGATGTGGTGACGCTCAGGTTAAACTGCCACCAGATATTTCTCTCTAATGGGAGAGCAGCCCTATGATCTGGTAAGACTACAGTGACCTTACCTTTAATACTGAAGATTACAGGAGATGCATTAAATACCATCATCATCACTACGGATGTAGCAATAGACAAACTCAAGGGGCTAAAGGCAGCTAAGCCCCCTGGCTCTGATGGCTTGTCGGCTCATTAACTACGTACACTGTTCGGCATTTTGGCACTGGCTTTAGCTCAGCAGTTATTTCAATTTCACTCAAATCCCTCTAGTCACGTGTTTGCAGCTCGTCAACTACGGACACTGTCAGCACCCTAATGGCTTGCATCTGAAGACTCTTTAAAAAAAAAGTAGCTTTTGAGATAGTGGATGCATTGGCTGTAAATTTCTCAAAATTCATTGGAGTCTAGAGAAATACCAGAGGATTGTAAAATTGCCAATCTATCCCATAAGAGAGGGAGACCAATTAGTCTAACATCTATTGTTAGAAGAATGTTGGAAATAGTTAATTCGAAATTAATAGCAGAATATTTGGAAAATCATAATCTAATCAAGCAGAGTCAGCACAACTTCATGAAAAGGAAATCATGTCTGACTAAATTATTGGAGTTTTCTTGAGGAAGTTTCAAACAGAGTTGATATAGGGGATCCCACAGATGTGTTGAATTTGGACTTCCAGAAGTCGCTTGACATAAAAGATTAAGTCATATGATAAAAGCCTTTTGGATGTAATATTTTGTGTGGATAGAGAATTGGCTCATGGGCAGGAAACAGGGAGTGGGATTAAGGGTTTATTTTTCAAGTTGGTCCCCCATATCCAATGGTTTCCACCAGGTTCATTTGCTGGGACCACAACGGTTTACAATATATATTAATGACTTGGTAAAAGGGAGTGAGTGTGTTGTAGCTAAATTTGCAGTTGACACGAAAATAGGTAGAAAGGCAAGTTGCAAGGGATGTGACAGTTAACAGAGGGATGTTGATAAATTAAATTGGCAAAATTTGGCAAATTTAATACATTTTCCCACATTATATGAGTGTAAAGTTGTTCATTTTGGAAGGGCGAACAAAAGAGTAGACTATTACTTAAATGGAGAAAAACTGCAGAAAACTTTATATAAGGAAAGATATTATTTCATTGAAGGCATTTCACAGAAAGGTTCACTAGGATGGTCAAAGGAGATTAAAAGGTAATCTCGATGAAACATATAGGATTCTTAAGAGGCTTGATACTTTAAATGCTGAGAGGATATTTCCTCTCATGAGGAGAGTCTAGAAACAGAGGACATAGACTCAGAATAAAAGGTATCAATTTAAGAGTGAGATGAGGATGAATTTCTTCTCTCAGTGGGTTGTAAATCTTTGGAACTCTTTGCTACAGAGAGCTATACGGGCAGAATCCTCATGCATATTTAAGGCTGAGATTGTTAGATTCGTCATCAGTAAAGGAATCAAGGGTTAAGAGAATCAAGGGCAAGAAAGTTTTTTTTAATTTATCACTTGTTGGACATGGGCATTGCTGGCTGGCCAAAATTTACTGCACATCCTTAGCTCTTCTGGAACTAAATGGCTTGCTCGGCCATTTCAGAGGGCAGTTGAGAGTCAACTATATTGTTGTGGGTCTGGAGTTATTTGCAGGCCAGGCGAGGTGTAGATGGAAGATTTCCTTCCCAGAAGGACATTAGTGACCCAGTTGGGTTTTTCTGACAATCGACAATGGTTTCATGGTCATCGATAAATTCTTAATTCTGAATTTTTTCGTCCAGAATAGTTGTAAGGAATGTCAGATCAACTGACTCAATTGAATGGTAGAGCAGACTTGATGGGCCCAACAGCCTACTCCTGTTCCTATTTCACATAGTCTTATGAAAGTAGATTGAAAGAAGCTGAAATACCACAGCTTCAGGAGAGAATGAGACTGATTGCTCCAATATAACAAGATGCTGGTAGGTGCATGAGGAACAAAACTTGTTACTTACCACTGCTGCTTATCTGAGCAAATAGTAAATCCCCACCTACAAAGGAAAGGGAAGTGGTCAGCTATTGAGAGAGTCAACAGTGCAAAGAATCAAAACATTTCAATAAAAATAAAACAATACTTTTGCAGAGAATCACAAGTGTCAGATCTTGACAAACAAAACTCTTCCTTTAGATGTGTCTACAAAGATAAAGGTGTGTTAACATTTCCAGAATAATCATTAGGATGTTATTTTTATGAGTTAACTATCATATAGTGCTCTGACTATGTGGAGTGCAGATAAATCCGATTACACACAGAAGTCCATGTCGAAGTCCACGTGGTCTTGTTGGTTGCCTAGCCAGTACAATAAATGAACTAATTGTTGGAACAGTTTCTGCAGTGACTGTAAAGAGGTGAGCTAGGTGGACCTCACTGAATATGAGTTTCCTGATTGGTCCCTGGGTCAATCAATAAGCCTTAGCTGACAGGTATAAACAGGAGTGTCAGGGATTCTACTCACTCCAGGAGCAAGCTCTAAGCTAGCTGGGTCAGTGTCATGTACTATATAAATAAAGGATGGCCCAAAGGAGAGGAATGCTTGATAGCATATGAGTCATGGAGAGTCATAGAGCCCTACATCATGGAGAAAGGCCCCTTGGCCCAAACTGGTCCATGCTGACCAAAATGTCCATCCACGCTAACACCATTTCCCTGCACTTGGCCCATAACCTTTTAATGTACCCTCCTTCACCACTTCCACTGGCAGCTCATTTGATATGCGTACCACCCATTGTGTGAAAAAGGTTGCCCCTAAATCCCTTTTGTTCTTTCCCCTCTAGCCTTCAACTGATGCCTTCTCGACCTTAAGTCTCCAATCCTGGGAAAAAGACTGTATGCATTTACCCTATCAATGCCTCTCATGATTTTATACACTTCTATAAGGTCCCTCCTCAGTGTCCTATGCTCTAAAGAGAAAAGTCCGAGCTTATCCAACCTTTCCCTATATCTCACACCATTGAGTCCAGGCAATATCCTTGTAACTTTCTTCGGCACTCTTTACAGTTTAATAACTTCCTTCATATAGCAAGGTGACAAAACTGAATACAATATTCCAAGTGCGACCTCATCAACATCCTGTACAAGTCCAAATAACTTCCCACCTTCTATACTCAATGCACTGACTGATGAAGGCCTGTGTGCCAAAAGCCTTCTTCACTGACCTATCTACCTGTGACTCTACTTTTAGAGAACCATACACCTGAACTCCAAGATCCCTCTACACTCCTAAAGGCCTCACCCTTCACCATGAAACTCCTACTTTGATTTGACTTTCCAAAATGCAAGACCTCACACTTACCTATATTAAACTCTATTTGCCATTTCTTGACCCATTTCCCCAGCTGATCAAGGTCCTGCTGCAACTTCTGATATTCTTCACTGTCCACAATACTGCCTATTTTAGTGTCATCAGCAAACTTACTAATCATGCCTTGTACATTCTCATCCAAATCATTGATATCGATAACAAACAGCAATGTGCCCAGCACCAACCCATGAGGCACTCCCATTAGTCACAGGCTTCTAGTCTGACAAGCATTCTTCCACTATTACCCTATGCTTTCTAACATCAAGTCAACTGTGTATCTAATTTGCCAGCTCTCCTGGATTCCATGTGATCTAATCTTCCTGAGTAGCCTATCATGTGGAACCTTATCAAAGACCTTACTGAAATCCATTTAGACTACGTCTACTGTCCTGCCCTCATCAACCTTCCTGGTCATTTCATCAAAGAAGTGCTTCCTGGACTTTGGCTAATGTCGAACAAAGATATGCCCAGATAGAGAAGGAAAGTTTGGCGGTCATCTTTTTGTGGAGAAGTTCCAACAATGCCTTTATGGACATAAAGTTGTAACAGTAACAGACAACAAATCTCTACCACGACTACTTAAAGATGACAGGGCAGGGCCGCCAATAGCTGCAGGTCGAATTCAGTGATGGGCTCTTATTCTGAGTGCATACAATTACAAGCTGGAACACTGTCTGTGAGGCCAAGTGGCAAATGTGGATGCCTAGAGCTGCCTCCCACTGGGTAGATATCCCACCAGTGGTGTTGCTATTTGAACAGTCTATTCTGGTTTTAAACGTTCTGGCCACCCTTCTGGTCAATGCTGACAATATCAAACTGTGGACTCAAAAAGATCCCATCCTGACAAAACTAAACCAGCTGATGGTGATGGGGGAAATAAAAGGACCATCACAACAGAATCAAAATCTCTCTGGACCCGGTGAGACCAGAGCACCATAGAGGACAGCATATCATTATGGGGGACAAGAGTTCCAAGCAAAGGTCACAACCAGATACTGTTTGAATTTCACCATGGCCATTCAGGGGTTTCCAAAATGAAGATGTTGGCAAGAAGTTATGTCTGATAGCCAGGATTGGATGCCAACATAGTTGTGTTCATGGAGCAGTACCAAAGTGCAATAAGGTCAAAACTTACCTCCAGCTGCTCTCCCACATTTGTGGGAATGGCCAGTTAAACCCTGGATTCAGTTTCACATCGACTATACTAATCCTTTCATGGGCACTACGCTTTTAGTTTGTGGATGCCCATTTAAAGTGGTTGGATGTGCATAGAGTTCATTCATCAAACATGAGTTTAAAAGTTGCAAGCATCTTTTGCAATATATGGACACCCGGAGATGTTGGTCACAGACAACAGGCCATCATTTACCAGCAGGCAATTTGAGTATTTCCTAAAGTTCAATGGCATCCGCCATATAAGGGCACCTCTATGCCATCAATCATCCAATAGTCCAGTGGAAAAAGCTGACCAAACTTTGAATACAGGCTTTAAGAAATAGCCTATAGTTTCACTAGCTACCAAATTTCTGTCCTGATTTCTATTTGATTATCAAACCATCCCTTATACAATTACAGGGATAACCCCAGCAGAGTTACTAATGGGGAGAAGACTCTGCACCAAGTTAAACTTGATTTTCCTGAGGAAGGCATGGGAATGTTGGGGGAATGGCAGAGGGGGAAAGGTTAAAATTGCATCAAGAATGCCAATATTGGACAGGATTCCTCTAAGTGAGAGAGATAATTTACTTCAAGGGAAAAAATTTGGTGTCAAAACCAGAAGACTGGCCCTGCTTGGGTAACAGGCATAACCGATATGAGGTCAAGTCCCATTACATACAAAGTTTGGGTAAATGAGGCTGTCCTGAACAAGCATGTACACCATATGAAAGCTGCAATCTCACAAAATGGGCAGGAACAAAACATACCCGACCCCTTAGAACATCCACAACGTTGTCAGAACTTGTGGGTTCTTCCCCTCTGCCTAGGGTCAAAGAAACGTCTGAAGACAGCAAGGACATGGAAGATTTTGCAGCCTTGATGTTGTTATCACCTGAAGAAGATAAATTTCAGCCAAGATGTTTCTGGGTGCAAGAGGGGGGCCATGTTCCGATACATGCTACCTGTACCTGAGGCAACATTAGACGAACCGGATTTGGTGCAAAAATACCTCAGGAGAAGCTACAGGAAAAAGTATGGGCCTACACCCCATAATGTAGTGATTGGAACGAGATCAGCTAGTTGGACCTCATAGAATGAGTTCCCTGGTTGGGACTATTAACCTGGTCCAATCAGGGGGAGTCCTGGCTGACAGATAGAAACAGGAGTGTTAGCAGTTCTTCTCACTCTAGGAATCAGCTCTATGCTAGCTGAGTCAGTGTCATGTGCTATGCACATGTTAATAAAGGGTAACTTGGTGACTAGATACCTGCCTTCATGGAGTTATTTCAGTTTCAGCTCATGTGTGCTGAGCGTCATTAAATTTTCCTCTGTTGTTTCAATAAAGCATGTGCTCTTAAAGACAAGGGAGCACTCAATGTCACTAGGAAGCACAGAGCAAGACAGGGATCTAACGGCATTTGTCTACACATCCCTGAAGGTGGCAGGACAGGCTAAATGTGTAACTAAGAATGCATATAAGCCACCTGCCTTTATCAGTCATGGCATAGATTATAAGAGCAAGGGAAGTTATGTTGGAGCTGTACAGAACTTTGGTTGGTCCACAGCTGGTGTACTGTGTGCAATTCTGGTCACGACACTATAGGAACTATATGATTGTACTGGAGGCAGTGCAAAGAAGATTCGCCAGGATTTTGCTTGTGACAGAACATTTCAGTTTTGAAGAGAAGCTGGATAAGCTCGCATTATTTTCTTTGGAGCAGAGAAAGCTCAGATGGGAGCTGATCGAGGTGTATAAGATTATGATGGTCATGGACAGGGTGAATATAAAACAGCCGTTTCCCTTAGTTCAGGGTCAATAACATAGAATCCCTACAATATGGAAACAGACCCTTTGCTCCAACAACCCTCCGAAAAGCAACTCACCCAATGACCCCTGACTAATGCAACTAACCTAAACATCTCTGAGAACTATGGGCAATTTAGCATAGCCAATTCACCTAAACTGCATATCTTCAGACTGTGGGAGGAAACTGGAGCACCCAGAGGAAACCCACACAGACACAGGATGAATGTTGCCTGAGGCTGGGATTGAACGCAGGTCCCTGGTGCTGTGAGGCAGCAATGCTAACCATTGAGCCACTGTACTACCCCTCAAAGGGATGTAATTTTAAAGTAAAAGGCAGGAGATTTAGCAGGGTTTGAGGAAAGACATTTTGACCCAGATGAGAGCCTGGAATGCACTGCCTAGGAGGAGTAGTTTCATAAATACTTGGATGGGCACTTGAATTATCCTAACATGTGGAGCCAGCACAGACAAGTGGGACTAATATAGTTATTTGTACCTTTTTGTTTATGCAGACTTAAAGGGCCAAAGAGCCTCTTTTGTACTATCTGATTCTATGATTCTATAAATGTGACCCGAGCCTCTCACTTCCATTGATATATTGAATAGTATTATCCAAATGGAACTATGATTTAGAGCAGTTTACACCGAATATTCCAACAAATGCTAAGTTCAAAACTTTCATTCTGTATTTAGAAAAACGCTGACATTGATAAATGTGGCTTATAATTTTCAAGAAGAGCTTTTCTTGCATAGTCCCCATTCTTGGCAGCTCTACCTTAAAAACTTCTGCATTTTCATTTTCTTTGTAACCTTCTGATTGTTCACTGTCATGATCAGGAACTAGAACCCTGACTAATCTCTTCCTCCTCTACATTGATGACTGCACTGGCACCACCTCGTGCTCCTGTGAGGAGGTTGAGCAATTTATCAACTTCACCAACACATTCCACCCCAACCTTAAATTCACCTTGACCATCTCTGGCATCTCCCTCCTCTTCCTGGACCTCTCCATCACCATTAATGATGACCGATTTGACACTGACATTTTTTACAAACCCACCGACTCCCACAGCTATCTGGATTATCCCTCTTCCCACCCTACCTCCTGCAAAAATGCTACCCTGTATGACCAATTCCTCCACCTCTGCCGCATCTGCTCCCAGGAGGACTAGTTCCACCACAGAACACACCAGATGGCCTCCTTCTTTAGAGACCGCAATTTCCCTTCCTACGTGGTTAAAGATGCCCTCCAATGCATCTCATCCACATCCCACTCCTCCGCCCTCAAACCTCACCCCTCCAACCGTAACAAGGACAGAACTCCCTTGGTGCTCACGTTCCACTCTACCAACCTTCGCAAAAACTACATCATCCAACGACATTTCCGCCACCCCCAAACGGACCCCACTACCAGGGATATATTTCCCTCCACACCCATTTCCGCCTTCCGCAAAGACCGTTCCCTCTGTGACTACCTGGTCAGGTCCAAGCCCCCCAAAAACCCACCCTCCCATCCTGGCACCTTCCCCTGCCACCGCAGGAATTGCAAAACCTGCACGCACACCTTCTCCTTCATCTCCATCCAAGGTCTCAAGGGAGCCTTCCACATCCATCAAGGTTTCACCTGCACGTCCACTAATATCATTCATTGTATCCGTTGCTCCTGATGTGGTCTCCTCTACACTGGGGAGACTGGACGCCTCCTAGCAGAGCACTTTAGGGAACATCTCCGGGACGCCCGCACCAATCAACCTCACCTGCCGTGGCCCAACATTTCAACTCCCCCTCCCACTCTGCCAAGGACATGCAGGTCCTGGGCCTCCTCCACCACCACTCCCTCACCATCCGATGCCTGGAGGAAGAACGCCTCATCTTCCGCCTCGGAACACTTCAACCCCATGGCATCAATGTGGATTTCACCAGTTTCCTCATTTCCCCTTCCCCCACCTGCTCCAGCCTTCCTGCTCAGCACCGCCTTCATGACCTGTCCTCCCTGCCTATCTTCCTTCTCATCTATCCACTCCACACTCCTCTCTGACCTATCACCTTTATCCCCACCCCATTCACCCATTGTACACTTTGCTACCTTCCCCCACCCTCCTCTCTGACCTATCACCTCCATCGCCACCCTCACCCCCATCCCCATTCACCTACTGTACTCTATGCTACTTTCTCCCCACCCACCCCCCTCTCATTTATCTCTCCACTCTGCAGGCACCCTGTCTCTATTCCTGATGAAGGACTTTTTCCTGAAATGTCGATTTTTCTGCTCGGATGCTGCCTGACCTGCTGTGCTTTTCCAGCACCACTCTAATCTAGACTCTGGTTTCCAGCATCTGCGGTCCTTGTTTTTACCTAATCCCTCATCTCTGTCCATTGCCCAGTGAGGGAACTGAAGTCAGTTTCAGCACCTGTTGCTGAGACAGTTAACCTCAGACTGTGTCAGCTGGAATGGCACCTTTATGTACTGAACTTGTCACATACATTTGTGTCTTTGATTGTTACTGAGTTAATGAATGAGCTTTAATTTTCAATTTTCTCCTATTATTTCCTCCATGCAGCCAAGATGACAAATGGCCTCCTCTGTGTTGTAACAATTCTGTGAATGAGCATGAATGATGCACTTACTGCACTGTTGGTGCTTTCAGCTTCTTCTTAATGCCCAGGTAAACCTTCAATGAAAGAACAGGCCATTCCCGTTCAGGCTTGGAGCTCTGCAAAATATAACCTTATAAGACAATCATGTTCCTTTTTAAGTTTGCTCTTGTTAATCAAGATCTTAATCCTGATAGTATGTGGATTGTTTCTTTAAGCACTTTATGGGATTGTCCCTGCCTGTTGATTACTGTGCTAACAGCTTTCATTCTCACATTAAATATGGGAATAGGTTGAAATAAGTTGCACACGGAAGATAGAAGTTCGTAGGTTTCAGCCTTCATGTCAACTAATCATAGAATCATACAGTATAGAAGAGGCCCTTAATCTCATTGACTATGCACTGATAAAACATTATTTGAAATCTACACTGTTCCCTTTTTTCACCATTTATCCCATATTCATATTTGTATTGAATTGTTATATTGTATTTTTTGTATTCATTCACAGGATGTGGGTGTCACTGGCCAGGCCAGTATTCAGTTCCGACTCCTAATTGCCCAGAGGGCATTTGAGAGTCAACCACATTGCTGTGGATCTGGAGTCATGTGTTGGCGAGACGAGTTAAGGATGACAGTTTCCTTCCTTAAAAGGCATTAGTGAACCAGATGGGCTTTTCCAACAATTGACCATTGTTTCAATGGCCATCATTAGCCGTCCTAATTACAGTTTCCATTGAATTCAAATTCCACCATCTGTCACAGTGGAGATTTGAACCCAAGTCCACAGAACATTTTGGGTCTGTGGATTAATAGTCAAGTGATAATATATCTAGGCCATCATTTCCTCAAATTATAACGTTAAAAGTACTTTGTAAAGTATTCCCACCATCCTTTGCATGATTTGTTTTGCATCAAATTGTCTTTGAACCTTCTGCTTTTCACCTTAAATTTATGTCCCTTGTCGTTATTCTCCCTGCTAAGAGAACAACTAATCATCTAATTGCTAATTATCTATCAGCTAATCATTTATAATCATCCTATTCATTTCCCTCATAATCTTATTCACCTCTATCAGGTTCCCGCTCAGCCTTCTCTGCTCCAAACAAAAAAACCTAAGCTTATCCAGCCTCTCTTTAGAATTAAACTGCTCTAAGCCAGGACACATCCTCATGAATCTCTTCAGCAATCCTCCAATGAAACTATATCCTTCCTATAATGTAGAGACCAGAACTGCACACAATACCCTGACTGCGGCCTAACCAAGGCTCTGTGTACTGCCAACATAACCCCCTGCTCTCATAATCGATGCCAAATCTGATAAATGCAAATGCCCCAAATGCCTTCTTAACTATACTGCTGACCTGTGCTGCTGACCTGTCCTGCTGCCTTCAGGAATTTGTGGGCAAGATCCCAAAGATCCCTCTGAGCTTCTAGTATCCTGCCATTCATTGAGTTCTTTCTTCTCTTGTTCTTTCTTCTAAAATGCATCATCTCACAATTATCAATTCTATCTGCCACTGATTTGACCACCTGACCAACCCATCTATAGCTTCCTGTATCCTTGGACTTTCATCTTCACTGTTAACCACCCAGCCAATTTTTGTGTCGTCTGCAAATGTATTTATTATTGCCCTCACATTTTATTCTACATTGTTTATATTGAACAATAAAGACCCAGCACTGATTCAGGCAGTATGCCTCTGCTTACCAGCCTCCAATCTTGCAAACAGCCTTCTACCATCAGCAAACCAATTTTGGACATAACTTGCCAAATTACCCTGGATTCCATGAGCTTTTACCTTTGTTATCAGTTTCCCTTGTGGATCTTCGTCAAAGGCTTTGCTAAAATCCATACAAACTACATCCACAACAAATGCTCAGTAGCAGCAGTGTGTACTATCTACAAGATGCACTGCAAAATTCACCAAAGATCCACCTTCAAAACCCATGACCACTGACATCTGGAAGGCAAGGGCAGCAGATATATGGGACTGCAATCACCTTCGAGCTCCCCTCCAAGCCATCTTGACTTGGAAATATAATGGCATTTTTTCACTGTTGCTGGGTCAAACGGCATTGTGAGCCAATCCACAGCAGGTAGACTGCAGAGGTTCAAGAATACAGCTCACCACCACCTTCTCAAGGGCAACTAGGGATGGATAATAAATGCTGGTCTAGCCAGTGATGCCCACATCCCCCAAAATGATTACAATTTTTAAAAAAAATGTACGATCCTCATTACATACCTGGTCACCTTGCCAAAAATCTTGATCAAATTTGAACAGCATGACCTCCTTCCGACAAAGCTATGCCGATGAGTGATTTGGCTTATAGAGTTTGAGTTTGTACTCTTTAAAATCATAGAATCTCAAAAGTGTGGTATAGATCATTCAGCCCATCAAATCCACACTGACCTTCCAAAGAACACCCCTCCCAGACACATCCGCATAACCCTGCATTTTCCATGGCAAATCTACATAGCCTGCACATTATGGGTAAATTAACATGGCCAATTTATTTAACCTAAACATCTTTGGACTATCAGAGGAAACCAGAATACCCAGAGAAAACCCATACAGAAACAGGGAGAATGTGGAAACTTCACAAAGACAATCACCCAAGGGTAGAATTGAACCTGGGCCCCTGGTATTGTGAGACTACACTGCTAACCACTGAGCCAACGTGCTAGCACATGAGCTTAAAGGAATTAAACAAAACCTAATTGTGGAATACAAGATACTAAAAAAGTTTGATAAAGTCAGCATAGAGAGGATAGTTCCTCTTTTAGTACAATCTTGAACAAAGATCATAGCTTTAGGATAAAGGGTAGCCAATATGTAACAGATATGAGGAGAAATCACTTCTCTGAAAGAGTCATAAGTTTGAGGAATTTGTTATCCCAGAGTGCAATTGACATTGAGTAACTGTAAGGAGATAAATTTTTATTTAGTAGTGGGTTAAAGGGTAATGGTGTATGGGCAGCGAGTAGAGTTGATTAGATTAGATTAGATTAGATTCCCTACAGTACGGAAACAGGCCCTTCGGCCCAACAAGTCCACACCAACCCTCTGAAGAGCAACTCCACCGAGACCCATTCCCCTACCCTATATTTACCCCTGACTAATGCACCTCACACTATGGGCAATTTAGCATGGCCAATTCACCTGATCTGCGCATCTTTGGATTGTGGGAGGAAACTGGAGCACCCAGAGAAATCCCATGCAGACATGGGGAGAAAGTGCAAACTCCATACAGTCGCTTGAGGCGGGAATGAGCTGAGATGAAATCAGCCATGATTTTATTAAATGCTGGAGCAGGCCCGCAGGGCTGAATTGCCTCCTCCTGCTCCTCGTTCTTACATTCTGATACTACTCTCACAGCCAAGACAACAAATCAACTTTGAATCCAACAGCACGGAGACAGGCCCTTTGGGCCAAACTGGTCCTTGCTGGCCAAAACATTAGTCCACACTAACCCCATTTCCCTGCACTTGATCCATAACCTTTTTAACTTTTTCTATCCATCTATTCCTCCAATTGCCTTTTAAATGCTATTAATGTACCTGCCTCAACCCCTTCTGCTTGTTCCGAATGTGTGCCACCCTCTGTGTAAAAAAATAGGTTCCCTTTTATTCTTGCCCCTCTGACCTTAACTGTTGCCCTCTAGTTCGTGATTCCCCAACCCTGAGAAAAAAGACTAAGTACATTCACCTTATCTGTGCCTCTCATGATCTTATACACTTTAATATGGTCCTCTCTCAGTCTCCCTGTACTCAAAAGAAAAATGTTGTACCTTGTCCAACCTCTTCCTATAACTCACACCATTGAGTACAGGACACGTCCTTGTAAATTCCTTCTGCACTCTTTACAGTTTAATAACTTCCTTCCTATAGCAAGATGACCAAAACTGAACACAATATTCCAAGTGCGGCCTCACAAATGCCCTGTATAATTGCAACATAACTTCCCAAATTCTATACTCAATGCTCTGACTGATGAAGGGCACGTGTGCCAGATGTCTTCTTCACTGTGCTGTCTACCTGTGACTCCAGTTTCAGAGAACTGTGAACCTGAACTCCAAGATCCCTCTGTTCCATTACATTCCTTAGGCCCTACCATTCACCATGAAACTCCTATCTCGATTTGACTTTCCAAAATGCAAGACCTCACACTTATCTAGATTATGGTGTACTGGGTTGTGGTTCTGTTCGCCGAGCTGGAAGTTTTTGTTGCAAACGTTTCGTCCCCTGGCTAGGCGACATCATCAGTGCTCTGGAGCCTCCTGCGAAGTGCTTCTTTGATGTTTCTTCCGGTATTTATAGTGGTCTGTCCTTGCCGCTTCCGGGTGTCAGTTTCAGCTGTCTGCTGTAGTGGTTGGTATATTGGGTCCAGGTCGATGTGTTTGTTGATGGAGTTTGTGGATGAATGCCATGCCTCTAGGAATTCCCTGGCTGTTCTCTGTCTGGCTTGCCCTATGATCGTAGTGTTTTCCCAGTCGAATTCATGTTGCTTGTTGTCTGCGTGTGTGGCTACTAGGGATAGCTGGTCGTGTCGTTTTGTGGCTAGTTGATGTTCATGTATGCGGATTGTTAGCTGTCTTCCTGTTTGTCCTATATAGTGTTTTGTGCAGTCCTTGCATGGTATTTTGTAAACTACATTAGTTTTGCTCATGTTGGGTATCGGGTCCTTTGTTCTAGTGAGTTGTTGGCTGAGCGTGGCTGTTGGTTTGTGTGCCGTTATGAGTCCTAAGGGTCGCAGTAGTCTGGCTGTCAGTTCTGAAACGCTCCTGAAATGACCAGCTATCCCGAGTAGCCACACACGCAGACAACAAGCAACATGAATTCGACTGGAAAAACACTACGATCATAGGGCAAGCCAGACAGAGAACAGCCAGGGAATTCCTAGAGGCATGGCATTCATCCACAAACTCCATCAACAAACACATCGACCTGGACCCAATATACCAACCACTACAGCGGACAGCTGAAACTGACACCCGGAAGCGGCAAGGACAGACCACTATAAATACCGGAAAAAACATCAAAGAAGCGCTTCGCAGGAGGCTCCAGAGCACTGATGATGTCGCCTAGCCAGGGGACGAAACGTTTGCAACAAAAACTTCCAGCTCGGCGAACAGAACCACAACAACGAGCACCCGAGCTACAAATCTTCGCACAAACCTTGAACACTTACGGGTGTACTGGGCTTTATTGGTAGAGGTATTGAGTTCCGGAGTCCTGAGGACATGTTGCAGTTGTATAAGACTCTGGTGACGCTGCATCTGGAGTATTGTGTGCAGTTTTGGTCGCCATACTATAGGAAGGACGTGGAGGCATTGAAACAAGTGCAGAGGAGGTTTACCAGGATGTTGCCTGGCATGGTAGGAAGATTGTATGAGGAAAGGCTGAGGCACTTGGGGCTGTTTTCATAGGAGAAAAGAAGGTTTAGGGGAGATCTGATAGAGGTGTACAAGATGATTAAGGGTTTAGATAGGGTTGACAGTGAGAACCTTTTTCCGCTAATGGAGTCAACTGTTACTAGGGGACACAGGTTTAAATTAAGGGGTGGTAGGTATAGGACAGATGTTAGGGGTAGATTCTTTACTCAGCGGGTGTGAGTTCATGGAATGCCCTGCCAGTAGCAGTGGTGGACTCTCCCTCTTTATGGTCATTTAAGCGGGCATTGGATAAGCATATGGAGGTTATTGGGCTAGTGTAGTTAGGTTGGCTTTGACCGGTGCAACATCGAGAGCCGAAGGGCCTGTACTGCGCTGTATTTTTCTATGTTCTATGTTCTATGTTCTAAACTCCATTTGCAATTTCTTGATCCACTTCATCAGCAAATCAAGATCTTGCTGCAATTTCTGATAACCTTCCTCACTGTCCATGATACTGCAAATTTTAGTATCACCTGCAAACTTACTAATCCTGCCTTGTACATTTTCATCCAAATCATTGACATAGATAACAAACAACAATGGGCCCATCACAGACCAAGGCATTCCAGTAGTCACAGGCCTTCAATCGAAAAAGCATCCTTCCACTGTTATCCTCTGCGTCCTACCATTAAACCAATTTTGTCTCCAATTTGCCAGCTTGCCCTGGATTCCATGCTATCTAACCTCCCAGAGCAGCCTAACATATGGAACCTTATCAAAGGCCTGCATCAATGACCTTCCCACTGTCATAATGTCAGAAGTGGGGATGTTCGCCGATGATTGCAGTTTTCAGCACCATTCGCGACTCCTCGGATACTGAAGCAGTCCGTGCTCAAATGTAACAAGCTCTGGACAATATCAGTCTTGGGCCAATAAGTGGCCAGTAACATTCACGCCACACAAATGGCAGACAATGACCATCACCATTAAGAGAAACTCTAAACACCACTCCTCAACGGTATTTCTATCATTGAATCCCCCACTGTCAATATCCTTGGGGTTACTATTGACCAGGAACTCAACTGGACTCACAACATAAACACAGTGGCTACAAGAGCAGGTCAGAGATGAGGGATACTGGTGCAAGTAACTCACCTCCTGACACCCCAATGTCTATTCACCATCTATAAGGCATAAGCCAGGAGTGTGATGGAATACTCCCCACTTACCAGCACGAATGCAGTTCCAACAAGACTCAAGAAGCTTGACAACATTCAGGACAAAGCAACCCACTTGATCGGCACCACATCTACAAACATTCAATCCCTCCACCACTGGTGCTCAGCAGCAGCAATGTGTGCTACCTACAAGAAATTCACCAAATATCCATAAACAATCTTCCAAACCCACGACCACTGACATCTAGAAGGACAAAGGGCAGCAGGTACTTGGGAACACCAACACTTGCAAATTTCCCACCAGCCACACACCACCCTGACTTGGAAATATAATGCCATTGTTTCACAGTCATTGGGTCAAAATCCTGGAATTCCCTCCCTATCGGCATTGTGGGTCAACTCACAGCAAATAGATGGCAGTTATTCAAGAAGGCACCTCACCACCATGCTCTCAAAGGCAAATACGGATGGGCTATCAATACTGGTCAGCCAGCAATAGCCAAGTCCTACAAATTAATTTTAAAAAACTGCCCTGCCCCAGTCAACCTTCTTGGATACTTCATTAAAGAACTCTAACAAATTTGTGAGACATGATCTCCCACACAAAAAGCCATGCTAACTACTCATAATCAAACCCTGTCTTTGCAAATGCATATATATCTTATCATTCAGAATCTTCTCAAGTAACTTACCCAGATATGTTCGGCTTACTAGTGTATAATTTCCTTAAATTCTTTCACTTGAAGTTCTATTTTGCAGATTACACACCACTGGGAAAAGTACTCCATTAAAATAAATACTAGTTTGTGACAGCTTGGCAGTTCCAAGAGGCTTATGCACCTTTTTCTCTAATGTCAACATTTCAAGTCTCCTGATGCTCCCTCCCAGCGTTTGTGACTCATCTCCTTCAAAGAGTACATGACCCCTCCAAAGGTCTCCAAAGATGTCTCAGGACCATCACCATATGGATACCTTGTCTCTCCAAATGGGTAGCCTGGTTATCAAACTAATTCACAAAGTTCAGTCTAACATGTAAACATTGGGTTCCATAACACAGCAATGCCAAACTCCTGTTTTGGTGAAGCACCTGGTCAATTACATAAACAGGTAAAAATGTATCATGCAAAAACCAGCCTGGACCCAATCCCATTCACATAAGCTATTGAAGGGTTGTGTTTGGGTACAGAGCTTGTATTATCATGCCACTTACATCATTCTTGTCACAACAGGTTTTCAACCAGGGAAATATTGGGTCCATGTGTACAGAGCAGTTGTTGACATCAAACTGTTGTACTGTAGGTGGACCTGGGCTCTGCATCGGTGATATATAAGATCTTTAAAGAAATTCCACCGGCAATAGCTTCTCCACATTAACTAGATTCAATGGGAAGATCATCAAATAAACGCTAGGCCTCCTTCTTCAAACCAGGTAAGATCATTCAGGTAAAATACATGCAAACTTAATCAGGATGACTAGGTCAATACCCAGGAATTGAGATGTCCCGGAACAAAATCCTCCTTACTAACATCTGGGGGACAGCTGTCTCACAGACTAGTCAAGCAATATCCTGGCATAGTTATACTCATGGAATCACACCTTAAGACAATGTACCAGACACCACCATCACCATCCTTTGAAATGTCTTTTCCCAGTTGTTGGACAAATCCAGTATAGGTGGCAGCACAGTGGTAAACAGATAGAAGGAGTTGCCCTGGGAGTCCTCAACATTAACTCTGGACCCAAGAACTCTTATGGCTTCAGGTGAAACATCGGCAAGGGAACTTCCTGCTGATTACCAAGTACCATCCTCCCTCAGCTGATGAATCAGTACTCCTCTATGTTGAACAACACGGAGGTTAGCTAAGGTACAAAAAGAAATCAAAAAGGTAAAGAGAGGTGGATTTCAATGTCTGTGTTGGGGGAGGGATGCGAGGGCTATGACTGTCTATGAGTGTGTGTGTGTGTGTAAAGGTGCATAAGTCTGTGAGAGGGTGCATGTGTAAGTGTGGGAGTGAACGTGTGAGCATATGAGAGAGGGTCTGTGTGAATGTATGAGTCTGTAGGAGTGTATGTGTGCGTATAGTGCAATGGAGTCACCTGTAGTGTGACAAGAACCCAAGGTCCTGGTTGAGTTCATCCCCCATTACACTCATTACCCCCACCCCCTCCTAACCCCCCTCCCCCTCCCCCCTGCCACACACACACACACACACACACACACACACACACATAAGTTTGTGGGGTGAAATTGTACTTGCAGAATTACATTTTACTTTGCTCAAAAACTGCATGAATCCATGTAAAATTCTGTAAATATATTTTTTAGATTAATATCAGTCTGACCAGTCTCACACAGGGTAGCTCACACCTGAATGCATTATCTGGGTCCACATGACACCAATTGCTAAAATTCACCTGAGAATGTAACTTTTAAATGTTCTGTGGTTTGCATATGAAAAAACTGAAACCAACATGTTCATTCCAAAAGATGAGAGACTTAACAAACAATCCAGGTCTTTTTCAATATATAATTTCAGTTACATCACACTGGAAACCTTTGCAATAAATTCTGTGTCTTACAATCTTATACTCCACAAGCACCTGATGAAGGAGCGTCGCTCCGAAAGATAGTGCTTTCAAATAAACCTGTTGGATTATAACCCGGCATTGTGTGATTTTTAACCTTGCGCACCTATCATCGGGACTGCGGAGGGGGAAGGAGGCTATGGAATAAATAGAGGGAGTGGGGTGGAGTGAGCGAAAGGTATGTGGGATGATGCATCCCACATGTTGAATCCCCTCTTCTCTGATGCTGCTTGATATGAATATAGAACATAGGACATTACAGCGCAGTACAGGCCCTTCGGCTCTCGATGTTGCGCCGACCTGTTGTACCAATCTGAAGCCCATCTAACCTACACTATCCATGTACGTCCATATGCTTGTCCAATGATGACTTAAATGTACTTAAAGTTGGCGAATCTACCACCGTTGCAGGCAAAGCATTCCATGCCCTTACAGCTCTCTGAGTAAAGAAACTACCTCTGACATCTGTCCTATATCTATCACCCCTCAATTTAAAGCTATGCCCCCTCATGCTCGCCGTCACCATACTTGGAAAAAGGCTCTCCCTGTCCACCCTATCTAACCCTCTGATTATCTTATATGTCTCTATTAAGTCACCTCTCAACCTTCTTCTCTCCAATGAAAACAGCCTCAAGTCCCTCAGCCTTTCCTCATAAGACCTGTGCTTTCTCCAGCTCCACACTTTATTGAGCCTGGTGAAGTTACCAAACAGGATTACTTGCATGCCAACAACATAATTACCAACACAGATAGAACTAAGACATCCCACAATCAAAGGATCAAATTTAAGTTCTGTCATCCTGCCAGATCTTGTCATAAATGGTAGTGGATGTTTAAACAACTCACTGAAGGAGGAGGCTCCACAAATATCACCATCCTCGATGATGTAAGAGCCTAAAAAAATCAGTGCAAAAAACAAGGCTGAAGCTTTCGCAGCAATCTTCCACCAGAAGTGCTGGATCCATCTCAGCCTTCTCCAGAGATCCCCAGCATCTCAAATACCAGTCTTCAGCCAATTTGATTTGCTCATGTGATATCAAGAAACAGATGGAGGCAATAGATGCAACAAAGGATATGAACCCTGATAACATTCCAGCAATAGAACTGAAGACTTGTGCTCCAGTACTTGCCACCCCCTTGCTAAGCTCTTCCAGTATAGTTACAAGGCTGGTATCTGCCCGACCATGTGGAAAATTGATCAATTATGTTCTATACATAAAAAGCAGGACAAATTCAACCTGGATAATTACCACCCCATCAGTCCACTCTTGATCATCAGTGAAGTGACAGAAAATACCACCAATAATCTGCTCACTGATAGCTGGTTTGCATTCTGCCAGGGCCACTTATCTTCTGATCTCATTACAGCTTTGGTTTGAACATGGACACAAGAGCTAAATTCCAGGGGTGAGATGAGAGAGACAGCCCTTGACATCAAGACTGCATTTGATTGAGTGTTGCATCGAGGTGTCCAAGCAAAATTGGAATCAATGAGTATTGGGGGAAAACTCTTTGCTGATTGGAGGCACAGTTGGCACATTGCAGATGGTTGTAGTTGTTGAAGGTCAGTCAACTCAACTCCAGGACACTTCTGCAGGAGCTCTTCAGGGTTGTTGCCTCGGCTCAGTCATCATTAGCACCTTCCTTCTTTCATAAGGTTAGCAGTGGGTATGCTTGTCAATGATTGCACAATTTTCAGCACTGTTTGCAACTCCGCATATTCAGAGGCAGTCCGTTTTCAAACACAACAAGATCTGGACAATATCCATGTTTGGGCTGACAAGTGGCAAGTGACATTCACGCCACACAAATGACAGACAAAGAGTGGACTAATGGGGCAGAAATTGGCTCAGTTGGATTGTCCTGCTTTCTGTGCACAGGACATTCTTGGGTGATTTACCTCATTGTTGAGTAGATGCCAGTGTAATAGCTGTCCAGGAATAACTTGGTTAGGTGTCAGTCTGAAGCAAATCCAGCATAAATCAATGCCCAGTGAAAGGAGATCTGGTAAGTATATCGAGCTTTCAGAAATCATGAGTTGAGAATTCAGATAATTCCTGATATTCCTCCTCCAGATAAACACAATAAGCAAATGAATGATATCAATTGATTTTATTCTCATCACAGGCTCTGTGTAATAATAAAACCAATGTGTGATTATTCGCAGACATCAAAAAGAATGCTCAAAAGGTTACCTTTTTATCCTTAAAAAGAAGCAGCTTACGGTCTCGTAAAACAAAATACCGCTCCTGGAACTTGTTTCCAGACAGAAGTTTTGGTGGTTCTTCTCGACACTTCAACATCCCACACTTTGGAGCTTCGCTTTTAACTGCTATAAAAACATTGAAAAAGGAATAAAACAGACATTGTGTTCCTTGCATAATAATTTTGCTCCCACATTAGATTAAATCACCAAATTATGGAAGACAGTGCTTTGTCCTGTGTTTGGGATGTAACTCTTATTACAACTGATTGGAGGAGTGGGAGAAAGTGAGAACTGCAGATGTTGGAGATCAGAGTCGAGACTGTGGTGCTGGAAAAGCACAGCAGGTCAGGCAGCATCCGAGGCGCAGGACAGTCAATGTCACACATAAGCCCTTCATCAGGAATTGGAGGAATGCAGTGGAGGTCAAGCGCCACTATTCCACATGCTGCACCAAAATGTAAACATTTTATCTCATCATCAAAATGATCAATTTGTTACACTTTATATTGAACAAAAGTGAACCTTCATTAAGTTTCTTTAATAAGCTCAAGAATTAACTCTTTCTAATAAGAACAAACTTATTGTTTTAACAAGTCTCAAAATAGGGAGTTCTGGTCAGTGAAATTTTATCAGAATTTGTCCAATTATTTCACTGAGCAGGAAACAGTTTTGAGCTGGTGTTGCTTTAAGAATTTGTCTCTTAATAACAGACAGTGAGAGAATTAGCATTGCTTTCTATGCAAGTCACTCCATAACTGACACGTTAAGTTTTGCACTGTAAAAACAGCTTTAATTCAGAGTTTGCTTCTAGGCAATGTTTAATGCAGACTCGAAAGATTTTTCCAAGCTTGTTTTCCATCTGTCAAGCCAGAAATCTTTTCTTATCTCTTCTTAAAAAGTTTGAGCCAGCATTCATTGCCTATCATTGAATGTCTGCGAAGAATTGTTCATGAGAGTGAAGGAACAGCAATGTAAATCCAAATCAGGATGGTGTGAGTTGGAAGGGAACTTTCAGGTGGCTGTGTTTTTGCTATCCTTGTACTTCTGGGTTGTGGATCTTAAAGGTACTGTCAGAGGAGCCTGAGTGATTTGTTGCATAACATAATGTACATGGCACACACTACTGCTGCTGTGACTCATTGTTGGAGGTCGTGGATGTGGAAGTTGTTAGATGGGGTACCAATGAAGAGGGTTGCTTTATCCTGGATGCTGTCAAGAATGTTATCCTTTACTGTGAAGGCTAAAGATCACACGACACCAGGTTATAGTCCAACAGGCTTATTTGGAATTACAAACTTTTGGAGCATGAAAATACTGTGGATGTGGGAGATCTGCACAAGTCTGACAATATCAATGGAATGAAACAAAGTGAACATTTCGAGTCTAATGAATCTTCAACTGATTGGGGCTGGAAAATGATGGTTATCATGCTGGGTGAGGACACCTAGAGAAAAAGACAAAGGGAGGGCTGATGGTAATAAAGGAGCTCGTGAAATGCAAATTGGAGGGTAATGATAAGTGTGAATAAGAGAAAAATAGATCAGCTCCACTGTTGGCAAACAGGACGTGATGAGGAGGAGGTAATCAAAATGTGATTTTTTAAAATTTATTCACTGGATGAGGGCACCATTGGCTAGTCCAGTATTTATTGCCCATCCCTAATTGTTAAGAATCAGCCACATTGGTGTGGGTCTAGAGTAACATGGAAGCCAGACCAGGTAAGAATGGCAGTTTCCTCACCTAAAGGACTTTAATGAACGTAATAATCAACAATGGATTCATAGTTATCATTAGACTCTTAATTCCAGGTAATTATTGAATTCAAACTCCACCATCTGCTATAGTGGGATTCAAACCCAGCTCCCCAGAACATTACCTGAGTCTCTGGATTAACAGTGATCATCACCTCCTCTGGACTGTGCTTACATTGAGTCTGTGGCAAGATAGCCACAAGGGAAGAGGTTGCTTTTAACTTCACTTTATTGTGACCAGCTAAGGAGGTGGGTGCATAAGGAACCAGTGCATTCCTCCTCACCCTTGAGCCTAATGCATTAGGTGTCATGTCTGCTACACCAAGCTTGATCCACTTGTGAATCAATTCTGCCTCTAATTCTGTCAAAATATAATTTAAGGGGCCTTGTGGTGCAATGGTAGCATCCTGACCTCTGAGCCAGAGCTGGGTTCCATCTGCTCCAGGGCTGTGTCATAATACACCAATTTTATATAGATTGATTGGAAGGTGTCTAAGAACAACTCCCTGGTACAGTATCTGTCCTACTGCATGTGTTTTAAGTCATGGCTAACTCTTATCCGCTCACTAGATTTATTTCCCAGAGTTCCCAGGTCCCTTACTGTCCCTAAATACTAATGAGTCTTCAGGAAAAAAAATGTCTATTCTTACAGACTGTGAGAGTTACTTCAATTGCTGATTTCACTGATGGCTTTTGCCTTTTCCACTGTGACCATACTTTTTTGTGCGCTTCATATCTAACTCTAGACTATAAGGGCAAGGGGGTGTGATGGATGGCAGGATTGGGAAGAGAAGGGAGAAAAGCCGCAGATACAGTCAGGTAGATGGGTTAACTCCAGGAAAGGTAGAAGAGGTAGGCAGGTAGTGCAGGAGTCTCTGTGACTATCCCATGTGTGCTGTTTTGGAAAATGCAGGGGGTGATGGACTCTCAGGGGAATGTAGCATGAACAGCCAAGTTTCTGGTATCAAGATAGGCTCTAATGTAATGAGGAGTATGGCGGATTCCAAGCAATCAATTGTGTTGGGGACTCTGTAGTCAGAGGCACAGACGGATGTTTCTTGGGCCAACAGCAAAAAATCAGAATGGTGTGCTACCTTCCTGGTGCCAGGATCAAGGATATCTCAGAGAGGGTGCAGAATGTTCTCAAAGGGGAGAGGGACCAGTGGGCAGTCACTGTACACATTGGGGCCAATGATATAGGAAGGGAAAAGGATCGGAATCTGAAGGGAGAATATAGAAAGTTAGGCAGGAATTTAAAAAGGAGGCCTTCAAGAGTAGTAATATTTGGATTCATCCTGGTGTTCTGATCTAGTGAGAGTAGGAATAGAAGGATAGAGCAGATGAATGCGCGGCTGAGGAGCTGGTGCATGGGAGAAGGGTTCACATTTTTGGATCGTTGGAATCTCTTTTGGGGTAGAAGTGACCTGTACAAGAAGGAAGATTTGCACCTGAATTGGAAGGGGACTAATATACTGGTAGGGAGGTTTGCTAAAGCTACTTGGGAGGATTTAAGTTACTTAGTAGAGGGGGATGGGACCCAGGGAGATGGTGAGGAAAGAGATCAATCTGAGATTGGTACAGCTGGGAAAAGAAGCGAGTTAAACAGTCAGAGCAGGCAGGGTCAGAGAACAAGGTAGGACTGATAAATTAAACTGCAATTATTTCAATGCAAGAGACCTAACAAGGAAGGCAGATGATCTCAGGGCATAATTACGAACATGGGGGAGGGGATATCATAGCAATGACAGAAACTTGGTAGCTTAATGATACAGGATACAAATGTTAACGGAAAAGTAGAAAGGGGAACAAGAGAGGAGGGGTGTGGCATTTCTGATAAGGGATAGCATTACAGTTGGACATAGGGAGGACATTCCTGGGAATATATCCAGGGAAGTTATTTGGGTGGAACTGAGAAGTAAGAAAGGGGTTAATCACCTTATTGGGATTATATGATAGACCATCCCCTAATAGTCAATAAGAAATTGAGAAACAAATTTGTAAGGAGATTTCAGTTATCTGTAAGAATAATAAGGGTGGTTATGGTAGGGGATTTTAATTTTCCAAACATAGACTGGGACTGTCATTTTGTTAGGGGTTTAGATGGAGAGGAATTTGTTCAGTGAGTACAAGAACATTTTCTGATTCAGAATGTGGATTTACCGACTAGGGAAGATGCAAAAGTTAACCTACTCTTGGTAAGGGCAAGTGCCGGAGTATCGGTGGGCGAGTACTTTGGGGCCACCGACCATAATTCTCTAAGTTTTAAAATAGTGATGGAAAAGGACAGACCAAATCAAAAAGTTGAATTTCTAAATTGGAGGAAGGCTAATTTTGACGGTAAGATGCTAAAAATTTCAAAAGCTGATTGGGGACAGATGTTCGCAGGTAAAGGGGCGGCTGGAAAATGGGAAGCCTTCAGAACTGAAATAATGGGAGTCCAGAGACATTCTTTTCCTGCTAGGATGAAAGAAAAGGCTGATAGGTGGAGGGAATGCTGGATGCCGAGAGATATTGAGGTTTCGGTCAAGAAAGAAAAGGAAGCATATGTCAGGTTATAGACAGCAGAGATCGAATGAATCCTTAGAAGAGTATTAAGGCAGTAAGAGTATACTTAAGAGGGAAATCAGGAGGGCAAAAAGAGGACATGGGATAACTTTGGCAAATATGGTTAAGGACAATCCAAAATGTTTTTATCAATACATTAAGGACAAAATGGTAACTACGGAGTGCATAGGGCTCCTTAAAGATCAGCAAGGCAGCCTATGTGTGGAGCCGCAAAAGATGGGGGAGATATTAAACAAGTATTTTGCATCAGTGTTTACTGTGGAGAAGGACATGGAAAATATAGAATAGAGGGAAATAGATATCAAAATCTTGAAAAATGTCCATATTACAGGGGAGGTAGTGCTGGATGTCTTGAAACTCATTAAAGTGGATAAATCCCCACGACCTGATCAGGTGTACCCTAGAATCCTGTGGGAAGCTAGAGAAGTGATTGCTGAGCCCCTTGCTGAGATATTTGTATCATCGATAGTCACAGGTGAGGTGCCAGAAGACTGGAAGTTGGCTAACATGGTCTCAGTATTTAAGAAAGGTGGTAAGGAAAACCCAGGGAACTTTAGACCGGTGATCCTGATGTCGGTGGTGGGCAAGTTGTTGGAGGGAATGCTGAGGGACAGGATTTACATATATTTGGAAAGGCAAGGACTGATCCGGGATAGTCAACATGGCTTTGTGCGTGGAAAATCATGTCTCACTAACCTGATTGAGTTTTTTGAAGAAGTAACAAAGAGGATTAATGAGGGCAGAGCAGTGGACATGATCTGTATGGACTTCAATAAGACATTCAATGAGGTTCCCCATGGGATACTAATTAGCAAGGTTAGATCACATGGCATACAGGGAGAGCTAGCCATTTAGATACAGAACTGGCTGAAAGGTAAAAAATAGAGTGTGGTGGTGGAGGGTTGCTTTTCAGACTGTAGGCCCATGGCCAGTGGAGTGCCACAAGGATCTGTGCTGGCTCCACTACTTTTCATCATTTATATAAATGAAGACATAGTTAATAAGTTTGCAGATGACACCAAAATTGGAGGTGTCATGGACAGCGAAGAAGGTTACCTCAGAGAAGAACAAGATCTTGATCAGATGAGCCAATGGGCTGAGGAGTGGCAGATGGAGTTTAATTTAGATAAATGTGAGATGCTGCATTTTGGGAAAGCAAATCTTAGCAGCACTTAAACACTTAATGGTAAGGTCTGAAAGAGTGTTGCTGAACAAAGAGACCTTGGAATGCAGGTTCATAGCTCCTTGAAAGTGGAGTTGCAGGTAGATAGGATAGTTAAGAAGGCCTTTCGCATGCTTTCCTTTATTAGTCAGTGTATTGAGTATAGCAGTTGGAAGGTCATGCTGAGGCTGTATTGGACATTGTATCGGCTACTTTTGGAATATTGTGCGCAATTCTGGTTTCCTTCCTATTGGTAGGATATTGTGAAACTTGAAAGCATTCAGAAACGTTTTACAAAGATGTTGCCAGGATTGGATGATTTGAGCTATAGGGAGATACTGAATAGGCTGGGGCCATTTTCCCTGGAGTATTGGAGGCTGAGGGGTGACCTTATAGAGGTTTATAAAATCATGAGGCACAAGAATAAAATAAATAGATAAAGTCTTTTCTCCGGATTGGGGGAGGTCAGAGCTAGAGATGATAGGTTTAGGGTGAGAGGGTAAAGATATAAAAGGGACCTTGGGGCAACTTCTTCATGCAGAGGGTGGTACGTGTATGGAATGAGCTGCCAGAGGAAGTGGTGCAGGCTAGAAAAATTGCAACATTAAAAAGGCATCTGGATGGGTATATAAAATAGGAAGGGTTTTGAGGGATATGGGCCGGGTGCTTGCAAATGGGACTTGATTAGGTTAGGATATCTAGTCGACATGGACGGATTGGACCGAAAGATCTGTTTCCGTGCTGTACATCTCTATGACTACGAAAGTGATACTGCTGGAGCCCATGGAACATTCTGGAAGAATTCTTTATGTACAGCTTGATCTGTATGTACTCAGTTTGAGCTTCTCCTGCCCCCCAGCTCTGACTGCTTGATCCTGTGACTCCTCTCAGGGGTATTTCAGAAATGCACGTCACAAGGAATAATAACTGGCACCGATTCCAAACAGATGCTACTTCCACCTCTCCGGATTATTTTATAGTGCAAATAAAAATTAAAAGTTAAGTTTGATTTTCATGGTTTTTAAGAGCATGACAGATGCTGGTGATCATGTGAAAGTTATATCTCTCAGAGTAATATTAATAAGAATCGAGGAAAATATTTTTCTCTCAGAGAGTTCTGAATGTTTGGAACTCTCTTCCATGGAATTATGAAGGAACTGTTACTGAATATTTCTCAGGCAAAGGTGAACAGCTTTTTAATTAACAAGAAAGCCAAAGCTTATCCGGATTGACAAGAAAATAGAGTTTTGGCTACAACCAGATTAGCTGTGATCTTATTGAATGTCTGAGTAGGCTGGAGGGGCTGAATAGCATACTTCTGCTTCAGCTCATGATTTATATGCTCTTATGCTTATAAAGCAGTTTCACACAGCAACAAAATGAACATGAACACCTTTAAGAGGAATGAACTGTGCGTGGTATTTGCTGATCAATGAAATTTAAAATGAATAGAACAAAGCCTATTATACAGAGTGATATTCATCTTCAGTGGAAATAATAATGGATTGTTTGATTATCATACACTTTGTTAATTTTCCCATTTGGTTTTGCCCTCCTGCTAAAGTTGAATTCATCCTAGTTGAATTCAACCAGGAACACCCGAATAGAATACACCATTCAGCTCCTTGCAACGACTCTGCCATTCAAGTATAGCCCTTAAATTTGATCTTTCTTCGCTATTGTGCGGATTATGACCTGTATGTTATTTACATACCATGATAAATTAATCTTTACCTGAATAAAGATTTCCTCCTTCTCCTGCAGGGAGCTTTTTGACAACCAGATAGGCTGAGCTGGGCTCTGCGAGCTTACACCATTGGAGAGCTTGCTCCAGAACCTTTTCCTTTGGGTGGAGTGGGCGTTCTGTGGAAACATGTTGAGTCATCCAGTAAGTCAGTCAGATAGATGAAACCTGTGGCAATTGCACAATGCTCAAAAAACTAATATTGGAAAGTACATCAAGGCAACAGGAACCCATTATTGTGAGGTGAAAACCATGGTTAAAGAAGCCCTTCATCAATTCACCAATTGAAAAAAATCACACACTCACCCAGTTCACCATTTTCAATAGCTTCAAAGGTAACCCAGACCTCCTTTTCTCCAGATGATATGTTCTTCAGATCTAGCACTTGATTTGTTAGTTCCTCCGATGTCATTGTAGGTGAAACCTATAAAGTAGGTATGATATTAAAAATTATATCACAGTGTTAAGAAAATACAGAGATCGTGACAATAAAAATGCACAACCCAAGGTGGAAGTGATGTTAAATAACCACAATTCATGTCTTTTTTTCATATTGCATTCATTACTTCTTTGACCAGGAAAGGTTGTCCTTGCCCATTCATTATGCACTGTCTTCAAATGTCGTAGTGTGATTTCACCCACAGCTCATGTATTGCTGGTGGCAGGATGAACATATTAACATGCAAACATGCAAATATATGAATAGACAAATGTACAAACATCAGAACATACAAATGTATCAATAAACATATAAGCATATATCTGAACATGTGTACATAAACATATGAACATCTGGCATACACACAAAATACTTAGACACAAAGTGTACATACATATGAGTAGACAAAACTACAAACATATAAACATTGGAACATACAATCAGATGAACACACACACACACACACACACACACACACACACACACACACACACACACACACACACAAACATACAAATGCAAAAGCAAGCAATTGTTTACATCAATCACGAACAATAAGGATTCCAGCACTGATCCCTATGATATGCCACTGAACACATACGCCTGGATGCTTGTTTATATGTTTGTATGCTTGTATTTTTGTGCATTTCATGTTTATCTGTTTGTATGTTCACATGTAAGCTTGTGAGTGTGCACATATATTTGTATGTGCATATGTTTCTACATTCCGATTCGCAGACGACATAAAAATAAATGGAAAAGCAAGTTGCAAGAGGGATACGAGCAGATCACAGAGAGATACTGATAGATTAAGTGAATGGGCAATAAGTTGGCAAATGACATGGTAGAATTGGAAGTTCTTCATCTTGGAAGGAAGAGATTTATGCTCAAAATGTTGACTCTCTTGTTCCTCTGATGCTGCCTGACATGCTGTATTTTTCCAGTGCCACACATTTCAACTCTGAGTCACCAGCATCTGCAGTCCTCACTTTCTCCTAGTTTGCCTTAACAAAATACATCTCACATTTATTTAAATTAAACTCCATCTGCCAATCCTCAGCCCACTGGCCCATCTGATCAAGGTCCCGTTGTACTCCGAGATAATCTTCTTCATTGTCCACTACACCTCCTATTTTGATGTCATGATTTGGAGGTGCCAGTGTTGGACTGGGGTGTATAAAGTTAAAATCACACAACACCAGGTTATAGTTCAACAGGTATTTTGATGTCACCTGCAAATTTACTTCCCACTCCTTCTATGTGCACAACATTTATGCAAATGATAAAAAGCACTGATCCTTGTGGCACACCACTGGTTACAGACCTCCAATCTGAAAAACAACCCTCCACCACCATTTTCTTAGCCAATTTTGTATCCAGTTCGCTAGCTTCCCCGGATCACATGATCAAGCCTCACTAATGCTTTGCTAAAGCCCATATAGACAATGTCACTCTGCCTTCATCAATCTTAAAAATCACACAACACCAGGTTATAGTCCAACAGGTTTAATTGGAAGCACACTAGCTTTTGGAGTGACGCTCCTTCATCAGGTGATAGTCACTCCGAGCATCGCTCCGATAGCTAGCGTGCCTTCAATTAAACCCGTTGGACTATAACCTGGTGTTGTGTGATTTTTAACTTTGTACACCCCAGTCCAACACCGGCATCTCTAATTCATCAATCTTGTTTGTCACTTCTTCAAAAAACTTGATCAAATTAGTGAGACATGATTTCTCATGCACAAAGTCATGCTGACCATCTCTAATCAGTTCTTGCCTTTCCAAATACATCTAAATCCTGTCCCTCAGAACCCCTTTCAACAACTTCCCCTCCACTGAAGCAAGGCTCACTGGTCTGTAGTTCCCTGGGTTTTCGTTATAGCCTTTCTTAAATAATGGTGTCACATTAGCCAATGTCCAGTCTTCCAGCACCTTACCCATGGCCACTGATGATAAAAACATCTTAGCGAGGGGCTCAGCAATCTTTGCCCAAGCTTTCCACAAAAATTCTGGAAACAGCTGAGCAGGTTTCAGAGATTTATCTACCTTTATACATTTTAAGACCTCCAGCACCTCCTTTTCTTTAATGTGGACTCTTTTCAGGACATCACTATTTCCCTGGTTCCCTAATGTGCATGTCCTTCTCCACAGTAAATACTGATGCAAATTATTTGTTTACTATCTAACCTATCTTCTGTGGTTCCACACATAGACAGCCACGTCAACTTTAAGGGGCCCTATTCTCTCCCTGGTTACTCTTTTGCCCTTAATGTATTTCAGAATCACTTTGGATTTTTCCAACCTCCATTAGCCAAAGCTATTTCATGACCCCTTTCTGCTCTCCTGATTTCCCTCTTATGTATACACCTACTGCCTATATACTCTTTTAGGTATTCACTTGAACCGGTAGTCTATACCTGACATATGCCTCTCTCTTTTTCTTGATCAGAGTCTCAATTTCTCTAGTCATCCAGCATTACCTTCACCTACTAGCCTTGCCCATCTCACTAACAGGACTATACTGTATCTGAACTCTCATTACCTCATTCTTAAAGGCCACCCACTTCCAAACTGTCCCGTTACCTGAGAATTGCCTTCCCCAATCAACTTTTGTAAGTTCCTGCCTAACACCTTCAAAATTGGACATGCAGGTCCTGGGCCTCCTCCCTCACCACTCCCTTACCACCCGACGCCTGGAGGAAGAATATCTCATCTCCCGCCTTGTAGCCCTTCAACCCTATGACATCTATGTCGACTTCACCAGCTTCCTCATTTCCCCTCCCCCCACCTTACCACAAATCTAACCTTCCAGCTCAGCACCTTATCACTACCTCCCTGCCTGACAGAGACATACCTATCATGGACACGCAATATTCATTCCTTAAACCAGCTTCACATTTCAATTGTCCCCATCCTCTGCATTTAAAACAGCAATGGCTGGGTATCAAACTTGGGCCAATTGCTTGGAAAGTAGCTATGCTCACCACTGTGCCACCATCACTCTGCGCATATTTGAGACTCACCTTGAGTGTCATGCAACAGTCTGTTGCCTTTGTCTCAACATATACTTCCATGATAAGATCACCAGCCTGGGAGAGCTGAAAACCAAACAGGAAAGATATAACTTCCGAATGCATCAATCTAAATGGTCAATTTATTCAGATATCCCATTCCCAATGAGTGTGTATCTTTGTAACCCCAATGAATCACATGACTGAAATCAGAATTACTGTGGCTAGCATATAGTTTGAAATGCTTTTTGAAAACTGATTAGATCACTCCATCTGTAAAGAGTACTATAACAATTCAGTTCTAATAGAACATAGAACATAGAATGTTACAATGCAGTACAGGCCCTTCAGCCCTTGATGTTGCACCGATCAGTGAAATTAATCTGATGCCCATCTAACCTATGCCGTTCCATTATTATCCATATGTTGATCCAATGACCATTTAAATGCCCTTAACGTCGGTGAGTCTACTACTATTGCAGGCAGATCGTTCCATGTCCCTACTACTTTGAGTAAAGAAACTAACTCTGATATCAGTCCTAAATCTGTCACCCCTCAATTTAAAGCTATGTCCCCTGTATTAGCCTGAGGTAAAAGGCTCTCACTGTCCAACCTATCTAACCCTCTAATTATCTTTTAAGTCTTGATTAAGTCACCTCTCAACCTTCTTCTCTCCAACGAAAACAATCCCTCAACCTTTCCTTGTAAGAACTTCCTTCCATTCCAGGCAACATCCTAGTAAATTTCCTCTGAACACTTTCCAAAGCTTCCACATTCTTCCTATAATTCAGTGTCCAGAACTGCACACAATACTCCAGGTGCAGCCTTACCTAGTGTCTTGTACAGTTGAAGCATGACCCTGTGGCTCCAAAATTCAATCCCGCTACCAATAAACACCAGCACACCATATGCTTTCATAACAACCCTATCAATCTGGGTGGCAACTTACAGGGATTTATGCACCTGGACACCGAGATCTCTCTGTTCATCTACACTGCCAAGAATTCTACCATTAGTCCAGTACACTGCATTCCTGTTACTTCTTCCGAAGTGAACAACCTCACACGTTTCCACATTAAACTCCATTTACCACTTCTCAACCCAGCTCTGCATCTTATCTATGTCCCTCTGTAACCCACAACATCCATCGGCACTATCTACAACTCTGCCTACCTTAGTGTCATCCGCAAATTTACTAACCCATCCTTCCAAGCCCTCATCCAGGTAATTTATAAAAATGACAAACAGCAGTGGCCCCAAAACAGATCCTTGTGGCACACTACTGGTAACTGAGCTCCAGGATGAACATTTCCCATCAACCATCACCCTCTGTCTTCTTTCAGCTCGCCAATTTCTGATCCAAATCCAATATCCAATTTCTAATTTCCATAAGAAGATTATTAATCTTCCCATTGAGAGATTTGTATGATATAGCTTTCAAGAAACATGTGACTAGTACCCAAAGGATGGCTATAAAATAATTTAGATCTACACTTAGCCCTTCTTCATCTATCAGTAATTGTACTCTCCCCACCATTGCTCACCTGAAGTTAACTCTCACATCTCCTTCAAGCAACTCGGTTTCTTTATAACACTTTTTGTCCCCTTCAATAAATCTTAACTCCTCTGATGAAGTCTAGTAAGGAGCCAACAACTATTTAAGTAAGCATGATTCCAGGCACTGCAATGTAATCTTTGGATATAGGACTTTGGTCATCTATCTCGATAATTCCTTATGTGGTTCGAAAGCAAATCTTGCTCCTGTAAAAGTGTCATGGGTTATTACACTACACTAAATTTGTTCAAGAAATGCAGGTTGGTGTTGCTGTCTTGTTCAGCTTTTATTTGAACATAGTAGAGCCTGCTGAAACAGGACTCAACACCTCTTGAAACTGCAGACTTGGAATAACTCACTATTCATCATCCTACAAAGAAATTTGTTTTACACACCTGGACATCTTTCCATGTCGTAATTAAGCTGTTTTCCAAATCCATTTGAGTCACGTGGTCATCATCAATCTGCCACATAAAACATACAGGAAAAAGTCAGACTGGTACCTCACTCATTTCCCAATCATCAGAAAACTTCTTTTGATTCATTCCCAGGATATAGGTGTCACTGCTGAGCACAGAATTCATTGCCCATCCCTAATTAACAAGAGAGCAGTTAGGAGTCAATCACATTGCTTTGAGACTGAAGTCACATGTAGACTAGACCAGGTAAGGCTGGCAGATTTCCTTCTTAAAGGACATCAGTTGAATCAGGTATTTTCTTTTGTCTCAGCAATCAACAATGGATCCATAGCCATCACAAGGATCTTAATTCCAAATTTGTATTGGACTCACATTTCACCATTTGCCATGGTAAGATACAAATGCATAATATGTGTGTGTGTGTGTGTGTGTGTGTGTGTGTGTGTGTGTGTGTGTGTGTATTGGTGTGCAGGAGTATGCCATTGTGTGCAGGGAAAGCATTGTCTTAGTGGTATTAGTACCAGATAATTAATTCAGGAACTCAACCAGTCCTCTGGGGACCTGAAATCCTATTACGAAAATCTGTCATCATTACTTAGTCTGACCTACATGTGACTCCAGACTCTCAGCAACGTGTTTGACTTTTAACTGCTCTCTGGACAATTAGCGATGGGCAATAAATGCTGACCTAGCCAGTGACACCAACATCTCATGAGTTAATGATTTAAAAAAGGTATAGATGTATATGTGAGTGTGTGTGTGTGTGTGGGGATGAACATGTATGGGTGTGTGTAAGTATATGGCTTTGTGTGAGTGAGTGGATCTGGGTGTGGGTAAGTGTGTGTGAATGTGTGGATGTGTTTGCTTGTGTGTGGATGTGCGTGTGGGTGGATGAGTGTGTGTGGATGAGTGTGGGTAAGTTTATGTGGGTGCACATGTATGGATGAGTGTATGGTTATATATTTGTCTTTTTTCCTGCATGCTGAATCCTGCCACTCAGGTTATACCAGTAGTAATGGCCTGAGGCCATTAAGTGCAAATTAATTGCCCATTTTAAGTTTGGAATAGCTTTTATGGAAGAGTAGGAGGCTGACTGCCAGTCTTCCTGTCACAATGGGGTGGCACAGTGGTTAGCACTGCTGCCTCACAGCTCCAGAGGCCTGGGTTCAATTCCTGCCTTGGGTGACGGTCTGTGTGGAGTTTGCACATTCTTCCTATGCCTGTGTGGGTTTCCTCCTGCGATCCAAAGATGTGCAGGTCAGGTGAATTGGCCATAGTGTTAGGTGTATTAGTCAGGGGTAAATATACGGTAAAGGAATGGGTCTGGGTGGGTTACACTTTGGAGGATCAGTGTGGACTTGTTGGGCTGAAGGGCCTGCTTCCACACTGTGAGGGTTCTAATTCTAATTCTAATTAAAGGTGGGATAGTGGTAGTGACTCCACATGCTGCTAACTCTTCCTATGGGGGAGAGTATTACATTTTGTTCAGGAAAAATTGGACAAAAAGACAGGAACTTTTTGGGGCATTCAGACAGGAATAGGCCATCCTGTCACACCCTGTAGTAATTTTGAAAGTTTCACTGAGATTATATCTCATTCTTTGAAAGTTTGGAAATCAGGCCAGTCTCCTCAATCACTCCTCAGAAGACAATCCTGACACTCCAGTGGTTACTCTACTGCACATGGACAGCAGTGGTTAAAGAAGGCAGTTCACCACCACATTCTTCGAGTAAGAAATGAGGTCTGCAGATGCTGGAGATCACAGCTGCAAATGTGTTGCTGGTCAAAGCACAGCAGGCCAGGCAGCATCTCAGGAATAGAGAATTCGACGTTTCGAGCATAAGCCCTTCATCAGGAATAAGAGAGAGCAGCCAAGCAGGCTAAGATAAAAGGTAGGGAGGAGGGACTAGGGGGAGGGGCGATGGAGGTGGGATAGGTGGAAGGAGGTCAAGGTGAGGGTGATAGGCCGGAGTGGGGTGGGGGCGGAGAGGTCAGGAAGAGGATTGCAGGTTAGGAGGGCGGTGCTGAGTTGAGGGAACCGACTGAGACAAGGTGGGGGGAGGGGAAATGAGGAAACTGGAGAAATCTGAATTCATACCTTGTGGTTGGAGGGTTCCCAGGCGGAAGATGAGGCGCTCCTCCTCCAGCCGTCGTGTTGTTATGTTCTGCCAGTGGAGGAGTCCAAGGACCTGCATGTCCTCGGTGGAGTGGGAGGGAGAGTTAAAGTGTTGAGCCACGGGGTGATTGGGTTGGTTGGTTCGGACGGCCCGGAGGTGTTCTCTGAAGCGTTCCGCAAGTAAGCGGCCTGTCTCACCAATATAGAGGAGGCCACATCGGGTGCAGCGGATGCAATAGATGATGTGTGTGGAGGTACAGGTGAACTTGTGGCGGATATGGAAGGATCCCTTGGGGCCTTGGAGGGAAGTGAGTGTGGAGGTGTGGGCGCAAGTTTTACATTTCCTGCGGTTGCAGGGGAAGGTGCCGGGGGTGGAGGTTGGGTTGGTGGGGGGTGTGGATCTGACGAGGGAGTCACGAAGGGAGTGGTCCTTGCGGAACGCTGATAGGGGAGGGGAGGGAAATATATCCTTGGTGGTGGGGTCCGTTTGGAGGTGGCGGAAATGGCGGCGGATGATACATTGTATGCGGCGGTTGGTGGGGTGGTAGGTGAGAACCAGTGGGGTTCTGTCTTGGTGGCGGTTGGAGGAGCGGGGCTCAAGGGCGGAGGAGCGGGAAGTGGAGGAGATGCGGTGGAGGGCATCGTCGATCACGTCTGGGGGGAAACTGCGGTCCTTGAAGAAGGAGGCCATCTGGGCTGTGCGGTGTTGGAATTGGTCCTCCTGGGAGCAGATGCGGCGGAGACGAAGGAATTGGGAATATGGGATGGCGTTTTTACAGGGGGCAGGGTGGGAGGAGGTGTAGTCCAACTTCCTCCAAACTAAAGGAGTTGCCATGGGCACCCGCATGCGCCCCAGCTATGCCTGCCTCTTCGTAGGATATGTGGAACAGTCCATCTTCCGCAACTACACTGGCACCACCCCCCACCTTTTCCTCCGCTACATCGATGACTGTATCGGCGCTGCCTCATGCTCTCACGAGGAGGTTGAACAGTTCATCAACTTCACTAACACCTTCCATCCCGACCTGAAATTCACCTGGACTGTCTCAGACTCCTCCCTCCCCTTCCTAGACCTTTCCATTTCTATCTCGGGCGACCAACTCAACACAGACATCTATTATAAACCGACTGACTCCCACAGCTACCTGGACTACACCTCCTCCCACCCTGCCCCCTGTAAAAACGCCATCCCATATTCCCAATTCCTTCGTCTCCGCCGCATCTGCTCCCAGGAGGACCAATTCCAACACCGCACAGCCCAGATGGCCTCCTTCTTCAAGGACCGCAGATTCCCCCCAGACGTGATCGACGATGCCCTCCACCGCATCTCCTCCACTTCCCGCTCCTCCGCCCTTGAGCCCCGCTCCTCCAACCGCCACCAAGACAGAACCCCACTGGTTCTCACCTACCACCCCACCAACCTCCGCATACAACGTATCATCCGCCGCCATTTCCGCCACCTCCAAACGGACCCCACCACCAAGGATATATTTCCCTCCCCTATCAGCGTTCCGCAAGGACCACTCCCTTCGTGACTCCCTCGTCAGATCCACACCCCCCACCAACCCAACCTCCACCCCCGGCACCTTCCCCTGCAACCGCAGGAAATGTAAAACTTGCGCCCACACCTCCACACTCACTTCCCTCCAAGGCCCCAAGGGATCCTTCCATATCCGCCACAAGTTCACCTGTACCTCCACACACATCATCTATTGCATCCGCTGCACCCGATGTGGCCTCCTCTATATTGGGTAGACAGGCCGCTTACTTGCGGAACGCTTCAGAGAACACCTCCGGGCCGCCCGAACCAACCAACCCAATCACCCCGTGGCTCAACACTTTAACTCTCCCTCCCACTCCACCGAGGACATGCAGGTCCTTGGACTCCTCCACCGGCAGAACATAACAACACGACGGCTGGAGGAGGAGCGCCTCATCTTCCGCCTGGGAACCCTCCAACCACAAGGTATGAATTCAGATTTCTCCAGTTTCCTCATTTCCCCTCCCCCCACCTTGTCTCAGTCGGTTCCCTCAACTCAGCACCGCCCTCCTAACCTGCAATCCTCTTCCTGACCTCTCCGCCCCCACCCCACTCCGGCCTATCACCCTCACCTTGACCTCCTTCCACCTATCCCACCTCCATCGCCCCTCCCCCTAGTCCCTCCTCCCTACCTTTTATCTTAGCCTGCTTGGCTGCTCTCTCTTATTCCTGATGAAGGGCTTATGCTCGAAACGTCGAATTCTCTATTCCTGAGATGCTGCCTGGCCTGCTGTGCTTTGGCCAGTAACACATTTGCAGCACCACCACATTCTTTCAGGCAACTAGGATTGGGCAGTGGATGCTGGTCTATCCAGCAACGCCCACATCCCACAAGTGAATAAAGAAAGAAAAGGTCTGGTGAACCTCCACTGCACTCCGAAACTGTGCTCAATACTCTAATTGAATGATGGAGCAGACTTGAGGGGCTGCACAGTTATTTTACGGAGAAAGACCAAATATTTCTTAAATAGTGAGAGGGTGAGAAGTATTAATGTCCAAAGAGACAGTGGTACTTGCTAATGACTCACAAAAGGCTAGCATGTAGGTGCAGACAACAATTTGGAAGGCAATTGATTTATTGGCTTTCAACACAGAGATTATTTTGGTTTCCTCATCCGAGGTAGATTATAGCTGCCATAGATAGACTGCATTGGATCTTTACATGAATCTATAGGATAGCCTAAGGAAACTGGGCAGCACAGTTGACATTGACCGGACTCTGATAAATATGAGGTGCTGCATTTTGGGAAGGCAGACCTTAGCAGGACTTAAACACTTAATGGTAAGATCCGAGAGAGTGTTGCTGAACAAAGAGACCTTGAAGTACAGGTTCATAGTTCCTTGAAAGTGGAGTTGCAGTAGATAGGATAGTGAAGGTGGCGTTTGGCATGCTTTCCATTGTTGGTTAGAGTATTGAGTACAGGAGTTGGGAGGTCATGTTGCAGCTGTACAAGACATTGGTTAGTCCACTTTTGGAATATTGTGTGTAAATCTGGTCTCTTTTCGAACAGAAGGATATTGTGAAACTTGAAAGGGTTCAGAAAAGGCGTACAAGGATGTTGCCAGGGTTGGAGGATTTGAGCTATAGGGAGAGGTTGAATAGGCTGGGACTGTTTTCCCTGGAGCATCAGAGGCTGAGGGGTGACCTTATAGAGGTTTATAAAATTATGAGGGGCAAAGATAGGATAAATAGAGAAAGTCTTTTCCCTGGGGTCGGGGAGTCCAGAACTAGAGTGCATAGGTTTAGGGTGAGAGGGGAAAGATATCAAAGAGACCTGAGGGGCATTTTTTTCAAGCAGAGGGTGGTACGTG
This sequence comes from Hemiscyllium ocellatum, assembly GCF_020745735.1. NCBI lineage: Eukaryota > Metazoa > Chordata > Chondrichthyes > Orectolobiformes > Hemiscylliidae > Hemiscyllium > Hemiscyllium ocellatum. Next base: position 87,666,598 of record NC_083416.1, on the reverse strand, counting down.
TATGGAATGAGCTGCCAGAGGAAGTGGTGGAGGCTAGTACGATTGCAACATTTAAGAGGCATCTGGATGGGTATATGTATCGGAAGGGTTTAGAGGGATATGAGCCAGATACTGGCAGGTGAGACTAGATTGGTTTGGGATATCTGGTCGGCATGGACGAGTTGGACCGAAGGGACAGTTTCCGTACTGTACATCTCTGTGACTCTATGAATCTATGACTGCACTGGAAATGACACTGCAAATCCTGCATTGTCAACAATGCAAAGTCCTCTAACTAACGTCTGGGAGATTGTATCAAAACTAGGTCCAACAGACCCATCCATCAACATTACGACATGGCCAGGCTCAAAGAATTGCACCTTACATAGAATGTCTCAGAGAAGATCATCAGCATTTTGGCATTTGCCCTGTCCTACCAAAAGATCACACCCACCAGAAATGGTTACACAGTGGTAAATAGGATAGATTTCAAACAGATCTAAAAACCACAAATTGGGCCTCTGTGGCAAGGTATGTACCATCCATAGCTGGAATTAGATTGAAGCACAATCTGTAACTTTATGACCTGTGGTAGGCCAAAGACCAGCTGTAGAACAAAATAACAATGCAGTGCAGGAACACGCCCTTTGGTCCATGATATCTGTGTTGACCATCATGCTATTCTAAACTAATCCTATCTACATGCAATGATCATAGAGTCATGGAGTTGCACAGCACAGAAACTGACCCTTCGGTCTAACTCACCCATGCAGACTGAGTATCCTAAATGAATCTAGTCCCTTTAGCCAGCATTTGGAACTTATATCTCCAAACCCTTCCTATTCAATACCAATCCTGATGCCTTTTAAGTGTTATAATTGTACTAGGCTCTACCACTTCCTCTGGCAACTCAGTCCATTCATACACCACCCTCTGCGTGAAAAAGTTGCTGCTTAGGTTCCATTTATATATTTCCTCTTTCACAGTAAACCAATGGCTCTCTTTGTTTGGAACTCCCTTACCACAGGAAAAGATTCATGGCGATTCAATATATCCATGCCTATCGTAATCCTCCGTAAGATCACCCTCTGATGCTCCAAGAAAACCAGTCCTCGCCTAGTCAGCCTCTTCCCATAGCTCAAACCTTCAAGCCCTGGCAACATCTTTGTAAATTGTTTCTGCTCCCTTTCAAGTTTAGCAACTTCCTTCCTGGAGCAGGGAGACCAGAATTGAATGCACTTTTCCAGAAGTTCCAAAGTGTCCTGTACAGGCACAACATGACCTCCCAAGTACTATACTAAATGCACTGACCAACAAAGGCAAGTTTACCAAACACGTTCTTCACTATCCTGTCTACCTGTGACTTCACCTTTAATTATGAGGGGCAAAGATAGGATAAATAGAGAAAGTCTTTTCCCTGGGGTCGGGGAGTCCAGAACTAGAGTGCATAGGTTTAGGGTGAGAGGGGAAAGATATCAAAGAGACCTGAGGGGCATTTTTTTCAAGCAGAGGGTGGTACGTGTATGGAATGAGCTGCCAGAGGAAGTGGTGGAAGCTAGTACGATTGCAACATTTAAGAGGCATCTGGATGGGTATATGTATCGGAAGGGTTTAGAGGGATATGAGCCAGATACTATGAACCTACACCCCAAGGTCTCTTTGTTGGGCACCATTCCCCAGGACACTACCATTATGTGTGTGAATCCTGCCCTGATTTGCCTGAGCAAAATGCAGCACCTCACATTCATTTCAATCAAATTCCATCTGCCACTCCTCAGCTCATCACCCCATCTGATCAAGGTCCCATTGTACTCTAAGATAATATTCTTCACTGTCCACTACATCATCAAATTTGGTGTCATCTACAAATGTACTAATCATTCTTCCTATATTCACTACTACATCATTTATATAAATGACAAAAAGCAGTGGACCCAACGTCGATCCTTACAGCACACTGCTGAGATCCAGTCTGAGAAACAGCCCTCCACCACAACCCTCTGTCTCTTACCTTCAGGCCAATTTTGCATCCAAATGGCTAGCTCTCCCTCGATTCCATGTGATCTAACCTTGCTAACCAGTCGACCATGAGGAACTTTGTCGATTGCCTCACTGAAGTACATATGGAAGATGTACAGTGCTCCGGCTTCATCAATCTTCCTGGTCAACTTCTTCAAAAAACTCAATTAAGCATCCCTCTATTCCTTATTTGTTCATGTGTCTGTCTAAAAGCCTCTTAAATGGTGGTATTGTATCTGCTTTGCCCACACTCTTTTGCAGTGCATTCCAGGTATGCACCACCCTCTGTGTTAAAAAAAACACTTTGCACATCTCCTTTAAACTTGCCCACTCTCATCTTAAACCTTTGGCTCGTGCATTTAACATTTCTACCCTGGGAAAAAGAGTCTGATTATCCACCCTACCCATACCTCTCATAATTTTATATTCTGCTGTCAGGTCGCCACTCTGCCTCCGATGCTCGAGCAAAAATAATCCAAGATTTTTTACTACTTTTTGTCATTTATATAAATCATTTGGATGTGAACATAGGAGGTATAATTAGTAAGTTTGTTGGTGACACCAAAATTGGAAGTGTGGTGGACAGAGGAGAAGGTTACCTCAGAGTGCAACGGGATCATGATCAAAAGGGGCAATTGGCTGAGGAATGGCAGATGGGGTTTAATTTAGATAAGTGTTAGGTGCTGCATTTTGGAAAAGCAAATCTTAGTAGGACTTATACACCTAATAGTAAAGAGTGTTGCTAAACAAAGAGACCTTGGAATGCAGATGCATATTTCCTTGACAGTAGAGTCTCAGGCAGATAGGATAGTGAAGAACGCATTTGGTATGCTTTCCTTTGGTGGTCAAAGTATTGGATATAGAAGTTGGAAGGTCATGTTGCAGCTGTACAGGACATTGATTAGATTAGATTAGATTAGATTAGATTTACAGTGTGGAAACAGGCCCTTCGGCCCAACAAGTCCACACCGACCCGCCGAAGCGAAACCCACCCATACCCCTACATTTACCCCTTACCTAACACTATGGGCAATTTAGCATGGCCAATTCACCTGACCCGCACATCTTTGGACTGTGGGAGGAAACCGGAGCACCCGGAGGAAACCCACGCTGATACGGGGAGAATGTGCAAACTCCACACAGTCAGTCGCCTGAGTCGGGAATTGAACCCGGGTCTCAGGCGCTGTGAGGCAGCAGTGCTAACCACTGTGCCACCGTGCCGCCCACGGTGGCACAGTGGCCATTGGTTAGGCCATTTTTGGAATATTGCATGCAATTCTGGTCTCCTTCCTTTCAGGAGGATGTTGTGAAACTTGAAAGGGTTCAGAAAAGATTTACAAGGATGTTGCCAGGGTTGGAGGATCTGAGCAATAAGGAGAGGCTGAACAGGCTGGGGCTGTTTTCCCTGGAGCATCGGAGGCTGAGGGGTGACCTCATGGAGGTTTATAAAATCATGAGAGGCATGGATAGGATAAATAGAGAAAGTCTTGTCCCTGTGGTTGGGGAATCCAGAACTGGAGGGCATGTTTTAGGGGAGAGGGGCAAGATATAAAAGGGACCTAAGGGGCAACATTTTCACACAGAGGGTTGAGCGTGTATGGAATGAGCTGCCAGAGGAAGTGGTGGAGGCTGGTACAATTGCATCATTTAAAAGGCATCTGATGGGTATATGAAAACGAAGGGTTTAGAGGGATATGGGTCAAGTGCTGGTAAATGGAACTAGATTAGGTTAAGAATCTGATCAGCATGGACAGGTTGGGCTGAAGAGTCTGTTTCCCTGCTGTACATCTCTATGACTCCATGACTCTCTGTATAGCTAATACACTCCCATCCAGGTAATATCCGTAAACAAAATAGGGTAAGTGAGCTTGTGGTGCAGATCGAAATTGACAGGTATGATGTTGGTGGGTATCACAGAGATGTGGCAGTAAAGGGATCAGGAGTGGGAGCTAAATATCCAAGAATATGCATCCCATTGAAAAGATCAGCAGGAGGGCAGGGTGTGGTTGCCTATTAGTAAGAAATTAAATTAAATCAATAGCAAGAAATGATGTGGGGTTTGTTGATGTTGAATCTGTGTGGTTGAGTTATAGAACTGCAAATGTGAATAAACCATAATGAGAGTTATGTACAGGCCTCCAAACAGTAGCCAGGAGCTGGAGCACAAGATACACCAAGAGATAGAAAAGGCATGTAAGAGAGGTAATTGAACAGTAACCATGGGGCATTTCAATATGCAGGTGGACTGGGAAAATCAAGTTGGTAGTGGATTGCAAGGAAAGGAATTTGCCGAAAGTCAATGCGATGGCTTTTTGGAGCAGCTTGTGGTGGAGCCCAGTAGGGAACAGGCAATATTGGATTTAGTGATGTACAATGAGGCAGACTTCATAAGGAACTTAAGGTGAAGAAACCCTGAGGAGGCAGTGACCATAGCCTAATAGAATTTACTCTGCAATTTGAGAGGGAGAAGGTGGAATCAGATGTAATGATATTACAGTTAAATATAGACACAAACAGAAGCATTAGGAAGGGGCTGACCAAGCTTGTCTGGGAGATGACCCAAGCAGGAAGGAAGGTGATGCAGCAATGGCAGGATGTTCTGGGAGTAATTTAGATGACACAGCAAAAATTAATCCCGAGGCAAAAAAAGCATACTAAAGGGAGAATGAGGCAACCATGGTTGACAGGGGAAGTTGGGGACAGCAATAAAAAAAAGAGAAAACATATAATGCGCTGAAGGGCAGTGGGAAGCAAGAGGATTTGGAAACCTACAAAGACCAACAGAGGACAGCGAGAAAAGAAATAAGGAGGGAGAAGTTTAAATATGAAGATAAGCTAGCCAGTAATATAAAAGAAGATAGCAGGAATTTCCTGAGATATATAAAAGGCAAAAGATAGGCAAAAGTGGACATTGGGCCACTGGAACGTGAGGCTGGAAAAGAAGTAATGGGGAATAAAGAAATGGTGGAGGAACTGAGCAAGTACTTTGTGTCAGCCTTCGTGGTGGAAGGCAGTAACACCCCAAAACTTCAAAAGTGTTGTGGGAGCAGAGGTGAATATTGTAGCCATCACCAAGGAGGTCATACTAGAAAAACTGAAAGGTCTGAAGGTGGATAAATCACATGGAATAGATGGGCTACACCAATGAGTCCTGAAGGAGATAGCTGAAGAGATAGTGGAGGCATTAGTGGTGATCTTCCAGGAATCACTGGAGCCAAGGAGGGTTCCAGAGGACTGAAAAGTCACTAATGATATAGAAGATGGTATTAATAGTAACATTAGCAAATTTGCTAATGATACAAAGCTGGGTGGCAGGGTGAAATGTGAGGAGGATGTTAGGAGATTACAGGGTGACCTGGACAGGTTAGGTGAGTGGTCAGATGCATGGCAGATGCAGTTTAATGTGGATAAATGTATAGTTATCCACTTTGGTGGCAAGAACAGGAAGGCAGATTACTACCTAAATGGAGTCAAGTTAGGTAAAGGGGCAGTACAAAGAGATCTGGGTGTTCCTGTACACCAGTCAATGAAGGTAAGCATGCAGGTACAGCAGGTAGTGAAGAAGGCTAATAGCATGCTGACCTTCATAACAAGAGGGATTGAGTACAGGAGCAAAGAGGTTCTTCTGTAGCTGTACAGGGCCCTGGTGAGACCACACTTGGAATATTGTGTGCAGTTCTGGTCTCCAAATTTGAGGAAAGACATTCTGGCTATTGAGGGAGTGCAACATAGGTTCACGAGGTCAATTCCTGGAATGGCAAGACTGTCTTGTGTTGAAAGATTGGAGCAACTGGGCTTGTATACCCTTGAGTTTAGAAGACTGAAAGGGGATCTGATTGAGACGTAAAAGATTATTAAAGGATTGGACACTCTGGAGGCAGGAAGCATGTTTCCGCTGATGAGTGAGTCCTGAACCAGAAGACACAGCTTAAAAATAAGGGGTAGGCCATTTAGGACAGAGATGAGGAGAAACTTCTTCATCCAGAGAGTGGTGGCTGTGTGGAATGCTCTGTCCCAGAAGGCAGTGGAGGCCCAGTCCCTGGATTCGTTTAAGAAAGAGTTGGATAGAGGTCTCAAGGATAATGGAATCAAGGGTTATGGAGATACGGCAGGAACAGGACACTGACTGAGGATGATCAGCCATGATCAGAATGAATGGTGGTGCTGGCTCGAAGGGCAGAATGGCCTACTCCTACACCTGTGAGGCAGCAGTGCTAACCACTGTGCCACTGTGCTGCCCTGGCCTAGTCATTCTTATAAATGACTTAGATGTAGGCATAGGTGGATAGATTAGTAAATTTGCAGATGACACTAAAGTCACTGGAGTAGTGGACGGTTTGAAAGAATGTTACAGGTTGCAGGGGGACTTGGATAAACTGCAGAATTGGGCTGAGAGGTGGCAAATGGAGTTCAATGCAGCTAAATGTGAGGTGATTCACTTTGGGAAGAATAACAGGAAGGCAGAATATTGGGTCAATGGAAAGATTCTTGGTAGTGTCGATGTGCAGAGGAATCTTGGAGTCTTTTTTTTAGATTACCTATAGTGTGGAAAGTGGCCCTTCGGCCCAACAAGTCCACACCGACCCGCCGAAGCACAACCCACCCATACCCCTACACTTACCCCTTCACCTAACACTACGGGCAATTTAGCATGGCCAATTCACCTGACCCGCACATCTTTGGATTGTGGGAGGAAACCGGAGCATCCGGAGGAAACCCACGCAGACCCGGGGAGAATGTGCAAACTCCACACAGTCAGTCGCCTGAGTCTATGTACATAGACCCCTGAAAGTTGCCACCCAGGTTGATAGTGCTATTAAGAAGGCATGTGGTGTGTTAGGTTTCATTCGTAGAGGGATTGAGTTCCAGAGCCACAATATCATGCTGCAACTATACAAAACACTGGTGCGGCCACTCTTGGAATATTGTGTACAGTTCTGGTCCCCATATTTCGGGAAAGATGTGGAAGCATTGGAAAAGGTGCAGAGGAGATTTACCAGGATGTTGCCTGGTCAGGAGGGTAGGCTGAGAGACTTGGGTCTGTTCTCATTGGAAAGAAGGCGGCTAAGGGGGGATTTGATAGAGACATACAAAATGATCAGAGGATTAGATAGGGTGGACAGTGAAAGTCCTTTTCCTGGGATGATGACATCAGCTTGTATGAGGGGCATAACTACAAATTAAGGGGTGATAGATTTAAGACAGATGTCAGAGGCATGTTCTTTATTCAGTGAGTGGTAAGTGTGTGGAATGCCCTACCTGCTAATGTGGTCAACTCAGCCATATTAGGGCGATTTAAACAATCCTTGGATAAGCACATGGATGATGATGGGATAGTGTAGGGGGACGAGCTGAGAATAGTTCACAGATCGGCACAACATTGAGGGCCGAAGGGCCTGTTCTGCGCTGTATTGTTCTATGTTCTATGCATGGTAAAGTAGGGCAAAGTCAGCAAGTGAGCCTTACTTCGGTTGTGGGTAAAGTGTTGGGAAAGGTTATAAGAGATAGAATTTATAATCATCTAGAAAGGTATAAGTTGATTAGAGGTAGTCAACATGGTTTTGTGAAGGGTAGGTCATGCCTCATAAACCTAATTGAGTTCTTCGTGAAGGTGATCAAACAGGTGGATGAGAGTAAAGTGGTTGATGTGGTGTAAATGGATTTTAGTAAGGCATTTGATAAGGTTCCCCACGGTAGGCTATTGCACAAAATACAGAGGCATGAGATTTCAGAAGTTGGTTAGCTGAAAGGCGACAGAGGGTGGTGATGATGGAAAATGTTCATCCAGGAGTTCAGTTACTACTGGTGTCCCTCAAGAATCTGTTTTGGGGCTACTGCTCTTTGTCATTTTAATAAACGTCCTGGATGAGGGTGTAGAAGGATAAGTTAGTAAATTTGCGGATGATGCTCAGGTTGGTGGAGGTGTGGATAGTGCTGAACAATGTTGAAGATTACAGAGGGACATGGATAAGCTGCAGACCAGGGCTGAGAGATGGCAAATGAAGTTTAATGTGGAAAATTGCTGAGGTGATTCATTTTGAAAGGAGCAACAGGAATGCAGAGTACTGGACTAATGGTAAGATTCTTGGCAGTGTAGATGAGCAGATAGATGTCGGTGTTCATGTATCTAGATCCCTGAAAGTTGCCACCCAGGTTGATAGGGTTGTTAAAAAGGCATATGGTGTGTTAGCTTTTATTGGTAGTGGGATTGGGTTTCGGAGTGATGAGGTCATGTTGCAACTGTACAAAGCTCTGGTGCAATGCACTTGCAGTATTGCATATGGTTCTGGTCACCGAGGAAGGATGTGGAAACTTTGGAAACTGTTCAGAGATGATTTACTCGGATGTTGTCCAGTATGAAGGGAAAGGCTGAGGGACTGAGGCTGATATATTTTTGTTAGAGAGAATAAGGTTGAGAGGTGACTTAATTAAGACATATAAGATAATCCGAAGGTTAAATGGGGTGGATAGTGAGAGCCTTTTTCCTTGAATGGTACTGGCTAGCACCAGGGGACATAGCTTTAAGTTGAGTGGTAGATATAGGACAGATGTCAAAGAGTTCTTTACTCAGAGAGTAGTAGGGGCGTGGAACGCCCTGCCTGCAACTGTAGTGGACTCACCAACTTTAAGGATCATTGGATCAACGTATGGATGCGGTCTCCTTTACATTGGGGAGATTGGACGCCTCCTAGCAGAGCACTTTTGGGAACATCTCCATAACACCCGCACCAATCAACCCCACCGCCCTGTGGCCCAATATTTCAACTCCCCCTCCCACTCTGCCAAGGACATGCAGGTCCTGGGCCTCCTATATCGCTGCTCCCTCATCACCCGATGCCTGGAGGAAGAACGCCTCATCTTCCACCTCGGAACACTTCAACCCCATGGCATCAATGTGGATTTCACTAGTTTCCTCATTTCCCCTCGTCCACCTCACCCCTGCTCCAGCCTTCCAGCTCAGCACCGCCCTCATGACCTGTCCTACCTGCCTATCTTCCTTCCCACCTATCCACTCCACCCTCCTCTCTGACCTATCACCTTCATCCCCACCCCCATTCACTCATTGTACTCTTTGTTACCTTCCCTCACCCTTCTCTCTGACCTATCATCTCCATCCCCACCCCCATTCACCTATTGTATTCTATGCTACTTGCTCCCCACCCCCACCCCCCTCTCATTTATCTCTCCACTGCAGGCACCTTGCCTCTATTCCTGATGAAGGGCTTTTGCACGAAACGTGATTTTCCTGTTCCTCAGATGCTGCCTGACCTGCTGTGCTTTTCCAGCACCACTCTAATCTAGACTCTGGTCTCCAGCATCTGCAGTCGTTGTTTTACCTATATGGATGAAAATAGAATAATGTAGGTTACACAGGTCGGTGCAACATCGAGGGCCAAAGGGCCTGTACTGCGCTTTAATGTTCTATATTCCATGGTTTCATCAAGGAATGGTCAGGCCTGACAAATCTGTTAGAATTCTTTGAGGATGTAATGAACAGGTCAAACCAATGAGAGCCAATGGATGTTATCTCCCCACTTCTAAATGGTTTTTGACAAGATGCTGCTCAAGAGGCTGCTGCTTCATGTAAGGGCCCATGGTGTTGGAGACAAGGTACGAGCATGAATAGAAGATTGGCAGAAAGCAGAGAGTAGAGATGAAAGGGTCCATCTCAGGTTGGTAGCCAGTGATCAAGGGTGTTCCACAAGGATTGGTGTTGGGACGACAACTTTTCATTTTATACATTAATGGTCTCGATGAAGGAAGTGAGGGTATTCTGGCCAAATTTGCAGATGATATAAAGAGGGTGGGGTGACAGGTAACATTGAGGGAGAGGGAGACTGCAGAAGGATTTAGGCAGGTTAGAAGAGAGGGAAAATAAGTGGCAGATGGAATACAATACAGGAAAGTGCGAGCTCATACATTTTGGAAGGAAGAATTGAAACATGGAATATTTTCTAAATGGGGAGAAAATTCAGAAATCTGAAGTGTAAAAGGAACTTAGGAGTACTGGTCCAGGATTCTGTTTAGGTAAACTTGCAGTCTGAGTTGGTAGTAAGAAAGGCAAAGACAATGCTGGCATTTATTTTGAGAGAATATAGAATATAAAAGCAGGGATATACTTCAGAGGCTTTATAAGGCTTCGGTCAGACCACATTTGGAGTATTGTGAGAAATTTGGATCCCATACCTCAGGAAGGGTATACTGTCCCTGGAGTGGGTCCAGAGGAGGTTCATGAGAATCATTCTAGGAATGAAAGGCTTCACATATGGGTAATGTTTGGAGACTCAGGATCTATACTCAATGGAATTTAGAAGGATAATGAGGGATCTAATTGAGATTTACAGAATACTGAATGGCCTGGATAGAGTGGATGCTAGGGAGATGTCTCCATTAATAGGAGAGACTAGAACCCAAGGGCACAGCCTTTGAGTAAAGTGAAGACCCTTTAGAATAGAGATGAGGAGAAACTTCTTCTGCCAGAGAGTGGTGAATCTATGTAATTCATTGCCACAGAAGGCTGTTGAGGCCAGGTCATTGAGTATATTTAAAATGGGGATAGATAGGTTCTTGATTGTCAAGAGGATCAAAAGGTTACAGGGAGAAAGTGGAAGGAGTGGTGGGGTGGCACGGTGGTTAGCACAGCTGCCTCACAGTGCCAGGGACCCAGGTTCAATTCCTGCCTTGGGCAACTGTCTGTGTGGAGTTTGCACGTTCTCCCCGTGTCTGTGTGGGTTTCCTCCAGGTGTTCCCGTTTCTTCTCACAATCCAAAAGATGTGCTGGTCAGGTGAATTGGCCATGCTACGTTGCCCATAGTGTTAGGTGCATTAGCAAGTGGAAAATGTAGGGAAATAAGTCTGGGTAGGTTACTCTTCAGACTGTCGGTGTGAACTTGTTGGGTTGAAGGGTGTGTTTCCACACTGTAGGGAATTTAATAAGGTTGAGAAACTTATCAGCCATGACCTAGTGGTGGAGCAGATTTGATGGGCTGAATGGCCTAATTTCTGCTCCTATGAATAATAGTCTAAACCTCTTTTGCATAAGTAAAAAATGAGGTCTGCAGATGCTGGAGATCACAGCTGCAAATGTGTTGCTGGTCAAAGCACAGCAGGCCAGGCAGCATCTCAGGAATAGAGAGTTCGACGTTTCGAGCATAAGCCCTTCATCAGGGGCTTATGCTCGAAACGTCGAATTCTCTATTCCTGAGATGCTGCCTGGCCTGCTGTGCTTTGACCAGCAACACATTTGCAGCTGTAAACCTCTTTTGCACCCTATTGAAAGCCTCCACATTCTTCCTACAGTGTGATGACCAGAACTGCACCCAGTTTTTCAAGTGTGGCCTAACTAAAGTCTTACACAGCTGTAACATAACATTTATACTCAATGCCCTGGACCGATGAAGACAAACATGCCATATGCCTTGTTTACTATTTTAACCACTCTAACATTCCTCCGCATATCAGTGCTCCTTAGGGTCCTGCCATCTGCAATATACTTTTCTCTTGAGTTGGCCATTCTGCAAAAGTTTCAGCATTTCTTACATAATGAACTGAGGTGATACACCAAATCTTCCAAAGTTTGAGTTATCTAAGAGTTCCGTTTCTTTAGGAATTTATTGGAATGTCTTGTATACTTAAGCATTTGACTCTGGACACCTTGTGACATCAGTGACTAGATCAGAGTGGTGCTGGAAAAGCATAGCAGGTCAGGCAGCATCCGAGGAGCAGGAAAGTCGACAATTTGGGCAAAAGTCCTTCATCAGGAATGAGGCAGGGAGCCTCTGGGGTAGAGAATAAATGGGAGGGGGAGTGGGGCTGGGGAGAGGTAGCCAAGAGTACAATAGGTGGATGGAGGTGGAGATGAAGGTGATAGGTCGGAGAGGAGGGTGGAGCGGATAGGTGGGAAGGAAGATTGGCATGTAAGACAGGCCATGAGGATAGTGCTGATCTCGCAGATTGGAACTGGGTTAAGGTGGGGGCAGGGGAAATGAGGAAACTAGTGAAGTCCACATTGATGCCCTGAGATTGAAGTGTTTCGAGGCAGAAGATGTGGCGTTCTTCCTCCAGGCGTTGGGTAGTGAGGGATTGGTGGTGCAGGAGGCCCAGAACCTGCATGTCCTCGGCAGAGTGGGAGGGAGAGTTGAAATGTTGGGCCATGGGGCAGTGGGGTTGATTGGTACAGGTGTCCTGGAGATGTTCCCTGAAGCGCTCTGCAAGAAGGCATCCAGTCTACCCAATGTAAAGGAGACTGGATCGGGAGCAACGGATACAATAAGTGATATTGGTAGATGTGCAGGTCAAACATTGATGGATGTGAAAAGCTCCTTTAGGGCCTTGGATGGAGGTGAGGGGGGAGATGTGGGCACAGGTTTTGCAATTTTTGCGGTGGAAGGGCAAGGTGCCAGGAGGGGAGGGTGGGTTGTTGGGGAGCGTGGACTTGACCAGGTAGTCACAGAGGGACCCACCTCCCCCCTCACCTCCATCCAAGACCCTCAAGGAGCCTTTCACATCCATCAATGTTTCACCTGTATATCCACCAATGTCATTTATTGTATCCATTGCTCCCAATCCAGTTTCCTTTACACGGGGAGACTGGATGCCTTCTCGCAGAGTGTTTCAGGGAACATCTCCAGGACAACCGCACAAATCAACCCCACCATGCCAACATTTCAACTCTCCCTCTCACTCTGCCAAGGATATGCAGGTCCTGGGCCTCCTGCACCACCAGTCCCTCACCACCCAACGCCTGGAGGAAGAACACCTCATCTTCTGCTTCGGAACACTTCAACCTCAGGGCATCAATGTGAACTTCACCAGTTTCCTCATTTCCCCTCCCCCCACCTTAACCCAGTTCCTACCTGCCAGCTCAGCACTATCCTCATGACCTGCCCTACCTGCCAATCTTCCTTCCCACCTATCCGTTCCACCCTCCTCTCTGACCTATCATCTTTATCTCCACCTCCATCCACCTATTGTACTCTTAGCTACCTTCTCCCCAGTCCCACCCCCTTCCCATTTATCTCTCCGCCCCAGAGGCTCCCTGCCTCATTCCTGATGAAGGATTCCTGCCCAAAACACTGATTTTCTTGCTCCTCGGATGTTGCCTGACCTGCTGCGCTTTTCCAGCACCACTCTAATCTTGACTTTGATCACCACCATCTGCAGTCCTCACTTTTACCTTGTGACACTATGTTATCAGATGCAGCATTAATAGTATCAATGATATGGTTGAAATGCAGTTACTTACATCAAACACTGACACATAGTTATCAATCAAGTCTTCAACCACTCGGACTTCCTGCTCCCCTTTCCCATCTGTCTGAAATAAACTGGGTGCGAAAAGTAATGACAGGTTCTTGGTGCACATCTGGTTCAGGTCAGCACATTTTTGGACTCTGTTCACATGGAAAAATGGAGGAAATTGCAACTTTACATGTGTACAGTGAGATTACTATGCCTTCCTACACTCATTCTAGCTGCTGCGTTTTGCATCAAGCAGAGAAAACTCAACAGAAATATTGACACAAATTCTATTACTGTGGAGCTCAATATCTGATTCTGTCACAAATAGTCGCCACAGCATTACCTGAGCTGTGCTGGAAAAATCTCAGCAGGTCTGGCAGCATCTGTAAGGAGAGAAAAGAGCTGACGTTTCGAGGATGATATTAATAATAACATTAATAACATTAACAAATTTGCTGATGATACAAAGCTGGGTGGCAGGGTGAAATGTGAGGAGGATGTTAGGAGATTACAGGGTGACCTGGACAGGTTAGGTGAGTGGTCAGATGCATGGCAGATGCAGTTTAATGTGGATAAATGTATGGTTATCCACTTTGGTGGCAAGAACAGGAAGGCAGATTACTTCCTAAATGGAATCAATTTAGGTAAAGGGGCAGTACAAAGAGATCTGGGTGTTCTTGTACACCAGTCAATGAAGGTAAGCATGCAGGTACAGCAGATAGTGAAGAAGGCTAATAGCATGCTGGGCTTCATAACAAGAGGGATTGAGTATAGAAGCAAAGAGGTTCTTTTGCAGCTGTACAGGGCCCTGGTGAGACCACACCTGGAATATTGTGTGCAGTTCTGGTCTCCAAATTTGAGGAAAGACATTCTGGCTATTGAGGGAGTGCAATGTAGGTTCACGAGGTCAATTCCTGGAATAGTGGGACTACCTTATGCTGAAAGACTGGAGCGACTGGGCTTGTATACCCTTGAGTTTAGAAGACTGAAAGGGAATCTGATTGAGACGTATAAGATTACTAAAGGATTGGACACTCTGGAGGCAGGGTGATGGGTGAGTCCTGAACCAGAGGACACAGCTTAAAAATACGGGGTAGACCATTTAGGACAGAGATGTGGAGAAACTTCTTCACTCAGAGAGTGGTGGCTGTGTGGAATGCTCTGCCCCAGAGGACAGTGGAGGCCCAGTCTCTGGATTCATTTAAGAAAAAGTTGGATAGACCCTTTGACAAAGGGTCAGTTAGACTCGAAACGTCAGCTGTTTTCTCTCCTTACAGATGCTGCCAGACCTGCTGAGATTTTCCAGCATTTTCTCTTTTGATTTCAGATTCCAGCATCTGCAGTAATTTGATGTTATCTGAGCTTTCTTGTGCTCCATTGTTGATAAATTTGAATTTAATAAAATTGTAGCATTAAAATTGATGTGACCATAGGATCAACCAGTAGCCAAGGCTTCTTATTCTGTCATGTCTATAACCAAGGAACATTCATGTGTTTACTTTAGTCCCATCAGTCATGGCTCCGAAATCTTTGCTGTCCAATGGTACAACCACAATCCAATCTTAATCTAAATTAATACACACTGGCTCACCTGTGGGGAACAAATGTGTTGATGTCACAAGCTGATGATAGGACTGAATCCTAGGTGTTTTTCTTTTGTTCAATATATCTACAAATGTACAAACTGGGAGCAGAGTAAGCTACTCAGACCCTTGAGCCTATTCTGCCATTCAATATGATCGTGGCTGATCAGTCACGCTTTCATTTTTGACTTTTTTTTTGCAGCAGCGAGAGTAGAAAGAGTAAGGTCCAGGGGACTGCTGGGAAGGTAAATTGATCCTTTAAAATCTTATCTTGTAAATAGGCGGAGTGCACATTGAGCAGGAGTGGACATGGGACGGCTGAGTGAGTGAGGTAATATATTTGGGCAGTTGCTTTACCCGAAATACTACTTAGGGCAGTGTCTCCCACTCATCCTCATGCTCTAATAAAATAAAAGGCCCTGTGCGTGGATTTGATAAGGTTACTGGTTTCTTTTTCAATTGTCTCTTTGAGAATTCAGTGGGAATGGATGTGAGGACAATTATATGCTTTGCCGAGGGCAGCATGGTGGCTCAGTGGTTAGCACTGCTGCCTCATCATGTCAGGGACCTGGGTTCCCTTTTTACCGCTAATGGAGTCAGGTGTTACTAGGGGACATAGCTTTAAATTAAGGGGTGGTAGGTATAGGACAGATGTTAGGGGTAGATTCTTCACACAGCGGGTTGTGAGTTCATGGAATGCCCTGCCCGTATCAGTGGTGAACTCTCCTTCTTTATGGTCATTTAAGCGGGCATTGGATAGGCATTTGGAAGTTATTGGGCTAGTATAGGTTAGGTAGGATTCGGTCGGCGCAACATCGAGGGCCGAAGGGCCTGTACTGCGCTGTATCCTTCTATGTTCTATGTTCTATATGTTCAATTCCTGTCTCAGGTGACTGTCTGTGTGGAGTTTACACATTCTCCCTGTGTCTGCATGGGTTTCCTCCGGGTGCTCTGGTTTCCTCCAAGGTCAGGTGAATTGGCCAAGCTAAATTGTCCATAGTGTTAGGTGCATTAGTCAGGGGTAAATGTAGGGAAATGAGTCTGGGTAGGTTACTCTTCGGAGGGTTGGTGTGGACTTGTTGGGCCGAAGGGCCTGTTTCCACACTGGAGGAAACCTATGTATAGAATGTGGGAGGTACATGTCACTACTGGTGTCCCACTGACTTCACCTGGGAAGTGCACTGAACTCCAACTCCAAAGGGTTACAGACAGGGGATGGAAAGGGAACAGGCAGACAATGCAGGAATCCCCTGTGGCCATTCCCCTCAACAACAAGTACACCGTTTTTGATACTGTTGGGGGAAGGAAGACTTACCAGGGGAAGCCATGTGGTTACAGGTCTCTGGCACAGAGTCTGTCCCTGTTTCTCAGAAAGGAAGGGGGGGAGGACTAAAGCATTACTTTTTGGGGACTCCATATATAGGGGGACAGATAGGAGATTCTGAGGGAACAAGACTGACTCACGGTTGGTGTGTGCCTCCCAGGTGCCAGGACCTGTGATGTCTCAGATCATGCTTTCGGGTCCTTAAGGGGGAGCATCCCAAGTTGTGGTCCACATAGGCACCAACGACACAGGTAGGAAAAGGGATGGGAATTCAGGGAGCTAGGATGGAAGCTAAGAGCTAGGACAAACAGAGTTGTTACCTTTGGATTGTTGCCCATGCCATATGCTAGAGAGGTGATGAATAGGGAGCGAGACTAGTTTAACATTTGGCTACAGGGATGGTGCAGGTGCAAGGGATTCAAATATCTGGATAATTGGGGCTCATTCTGGGGAAGGTGGGACCTCTACAAATGGGATAGTCTCCATCTGAACCAGAGGAGTACCAATATCCTGGGGAGACATTTGCTACTGCTCTTCAGGAGGGTTTAAACTAATTCAGCAGCAGGATGTGAACCTGAATTGTAGCTCCAGAATACAAGCGGTTGAGAGTAGTGAGGTTATGAATAAGGTTTCAAGGTCACAGGAGATTACCGGCAGGCAGGAAGGTAGTTTGAAGTGTGTCTACTTTAACACCAGGAGCAACCAGAATAAGGTGGGTGGGTTTGCAGCATGGGTTGATACCTGGCACTTCAATGTTGTGGCCATTTCAGAGACATAGATAGAATAGGGACAGGATTGATTGTTGCAGGTTCCGGTATTTAAACGTTTCGTTAAGAACAGATAAGATGGTAAAAGGCAGGGGTGTGGCATTGTTAGTCAAGCACAATATTACGGTGGCAGAAAGGATATATGATGAGAACTCATCTGCTGAGAAAGCATGGGTTGAGGTTAGAAACAGGAAAGGAAAGGTCACCTTGTTGGGAGGTTTTTAAAGGTTTTCAAAAATTCCAGAGATGTAGAGGAAAGGATTGCAAAGATGATTCAAGATAAGAGTGAAAGTAATAGGGTTGTTCTTATGGGGGTCTTTAACGTTCCAAATATTGACTGGAAACGCTATAGTTCGAGTACATTAGATGGGTCAGTTTTTGTCCAATGTGATGATGGTTTCCTGACAAAATATGCAGGTAGGTCAACAAGAGGCAAGGCCACATTGAATTTGGTACCAGGTAATGAACCAGGCTAAGTGTTAGATTTGGAGGTAGATGAGCACTTTGGTGATAGGGACCACAGTTCAGTTACATTTACTTTTGTGATGGAAAGGGTTAGGTAAATACTGCAGGGCAAGAGTTATTGCTGGGGAAAGGCAATTATGATGTGATGCAGAGAATAGGGCAGGAAACTTCAGGGGATGGGCACAATTGAAATGTGGAGCTTGTTCAAGGAATAGCTACTGTGAGTCCTTGCTAAGTATGCACCTGTCAGGCAGGGAGGAAGTTGTCAAGTGAGGAGAATCGTGGTTTACTAAAGAAGTTGAATCTCACGTCAAGAGGAAGAAGGAAGCTTATGTAAAGATGAGACGTGAAGACTCAGTTAGAGTGCTTGAGAGTTACAAGTTAGCCAGGAAGGACCTAAAGAGAGAGCTAAGAAGAGCCAGGAAGCAACATAAAAAGTCTTTGGCAGATAGAATCAAGGAAAACCCAAAAGCTTTCTTTTGCTATGTTAGGTCAGTCACGGACAGTAGTGGGAAGTTGTGCGTGGAGTCTGAAGAGATAGGAGAGGCACTAAATGAATATTTTTCATCAGTAATCACTTAGGAAAAACACAATGTTGTTGAGGAGCAAACTGAGATACAGGCTATTCGACTAGATGGGATTGAGGTTCATAAGGAGGAGGTGTTAGCAATTCTGGAAAGTGTGAAAATAGTTAAGTACCCTGGATGGATGGGATTTACTCCAGGAGTCTCTGGGAAGTTTGAGAGAAGATTTCAGAGCCTTTGACTTTGATCTTTATAACATCATTGTCTACAGAAATAGTGCCAGAAGACTGGAGGATAGCATATGTTGCCCCCTTGTTCAAGAAGGGAAGTAGAGACAACCCTGGCAATGATAGAGCAGTGAGCCTTACTTCAGATGTGGGTAAAGTGTTGGAAAGGATTAT
This sequence comes from Hemiscyllium ocellatum, assembly GCF_020745735.1. Taxonomy (NCBI): domain Eukaryota; kingdom Metazoa; phylum Chordata; class Chondrichthyes; order Orectolobiformes; family Hemiscylliidae; genus Hemiscyllium; species Hemiscyllium ocellatum. The sequence continues at coordinate 87,648,295 of NC_083416.1, read as the reverse complement.
AAGAGATAGAACTTACAATCAACTAGAAAGGAATAATTTGATTAGAGATAGTCAACATGGTTTTGCGAAGGGTAGATCGTGCCTCACAAACCTTATAAGGTCCTTTGAGAAGATGGCCAAACAGGTGGATGAGGGTAAAGCGGTTGGTGTGGTATATATGGATTTCAATAAAGCATTTGAAAAGGTTCCCCATGGTAGGCCATTGCAGAAAATACAGAGGCATAGGATTTAGGGTGATTTAGCAGTTTGGATCAGAAATTGGCTGGCTGAAAGAAGGCAGAGAGTGGTTGATGGGAAATGTCCATCCTGGAGTTCAGTTACTAGTGGTGTATTGCAAGGATCTTTTGGGGCTAGTGCTGTTTGCTATTTTTATAAAAGTCTTGGATAAGGGTGCAGAAGGCTGGGTTAGTAAATTTGCGGATGACACTAAAGTCAGTGGAGTTGTGGACAGTGTGGAAGGATGTTGCAGATGACAGAGGGACATAGATAAGCTGCAGAGCTGAGCTGAGAGATGGCAAATGGAGTTTAATGTGGAAAAGTGTGAGGTGATTCACTTGGAAGGAGTAACAGGAGTACAGCGTAATGGGTTAGTGGTAAGATTCTTGGTAGTATGCATGAGTGGAGAGATCTTGGTGTTCATGTGCCTAGATCCCTGAATGTTTCCACCCAAGTTGATGGGGTTGTTAAAAAGACACTTGTGTGTGAACATTTATTGGCAGAGGGATTGAGTTTTGGTGCCATGAGGTTATGTTGCAGCTGTACAAAACTCTGGTGTGGTTGCACTTGGAGTATTGTGTACAGTTCTGGTCGCCACATTATAAGAAGGATGTGCAAGCATTGGAAAGGGTGCAGAGGAGATTTGCCAGGATATTGCCTGGTCCGGAGGGAAGGTCTTATGAGGAAAGGCTGAGGGATTTGAGGTTGTTTTTACTTAAAAGAAGAAGGCTAAGAGGTGATTTAATAGAGATATATAAGATCATCAGAGGATTAGATGGGGTGGACAGTGAGAGCCTTTTTCCTCGGATGGCGATGGCTAGCATGAAGGGACATTGCTTTAAATTGAGGGGAAACAGATGTCAGAGGTAGTTTCTTTACTCAGACAGTAGTAGGGGCATGGAACACCCTGCCTACAACAGTAGCAGACTTGCCAACTTTAAGGCATTTAAATGGTCATTGGAAAAATATATGGATGATAATGGAATTGTGTAGGATTGATGGGCTTCAGATTGGCTTTACAGGTTGGCACAGCATCGAGGGCTGAAGGGCCTATACTATTCTGTAATGTTCTATTTTCTATGAATTGCAATCAAAGCATGATTCATCTAAAGAAGCAAAGATAAAAAGTACAATTTGAAATCCATTTGATCAGGTCAAAGAGTATACTATCTCACTCACTATAAACAGCCTCACTGTAAATTCCCCTGTCACCAATAGACAATAGGTGCAGGAGTAGGCCATTCAGCCCTTCAAGCCTGCACCACCATTCAATATGATCATGGCTGATCATTCCTAATTAGTATCCTCTTCCTGCCTTATCTCCATAACCCTTGATTCCACTATCTTTGAGAGCTCTATCCAACTCTTTCTTAAATGAATCCAGAGACTGGGCCTCCACTGCCCTCTGGGGCAGAGCATTCCACACAGCCACCACTCTCTAGGTGAAGAAGTTTCTCCTCATCTCTGTCCTAAATGGTCTACCCCGTATTTTTAAGCTGTGTCCTTTGGTTCGGCACTCACCCATCAGTGGAAACATATTTCCTGCTGCCAGAGTGTCTAATCCTTTAGTAATCTTATATGTCTCAATCATATCCCCTCTCAGTCTTCTAAACTGAAGGGTATACAAGCCCAGTCGCTTCAGTCTTTCAGTGTAAGGTAATCCCGCCATTCCAGGAATTGACCTCGTGAACCTACGCTGCACTCCCTCAATAGCCAGAATGTCTTTCCTCAAATTTGGAGACCAGAACTGCACACAGTACTCCAGGTGTGGTCTCACCAGGGCCCTGTACAGCTGCAGAAGCACCTCTTTGCTTCTATATTCAATCCCTCTTGTTATGAAGCCCAGCATGCTATTAGCCTTCTTCACTATCTGCTGTACCTGCATGCTAACCTTCATTGACTGCTGTACAAGAACACCCAGATCTCTCTGTACTGCCCCTTTACCTAAATTGATTCCATTGAGGTAGTAATCAGCCTTCCTGTTCTTGCCACCGAAGTGGATAACCATACATTTATCCACATTAAACTGCATCTGCTATGCACCTGCCCAATCACCTAACTTGTCCAGGTCACCCTGTAATCTCCTAACATCCTCATCACATTCCACCCTGCCACCCAGCTTTGTATCATCAGCAAATTTGCTAATGTTATTGCTAATACCATCTTCTATAATGTAAAAAGCTGCGGTGCCAGCACGGATCCCTGCGGTACCCCACTGGTCACTGCCTGCCATTCCAAAATGGAGCCGTTTATCACTACCCTTTGTTTCCTATCAGCCAACCAATTTTCAATCCAATCTAGTACTTTGCCCCCAATACCATGCGCCCTAATTTTACTCACTAACCTCCTGTGTGGAACTTTATCAAAAGCTTTCTGAAAGTCCAGGTACACTACATCTAGTGGATCTCCCTCGTCCATCTTCAGAGTTACATCCTCAAAAAATTCAAGAAGATTAGTCAAGCATGATTTCCCCTTCATCAATCCATGCTGACTCTGTCCTATCCTGTTACTACTATCCAGGTATGCCGTAATTTCATCCTTTATAATAGACTCCAGCATCTTTCCCACCACTGAGGTCAGACTAACTGGTCTATAATTTCCTGCTTTCTCTCTCCCACCTTTCTTAAAAATTGGTATAACATTAGCCACCCTCCAATCCTCAGGAATCGACCCCGAATCTATCGAATTCTGGAAAATAATCACCAACGCATCCACGATTTCTCGAGCCACCTCCTTCAGTACCCTGGGATGTAGACCATCAGGCCCCGGGGACTTATCAACCTTCAGACCTAACAGTCTCTCCAACACCAAATCCTGGCAAATATAGATTCCCTTAAGTTCAGGTCCTTCAGTCACTGTTACCTCAGGGAGATTGCTTGTGTCTTCCCCAGTGAACACAGATCTGAAGTACCCATTTAATTCTTCTGCCATTTCTTTGTTCCCTGTAATATATTCCCCTATTTCTGTCTTCAAGGGCCCAATTTTAGTCCTAATCATTTTTTTGCCTTGCACATACTTGAAAAAGCTTTTACTATCCTCCTTTATATTATTGGCCAGTTTACCTTCGTACTTCATTTTTCCTCTGCGTATTTCCTTCTTAGTAATCCTCTGTTGCTCTTTAAAAGCTTCCCAGTCCTCAGTTTTCCCACTTGTCTTTGCTATATTATACTTTTTCTCTTTTAACTTTATACGTTTCTTAACTTCCCTCGTCAGCCACAGCCACCCATGCCTCCTCCTGGGATCTTTCTTCCTTTTAGGAATGAACTGATCCTGCAACTTCTGCATTACACACAGAAATATCCGCCATTGTTCCTCCATGGTCATCCCTGCTAAGGTATTGCACCATTGAACTTTGGCCAGCTCCTCCTTCATAGCTCCATAGTTCCCTTTATTCAACAGAAGTACTGTCACTTCCGACTGTACCCTCTCCCTCCCAAATTGCGGATTGAAGCTTATTGTATTATGGTCACTACTTCCCAATGGCTCCTTCACTTCGAGGTCTCTGACCAATTCTGGTTCGTTACACAATACCAGATCCAGAATTGCCTTCTCCCTGTTCGGCTCCAGCACCAGCTGCTCTCAGAATCCATCTCTGAGGCACTCCACAAAGTCTCTTTCTTGAGGTCCAATACCATCCTGATTCTCCCAGTCTACCTGCATGTTAAAATCCCCCATAACAACTGTAGTAACATCTTTACCACAGACCAATTTCAGCTCCTGATTCAACTTACATCCGACATCCAGACTACTGTTTGGGGGCCTGTAGATGACTCCCAAGAGGGTCTTTTTACCCTTAGTATTTCGTAGCTCTATCCACACTGACTCTACATCCCCTGACTCTAGGTCCCCCCACGCAAGGGACTGAATATCCTCCCTTACCAACAAAGCCACCCCATCCCCTCTGCCCGTCAGTCTTTCTTACAATAGCACGTGTGGCCTTGAATATTCATTTCCCAGGCCCTGCCCACTTGAAGCCACGTCTCAGTTATCCCCACAATATCGTATCTGCCAATTTCCAAAAGAGCCTCAAGCTCATCCATCTTATGTCTAATGCTTCGTGCATTCATATGTAGTATTTTTAATTTGTTATTGCTCTCACCCTTCCCATCAACCCCTATTTCACTCAACCTTACAGCATGATCCCTTTCCGAGTTTTCTGCCTCATTGATACAGTTGTCTTTCTTGACTTCTCTTGTTCTAACTTTCCCTTCAATTTTCTTTTTAAACATCCAGTTTGTCCCCTCCCCCCCGCTACTTAGTTTAAAGGTAGCGGTGTTGCAGTAGAAAACCTGCCTGCCAGAATGCTGGCCCCTAACCTGTTAAGGTGCAAACCTTCTCTCTTGTGGAATTTATGCTTACCACAAAATATACCCCAGTGATCCAAGAACTTAAATCCTTGCTTCCTGCACCAGTTCCCCAACCACACATTCAAGTCCATTATCTCCCTGTTTCTAGCCACACCAGCACGAGGAACTGGAAGCAAACCGGAGATAACCACCTTGGACAACCATATTCTTCCAATCAGTCTCTCTTCCTTCACCTTTATAAATTCCCAAATTGTCTGCACCAGGGCAGGTCCAACCTTCACTTTCATTGATCAAACACAATCTGCAGCATCGTTTGCTTATGTGTTAGTGACAGACAACTTTGCTCAACTATATCAAAACTGAACAAAAACAAAATATGATCTACCAAGTCAGGTATCAGTCTGGAATCTGACTTGTCCAGGAAAAATCTCAGCTGGTCCTTAACATTGCGTATTAATGTTTTGAGATTCAGACACTAGAGCGTAAAGATCCTTCTGCATCTCAGAGCTATGCAATCTCCTACCACTTAGTTAATATGATTCTTTTGTCAACTTAATACCAAAATAGACAATTTGATGTCTTCCCACATTTGACACCATCTGCCAAGTATTTTCCATTCATTTAACCTACCTGTATTGCTTTGTAGGCTTCATCTGTCCTCTTTACTTTCCTAATACTCCATTGGTCCCTTTACCCAAACCAATTATATCAGTTGTGACAATTTGAGGGTTGATGCATGACCCCTGTAATATATCACTTGTTGAGTCTTATAACCACAAATTCATAGGTTTTTGCTGACTCGCTCTTGCTCATTAGCTATCATGTTACTCCCACACCATGCATTGTTATTTTCCACAATTTTCTACCTTTGTTGGAAAATTTCCAGAAATACCTTCTGGAGATCTATGAATAGGACAGACTATTTCTATTTGATAAAGCAGAAACATTTAGAGATCAGATGGACTTCTATATGAATCAAAATATGAACTAACTAAATCTAACACTGTCTCATAAAGAAAGTATTTCAGTTTACAGTCATGTTCCAGGACATTTCAGAGTAATGGTGATAATCTTATTTGAGGGAGCCATTCTGAAAGCAAATATGCAAAACTAATATGACATCTCCAACATCTTTTGCAGTTTTAATGTAGGTAATAAGTGTTACTTGAAAAGTTTTTTCCAAGATGCCAGGTCCTTCAAGTGGAATTGCTTCTTACCCCAACTTAATCAATGAAATGAGACTAACCTGTAAAGGTGACCAATCAGAGCAGCGAGAGTCATTCTGTTAACCCTTGGGAGTTCACAAATAATTTCTTTGTACTGTTTTAGTCGCTGGGGTTTGTGGGTAATCTCTGAAAGAAAAGATGGAAAATCAATTCACAGCAATGTGTCTTTCTTCTCAAGGTATGTGTATACTATTCATCTGAATAAGAAATTTTTTTTTTTGGAAATGGGATCAAATATGTGGATGAGGGAAGTTCAGTTAATATGGTTTATTAGTATAGCTTATGTGGATTTTAGCAAAGGTTTTGACAGGATCCCATATGGGAGACTGATTGAGAAGGTTAAAGCATATGGAATTGAGGGAAACGTGACGAGATGGAACAGAAACTGGATTAGTACCAGGATACAAAAAGGAGGTGGTAGAAGGCTGTTTGAGTGACTGGAGGCCAGTGTCCATCAAGGATCAGAACTGTGACCTTAATTGTTTGTTATATACTTAAATGATATAGATGACAATGGGGTGGGGAATGTTGAGCAAATTTGCAGTCAACACAAGATTGGCAGGGTGGTTAGTAATGAAGCTAATGTTTGTAGGTTACAGGAAGATGTAGATTGGTATTTAACCCTGATTAGTTTGAGCTGATACACTTTGAAAGAAGAAACAAGATGAGGGAGTATTTAACGAATGGCAGGAGACTGGGTGGCTTAGAGGAACAGAGGAATCTTGGGGTAGTTATTTATAGATTCCTGAAGTCAGCAGAGCTGAATAGGATGCTTAAGAAGGCATATGGGACACTTGCTTTCATCAGTCATGGTAGAGGGTACAAAAGCAAGGAGGAAATGTTAGAATTGTACAGAACATTGGTCACCTAACCATGGAAAGATGTAATCTCACAAGAGGGGATACAAAGGTACCCAGGTAAATAGTGCTGTGAGGAAGGCATATGGTGTACTGGGCTTTATTGGCAGAGGAATTGAGTTCTGGAGTCCTGAGGTCATGTTGCAGTTGTATAAGACTCTGGTGAGGCCTCATCTGGAGTATTGTGTGCAGTTTTGGTCGCCATGCTATAGGAAGGATGTGGAAGCTTTAGAACGAGTGCAGAGGAGGTTTACCAGGATGTTGCCTGGAATGGTAGGAAGATCGTATGAGGAAAGGCTGAGGCACTTGGGGCTGTTCTCATTGGAGAAGAGAAGGTTTAGGGGAGATCTGATAGAAGTGTATAAGATGATTAGGGGTTTAGATAGGGTAGATACTAAGAACCTTTTACTGCTAATGGAGTCAGGTGTTACTAGGGGACATAGCTTTAAATTAAGGGGTGGTAGGTATAGGACAGATGTTAGGGGTAGATTCTTCACACAGCGGGTTGTGAGTTCATGGAATGCCCTGCCCGTATCAGTGGTGAACTCTTCTTCTTTATGTTCATTTAAGCGGGCATTGGATAGGCATTTGGAAGTTATCGGGCTAATATAGGTTAGGTAGGACTCGGTCGGTGCAACATCGAGGGCCGAAGGGCCTGTACTGTGCTGTATCCTTCTATGTTCTATGTAAAGTAGATTCATCAGGATGTTGCCTGGGTTGGAGAAATTGAGCTATATGGAGAGGCCAGATAGGCTTGCATCATTTTGTTTACAGCAGAGAGGACTTGGGGGGAGGGAGGGAGAGTGATGTGATTGAGGGGTATATGGACAGGGTAAATAGAGAACAGCTGTTTCCCTTGATTGATGTGTCAATCATGAGACTGCATTGTTTTAGGTTAAGGAGCAGGAGATTCAGGAGAGTTTGGAAGAAAAACTTTTTTCACTCAGAGGGTGGTGGACATCGGGAATGTACTGCCTGGGAAGGGAGTGGAGGCTGGAAACCTTACAACCTTTAAAAACTATTTGGAATAGCAATCGAGATATAACATTCATGGATATGAAACAAGTGCAGGAAATTGGAATTAGTGCACTCTTATAGCACAGACTCAATGTTTGCCCACAGATTCTTGAAAATGGCAGGATAAGTTAATAGGTGGTTAGGAAAGCGTACAGGCCACTTGCTTTTATCAGTTGTGGCATAGACTTTAAAATGAAGAGGGATTATATTGGTGCTGTACAGGACTTTGGCTACGCCACAGCTGGAGTACCGTGCACAGTTCTAAGTCATCAGCTTATAGAAAGGATGTGGTTGCACTGGAGGGGTTGCAAGGGAGATTCACCAGGGCATTGTCTAGGATGGGCCTTTTTAGCTATGAAGATTCTGTTTCCATGTGGTATGACTCTACAGAGAGGCAGGATCAGTTCAGGGTGTTTTCTTTCAAGCAGAGAACACTGAGACAGATGAGCCTGTCTAATTCACTACCACAGAAAACAGCTGAGACCAAAACATTCTGTGAATACATTCTGTACTGTTCTATGTTCCATTTTCTATTGTGTATATCAACCCCAGGTTATTGAGAGAGGCAAGAGAGGAGATTGCTGGTGCCTTGACCAAGATCTTTATATCCTCATTAGCCACTGGAGAGGTCCCAGAGGACTGCGAGTAGCTAATGTGGCATATGCAGGCCAGTTAGTCTTAGTCTTACTTCGGTAGTAGGCAAAGTAATGGAAAAGGTACTGAGGGATAGGATTTATGAGTACCTGGAAAGACAGGGCTTGATTAGGGACAGCCAGCACGGATTTGTGAGGGGTAGGTCTTGCCTTACAAGTCTTATTGAATTCTTTGATGAGGTGACCAAGCATGTGGATGATCAGCCATGATCATAATTAATGGCAGAGCAGGCTTAAAGGGTCAAATGGCTGACTCCAACTGCTGTTTTATACGCTTTTATGTTTCTATGATCTGATTGTGTGTGTGTGTGTGTATATGGTTATGAGGAGCATGGACTGGGTGGATAGAGATCATTGGCTCACCTGAAATATAGGGTCAATAACAAGGGGGCATAATTTTAAGATGAGGTGCTGGTGGAGTGAAAGAGATTTTGGGACTTTATTTCACAAAGGGAGTGGTGGGAATCTAGAATGCATTGCCTGTGAGGATTGTGTAGACATGAGACCTCACATTCTTTAAAAAATACTTTGATGAGCACTTGAAATAACATTCAGTGCCATGGGTCAAGATCTGGAAAGGGGATTAGTGTAGATTTAGAATAGTTTTTGTTTGTGCAGATTCAATTTTTTAAATGTAGTATGATTTTATAAAAGGCACAGTTATGATGTTTGAAATGACAGTACAATATATCCTCATGATGAAATATAATATGAAGGAAACAAAGAAGGAACTAACTATTTGGTTCAACAAGCCAAAGTCTGAGTTGAAATAAATTGATCCTTGGCTTTTTTCCCTTGATCTTCATCCTCTTTATTTTAAGCAGCAATATGTTCCTTCCTCTATCACATTTGAGTCAAACGGAGTTTGATTGGCAGCTCAGTGAGGCAATCTTTGAAGCTGGGAGAGGCTGATGTAAAGTTTAACTTGAATGTCAGTGCAAGTGAGTTTAGAATTAAAGAAAAATCTCAATACAAATCAAATTAATTTGTAAACTGAAAGTAGGCAAATAACAAGGGAAATATTTATTCAGTTTATTCTTTATGGCAAGACAAGCAGCAGAGATTTTTTTTTGTGATTTGCAAATCCACAAACATACTTTGTTAAGGTATGAATTTCAAAAAATGTTTCCTGATTTACAGCTAGTCTTACTGGAATAGAATACTTTTAAAATAGTCTTTCAGGAAAAAAAAGGGAATAATTCTAAGATTGAGATGAGGAAGAATTTCTTCTCTCAGAAGATTGTGAGTCTTTTGGAATTCTTTGCCACATAGAGATGTGAGGCCAGAGTCCTTGTGTATGTTTAAGGTTGAGATGGAAAGATTCTTGATCAATTGAGGAATCCAGAGTTAAGGGGAAAGGGCAGGAATGTAGATATGAGGAACATTGGTTCAACTATGATCCTACGCAATGCCGCAGCAGGCTTGAGGGGCTTATCCTGTTTCTGTTCGTTATGATCTTATGCAGGTGATGCTCTGATATTCAGTTCATAAAATAGTTACAGCCACTGGACCAATTCTTAGTTATTTAGAGACTGAGCAGTGAAAGTGTACTCTTTATTGTAGTATACATAGTTTACTTGTAGTAACCAATGACACACAACCCAAGATAATATTGGACATGGACCTAAGATTTCGAACAAAATGGAAGCTTATTTCTGAGAAGTTTAAAAAAAAACTGTCATAGATAGTTCCTTTTATAAATTACATAAGATGTGTTACTTTTTATATCAGTGACAGTGGATACAGTGGACTGGAAGCTGGAAGTACATTATATCATCTTGGCAATTAGGATGAATTTCATAGTTCTACATCACCAGAAGAGAATGTTTTGAAATATAGGCATGCATTTGAAGTAAATCATCATATGTCAGTTGTAATGAAGATGTGGGTGTACTTTAAGGGAGTTAAAAGCAGTAGAACTACTGGACACAACACCAAGTGTTCTCAATAAGGTAACACTTGGTTAAACAACTTGATTAGCTCATTATATGAAGACAAGAACAAATTCAAATTTGGCCAATCAGTTTAAATTATACCTCAAATTCCAAACTCCAATCCAGTTTGAATTGAGTCTATTGACAATCTTAAAAGCTAATGACACAATCCGATGCTTTGGGGGGGGTACAAGACTGGGGATAATTGAACAGTTGGGAGGAAAACTGCCACGCCCAGCATGAAAACAGACTGAAAAATAGCTTTCTTAAAAGATACCTTTTCGATCAGTAACCTGTGATGCAAAAATTCCTAAGGAGAAGAAAAGACGCCACAGGAAGATCCAAATAGAAGAACCAAAAGCTGCCTGGTTCTGAGATAAGAAGTTTCGTAATTCTTAACTGAATGTTTTATCAGACTAGCATTATAGAAGGGAAGGTAAAAGATAGGTGAGAGTGAGGACTTGTACATAGTTGTTAGTTAATTATCCTCTTTTATAGTTGAAGAAATGAAGTCGTTAATTTTTACTTTAAATAGTTCTTGGATTCTCAAATTTACCAAAAAAGTTTAGAAGGAAAGAAAAAGGTCATACTTTTAGAAAAAGCAAATAAGTTAGATTTTGGTTCAACCAAAGACAAACGTAAAGACAAAAGACAAGGTGAAAGGGTTACCCTTAGGTGTGTCAGAGAAACAGACAAGTGCAGTAGAGGTAGAAAAACATAAAGTACAATTAAGGAAAATGGAGTTAGAAGATAAACAAAATGAGAAAGGAAAGAGAGGGGGAAAGAGAGAGAGGAAAAAGAGAGAAAGAATGTTCTTAGCTGAGCAAAGAGAGAGAGAAAAAAGGAGAGACAAAAGCCAGGTTTAGTAGCCTTTATCAAATTAGGAAAAACTTAAGTCAGGTGAACTGTTTTGTAAAGATGCCAGATAGAAGAAAAAGGTATCAAGTATGTCATGTGAACACGTTGAAACCTTATTATCCTACAGAGAAAGAATTGGAGAAACAGGTGTTAATTATTGCCCAACAGAGTGAGGAATCAAATCCAGACGATGTGGATTTTGAGGTGCCTCAAAATAGATTAAAAAGTGAAGAAGTCCTTGAGAAATGGGATACATTAGTAAGCTATCTGTCTCAGGAGCATGGAACACAGTTGAAAGATTTGTTACTGTAGTACAAAGACATATATAAAAATCAGATGGGGAGGACTAATGCTATTGGAGAACAAAGAAGAGAACAAAGAAGAACAAAGAAAATTTACAGTCTTGGAACAGGCCCTTCTGCCCTCCAAGCCTTAGCCAATCCAAATCTACTGTCTAAAGCTGTTACTCAATTCCTAAGCATCTGTATCCCTCTGCTCCCCACCTACTCATGCATCTGTCCAGATGCATCTTAAATGAATCTACCGTACCTGCCTCTACCATCTCTGCTGGCAACTGGATTTGAAGATGATTCTCAAATTTGATTCCAGACACCCACCACCCTCTGTGAAAAGTATTTGTTGCATGTATCCCCCCGAATGTTTAATCTCTCACCTTGAAAGCATAACCTCTCATTATTGAATTCTTCACCCTTGGAAAAAGCTTATCTCTATCTACCCTGTCTATACCATTAATGATTTTGTAATCAGGTCCCCCCTCAATCTTCTTTTTTCTAATGAAAACAATCCTAACCTACTCAACCTCTCTTCATAGCTTGCACCTTCCAGACCAGGCAACATCCTCGTAAACCTTCTCTGCACCCTCTCCAAAGCATCCACATCCTTTCGGTAATGTGGCGACCAGAACTGTACGCAGTATTCTAAATGTGGCTGAACCAAAGTCTTGCACAATTTTAATATGACCTGCCAGCTGTTATACTCAATACCTTGTCCTATGAAGGCAAGCATACCATATGCCTTCTTGACCACTCTATCTGTGCAGCCACCTTCAGGGTACAATGGACTTGCACTCCCTGATCTCTCTGTTCATCAACTTTTCCCAAGACTCTTCCGTTTACTGTATAATTCACTCTAGAATTAGACTTCCTAAAGTGCATCACCTCACATTTGCCCAGTTTGAACTCTATCTGCCACTTCTCCGCTCAACTCTCCAGTCTATCTATATTCTCCTGTATTCTTTGACAGTCCCCTATGCTTTCTGCCACTCCACCAATATTCGTGTTATCTGCAAACTTACTGATCAGACTAACAATGCCCTCTTCCAGATCATTTATGTATATCACAACCAACAGTGGCCCCAGCACTGACCCCTGTGGAACACCACTGGTCACCTTTCTCCATTTCGAGAAACTCCTTTCAGCCACTACTCTCTGTCTCCTGTTGCTCAACCAGTTCTTTATCCACCTAGCTAGAACACCCTGCACACCATGTGACTTCACTTTCTCCATTCATTTCCCATGGGGAACCTTATCAAACGCCTTACTAAAGCCCATGTATATGACATCAACAGCCCTTCCTTCATCTATCAAGTTGGTCACTTCCTCAAAGAACTCTATTAAGTTGGTAAGGCACAATCTTGCCTGCACGAAACTATGTTGTTTATAACTGATAAGCCCATTCTTTTCCGAGTATAAATAGATTTTATCCCTTAGTACCTTCTCCAGCAACCTTCCTACCACTGACGTCAGGCTCACTGATCTGTAGTTACCTGGAATATGGCAGAAGTGTACTGCAGATGTTGGAGATTAGAGTCGAGGTTAGAGTGTTGCTGGAAAAGCACAGCAGGACAGGCAGCATCCGAGGAGCAGGAAAATTGACTTTTCAGGCAAAAGCCCTTCATCAGGAAATACTGACGCAGGGCTTTTGCCCGAAATGTCAATTTTCCTGCTCCTCGGATGCTGCCTGTCCTGCTGTGATTTTCTAGCACCACATTTTTCAACTTTGGTACTCCAGCATCTGCAGTCCTCACTTTCTCCCCCTGACTTGGAATATCCTGACTACTCTTCTTGGAGAGGGGGACAATATTAGCAACCCTCCAGTCATCTGGTACTTCACCTGTGTTTAAGGATGCTACAAATATATCTATTGTTAATAGCTAGTAGTTTACAGTATAGCAAAGACTTTAATAGCTAGCAGTTTACGTCAAATTGAGTTATGTACAAACAGAAAAGAAACGTACTTAGCAAATAAACTTAATCATATTTCCTGATAACACTGTTTGAAATAGTGGCTCACCTGCAGCTTCTTTCCATTGTAAGTGGAGATCCATCATAAACACTGGGTCATCAATTTCTCTGAAAAACCTCTTGAGAACATCAGTGACATCTTCAATGAAGTGTTCCCCTGTCCTCAGCTTCACATTCCTGGCATCTTTTCGAAACTCATCCATCAGGAGTTTGATGCGAGACTTAGCTCCATTTTTCCTGTAAATTCCCTCATGTCGCAGACCTGTGAGGAACAGTCAGGTTAATTACACTGAGATCCAACAATCAGACCTGTGAGGAACAGTCGGGTTAATTACACTGAGATCCACCAATCAGTAAAACGTTATCTTGGATTTGACCAGGTCAATAATTGGAGAGAACCCACTCTATAGACAATGTGCAAAATAACTGCATGGATTTCTGATCACCACACTTTGGGAGGTATGTGAGGATCATGAAGCTATACAGCTTAGAAACAACCCAATATGTCTATGCTAATCAATGAACACCAAATTGCACTAATTTCATTTACCTGCACTTAATCCATAATGTACTGTGCTCTGGCATTTTAAGTGCTAGTTCACATATACTCCCAAACTAACACACGCACCCTCTCACAGATTTATACCCCTTTATATTCACATGCACACACTCTCTCTCAGACACCCATAACCACCACCACCCCACACACACATCCACAGACACACATACACATATAAGTTTGTGGAGTGAATCTGTCCTAGAAGAATTACATTTTACTTTGCTCAAAAACTGCATGAGTCTATGTAAAAGTCTGTCAACTGTGTTTTAGATTAGAATCAGCCTGACCATTGTGGCACAGACAGTCTCACACAGGGTAGCTCACACCTTCAATACATTATCTGGACCAACATGACACCAATTGTTAAAGTTCACTTCAGAATGTAACTTTTAAAAAGGTTTTGCAATTTACATATGAAAGACCTGAACCCAACATGGTCATTCTAACAGATGAGAGATTTAACAAACAATCCAGGTCTTCTTCAATATGTAATTTCAGTTACATCACACTGTAAACTTATGCAATAAATTCTGTGTCTTATTATCTTACATTCCACAATCACCTGAAGGAGCAGCACTCTGAAAGCTAGTGCTTCCAATTAAACCTGTTGAATTATAACCTGGTGTGTGATTTTTTTAACTTTGTACACCCTAGTCGAACACCAGCTTCTCCAAATCATTCTTAACTGCTGCGAGAGTACCTGCCTCCATCACCATCTCAGGCAGCACTTTGCATATTTGTAGTAGAGATCTTGAAATATTTTTGTATCTGCTTTTAGCACATGCAAAGTCTCAGAAGACTGGAAAACAGTCAATGTTGTTCTTTTAGTTAAGAAGGGAAACACTGATAACCCAGGCAATTATAGGTCAGTCAGCTTTCCATCAGTGGTCAGGAAATTTTGGAGAAAATTCTTAGGGGCAGGATTGACTCACATTTGAAAGAGAATAGACTTATTCGGGATAGTCAGCACGGCTATGTGCCGGGGAGGTTGTGTCATGCAAACTTGATTTTTTTTTGAGCAAGTGAAGAAGGTGATTGATAAGTTTAGGGCAGTAGATATTGTCCACATGGACTTTATTAAAGAAATTGACATGGTCCCTCATGGCAGGCTGGTCCAGAAGATGAAATCCCATGGAATACATAGTGTGTTGGTTGGATACAAGATTGCCTCAGTCATAGAACACAAATGGTAGTTAAGGCGGCACATTTTTCTGACTGAAGGTCTGTAACAAGTCCTGCTCCACAATCAGTGCACTATTGTTTGTTATACATATAAATGATTTGGATGAAAATGTATGCGGTCTGATTGGAAAGATTGAAGATCACACAAAAATTAGTGGAGTTGTGGATAGTGTCAAAGGATACAGTAGGATATAGATCAGTTGGAAAATTGGGCAGAGAAGTGGCAGATGGAGTTTAATCTGGAAAAGTATGAGGTGAAGCATTTGGGAGATCTAGTGCAAAAAGAAAGTAAACAATAAATTGCAGGACTCTTAGCAGCATTCATATACAGAGAAAAACTCAGGGCACTTGAGGGTTACAAGGAAGTCAGGAAAGACCTAAAAAGAGAGCTCAGAAGAGCCAGGAGAGGACATGAGAAGTTGTTGGCGGATAGGATCAGGGTAAACCCTAAGGCTTTCCATAGGTATGTCAGGAATAAAAAAATAACGAGAGTTAAATCAGGGCCAATCAAGGATAATAGTGGGAAGTTGAGTGTGGAGCCAGAGGAGATAGGGGAAGCACTAAATAAATATTTTTCGACAGTGTTCACTATAGAAAATGAAAATGTTGGCGAGGAAGATACAGAGATACTTGCATCTAGACTAAAAGAGATTGAGGTTCACAAGAAAGAGGTATTAAAAATACTGCAGAATGTGAAAATAGACAAGCCCCCTGGGCCGGATGGGATCTATCCTAGGATCCTCTGGGAAGCAAGGGAAGAGATTGCCGAGCCTTTGGCATTGATCTTCAAATCAACATTGTCGACCGGAATAGTGCCTGAGGACTGGAGGATAGCAAATGTGGTTCCTTTGTTCAAAAAGGGTAGTAGAGACAACCCGGGTAATTACAGACCAGTGAGTCTCACTTCAGTTGTTGGGAAAGTGTTGGAAAAGGTTCTAAGAGATAGGATTTATAACCATCCAGAAAAGAATAATCTGATCAGGGACAGTCAGCACGGTTTTGTGAAGGGTAGGTCGTGCCTAACAAATCTTACTGAGTTTTTTTGACAAAGTGACCAAACAAGTAGATGAGAGTAAACAGGTTGATGTGGTGTATATGGATTTCAGCAAAGCGTTCGATAAGGTTCCCCACAGTAGGCTATTATACAAAATGCGGACGAATGGGATTGTGGGAGACACAATCAGTAATTGGCTTGCTGAAAGAAAACAGAGGGTTGCAGTTGATGGAACATGTTCATCTTGGTGTCCACTTAGTAACAGCGTACCACAAGGGTCGGTGTTGGGTCCACTGCTGTTCATCATTTTTATAAATGACCTGGATGAGGGTGTAGAAGGGTGGGTTAGTAAATTTGCGGATGACACTAAGGTCAATGGAGTTGTGGATAGTGACGAAGGATGTAGTAGATTGCAGAGAAACATAGATAGGATGCAGTGCTGGGCTGAGAGGTGGCAAATGGAGTTTAATGTGGACAAGTGTGAGGTGACACACTTTGGACGGAGTAATCGGAATGCAAAGTACTGGGCTAATGGTAGGACTCTTGGGAGTGCAGATGAGCAGAGAGATCTCGGTGTCCATGTACACAGATCCCGAGAAAGTTGCCACCCAGGTTGACAGGGTTGTTAAGAAGGCATACAGTGTTTTAGCCTTTATTAATAGAGGGATTGAGTTCCGGAACCAGGAGGTTATGCTGCAGCTGTACTAAGCTCTGGTATGGCCACACTTGGAGTATTGTGTACAGTTCTGGTCACCGCATTTTAAGAAGGATGTGGAAGCTTTGGAAAGGGTGTAGAGGAGATTTACTAGGATGTTGCCTGGTATGGAAGGAATGTCTTATGAGGAAAGGCTGAGGGCCTTGAGGCTGTTCTCGTTAAAGAGAAGAAAGTTGAGAGGTGACTTAATAGAGACATACAAGATAATCAGAGGGTTAGATTAGGTGGACAGGGAGAGCCTTTTTCCAAGTATGGGGACGGCAAACACGAGGGGGCATAACTTTAAAGTGAGGGGAGATAGGTGTAAGACAGATGTCAGAGGTAGTTTCTTTACTCAGAGAATAGTCAGGGTATGGAATGCTTTGCCTGCAACGGTAGTAGATTCACCAACTTTAAGTGCATTTAAGTCGTCGTTGGACAGGCATATGGACATAGATGGAACAGTGTGGGTGGGATGGGCTTCAGATTGGTATGACAGGGCAGCGCAACATCGAGAGCCGAAGGGCCTGTACTGTGCTGTAATGTTCTATGTTCTGTATTCTAAACTTGAGGTGCAGGTCCATAGCTCCCTGAAAGTGGCAATACAAGTGGGTAAAGTGCTAAAGAATGCATACAGCATGCTTGCCTTCATTGGTTGGAACACTGAGTATAAAAGTTGGCAGCTCAAGTTGCAGCTGTATAAAATTTTAGTGAGATCACATTTGTAACATTGAGTGCAGTTCTGGTCACCATACCAGAGGAAGGATGTGAAGGCTTTGGAGAAGGTGCAAAGGAGGTTTCCCATGAGGTTTACAAACCTGCCTGCCCCGGCCGACCCATTGTCTCAGCCTGCTCCTGCCCCACCGAACTCATCTCCCAATACCTCGACACAGTCCTGTCCCCTTTAGTCCAAGAACTCCCCACCTACGTTCGGGACACCACCCACGCCCTCCACCTCCTCCAGGATTTTCGCTTCCCCGGTCCCCAACGCCTTATTTTCACTATGGACATCCAGTCCCTGTACACCTCCATCCCCCATCACGAAGGACTCAAAGTCCTCCGCTTCTTCCTTTCCCGCCGCACCAACCAGTACCCTTCCACTGACACCCTCCTTCGACTGACTGAACTGGTCCTCACCCTGAATAACTTCTCTTTTCAATCCTCCCACTTCCTCCAAACTAAAGGAGTTGCCATGGGCACCCGGATGGGCCCCAGCTATGCCTGCCTCTTTGTAGGATATGTGGAACAGTCCATCTTCCGCAACTACACTGGCACCAGCCCCCACCTTTTCTTCCGCTACATCGATGACTGTATCGGCGCTGCCTCGTGCTCCCACGAGGAGGTTGAACAGTTCATCCACTTTACTAAGACCTTCCATCCCGACCTGAAATTCACCTGGACTGTCTCAGACTCCTCCCTCCCCTTCCTAGACCTTTCCATCTCTATCTCGGGCGACCGACTCAACACAGACATCTACTATAAACCGACTGACTCCCACAGCTACCTGGACTACACCTCCTCCCACCCTGCCCCCTGCAAAAACTCCATCCCATATTCCCAATTCCTTCGTCTCCGCCGCATCTGCTCCCAGGAGGACCAGTTCCAACACCGCACAGCCCAGATGGCCTCCTTCTTCAAGGACCGCAGATTCCCCCCAGACGTGATCGACGATGCCCTCCACCGCATCTCCTCCACTTCCCGCTCCTCCGCCCTTGAGCCCCGCTCCTCCAACCGCCACCAAGACAGAACCCCACTGGTTCTCACCTACCACCCCACCAACCTCCGCATACAACGTATCATCTGCCGCCATTTCCGCCACCTCCAAACGGACCCCACCACCAAGGATATATTTCCCTCCCCTCCCCTATCAGCGTTCCGCAAGGACCACTCCCTTCGTGACTCCCTCGTCAGATCCACACCCCCCACCAACCCAACCTCCACCCCCGGCACCTTCCCCTGCAACCGCAGGAAATGTAAAACTTGCGCCCACACCTCCACACTCACTTCCCTCCAAGGCCCCAAGGGATCCTTCCATATCCGCCACAAGTTCACCTGTACCTCCACACACATCATCTATTGCATCCGCTGCACCCGATGTGGCCTCCTCTATATTGGGGAGACAGGCCGCTTACTTGCGGAACGCTTCAGAGAACACCTCTGGGCCGCCTGGACCAACCAACCCAACCACCCCGTGGCTCAACACTTTAACTCTCCCTCCCACTCCACCGAGGACATGCAGGTCCTTGGACTCCTCCACCGGCAGAACATAACAACACGACGGCTGGAGGAGGAGCGCCTCATCTTCCGCCTGGGAACCCTCCAACCACAAGGTATGAATTCCGATTTCTCCAGTTTCCTCATTTCCCCTCCCCCCACCTTGTCTCAGTCGGATCCCTCAACTCAGCACCGCCCTCCTAACCTGCAATCTCCTTACTGACCGCTCCGCCCCCACCCCACTCCGGCCTATCACCCTCACCTTGACCTCCTTCCACCTATCCTACCTCCATCGCCCCTCCCCCAAGTCCCTCCTCCCTACCTTTTATCTCAGCCTGCTTGGCTACTCTCTCTCATTCCTGATGAAGGGCTTATGCTCGAAACGTCGAATTCCCTATTCCTGAGATGCTGCCAAACCTGCTGTGCTTTAACCAGCAGCACATTTTCAGCTGTGATCTCCTGCATCTGCAGACCTCATTTTTTACTCTTCCCGTGATGTTGCCTGGATTGGAATGTATTAGCGAGAAGGAAAGGTTAAACAAACTTGAATTGTTTACACTTGAATGTTGGAGGCTGAGGGGCAACCTGATAGAAGCATGTAAAATTATAAGAGGCATGGATAGGGTGGAAGGATCAAATATTAGGGGGCATTAGTTTAAGGTGAGAGGGGTAAAGTTTAAAGGAGATGGTGGTAAGTGCCTGGAATTTGTTGCCAGGAGAATTGGTGGAAGCAGCATTTAGAGTGGATAATATGTGGAGCTGGGAAAAGCACAGCATGTCAAGCAGATCAGAGGAGCAGGAGAGTTGACATTTCAAGCAGGACCCTTGATCAGGACTGAGGAGGGGGAACTGGGCTGAGAAATAAACAGGAGGCGGTGGGTGTGGGGCTGGGAGAAAGGAAGGGGGGATGGCGATAGGTGGATGCAGGTGGGAGGTAATTGAGATTGGTCAGTGGGAAGGGTGAAGCAGATAGATAAGAAGAAGAGTTTTAAAGTCATAGTCAGGTCAAATGGGGCAGGATGGAGAGGGAGGGCTAGACCTGGCATGAGGTGGGAAGAGTGAGATTTGGAAGCTGGTGAATTCTATGTTGAGGCCATAAGATTGTAATCTCCCGAGGTGGAAGATGAGGTGTTCTTTCTCCAGTTTGCATGTGGTCTTTTTTTGACAGTGGAAGAGGCCAGAAGGGACATGTCATTGGGAGAATGGAAGGGGGAGCTGAAATGGCTGGCAACAGGGAGGTGGGATTCATTGGAGCATCCAGACCATAGCTTTTCCCTGAACTGGCCCCCGAGTTTGCACTCTGTCTCTCTGATGTAGAAGAGAGACCATATTGGGAGCAACAGATGCAGAAGATCAGATTACGAGAATCGGAGGTGAATCTCTATTGGACTTGGAATGATTATCTGGGGCCTTGGATGGAAGTAAGAGGGAGGTGAGGTGGCAGGTGTTGGATCTCCTGAGACTGCTAGCAAAGGTGCCAGTTGTGATGGAGAGATTGGAGGGTAGTGTCGACCTAATGGGAGAGTTGTGGAGGGACCGGTCACTACAGAAAGCAGATAGGGGAGGGGAAGGAAATATCTTTTTAGTTAGGGTCAGATTGCAGGTAGCAAACACATTAACATACAGAGAATGGAGAGATACGGACCATTTGCAGATAGATGGGATTAGTTTTGAAGACAGCATGGTTGGCACAGACACTGACACAGACACAGATACAGACACCGACACAGGCACCGACACAGACACAGATACAGAGGACTGAAGGACCTGTTCCTATGCTGTGCTGTTCTGCTTCTACCAAACTCTGGGTGAAACAAACTTTTTCTCAGATCTCCTCTAACCCATTTGTTCCTCATCGGAAACTGATGCGCTCTGGTCTTAGACTTGTCTGCCATAAAGAAAAGATTCTCATAATTTACTTGGCCAATGTTTCTCATCATTTTTTACACTCAATCAGGTTAATCTCTCAGCCTCCAATGCTCCAAGGAAAATGAACCCAACCTATCCAGTTTCTCACAACTGAGAGTTTCCATCCCAGACAACATCCTGGTGAATCACTGCACCCTCTCTAGATGCAATCACATCCTTCTGATAGTGTGGCAACTAAAAATGCACATAGAATTCCATCTGTGGGCTAACCAATGGTTTACGATGTTGTAACAATAATTCCTTGCACATATATTCTACACCCCAGTTAAAGAAGGTAAACATGATATATGCTTCTTTCAACACACAGTCCACCTGTGCTGACACCTTCAGGGGTCTACGGACTTGAACACAAAGGTCTCTTTGTCCATTAGTACTCCCGAGGAATTTGCCATTCATTGTATATATTCTTTAATTCTGCAAAATGCAACACCTCATACTTGTCAGGATTAAATTCCATCTGCCATTGCTCTGCCCAAATATCAACTGATCAATGTCAGACTGTAGCCTAAAACCATCCTCCTCACTATCAACAACACCACCAATTTTTGAATCCGCTATGGCCCCAGCAATCTCCTCCCTCACTTCCCATATCAGCATGAAAGACATAGAATATGGAACACTACAGTGCAGTACAGGCCCTTCGCCTCCTGATGTTGCACCAACCTGTGAAACCAATCTGAAGCCGATCTACCCTACACAATTCAAATTTCATCCGTATGTTTATCCAATGATCATTTAATTGCCCTTTGTGTAGGCGGGTCGATTCCATGCCCCTACTCCTCTCTGAATAAAGAAACTACCTCTGACATCTGTCCTGTATCTATCACCCCTCAATCTAAAGCTATGCCCCCTCATGCTAGCCATCACCATCTGAGGAAAAAGGCTCTCACTGTCCAACCTATCTAACCCTCTAATTATCTTAAATGTCTTAGTTAAGTCGTCTCTCAACCTTCTTCTCTCTCATGAAAACAGCCTTACGTCCCCAAGCTTTCCTCATAAAACCTTCCCACCACACCAGACAACATCCTAGTAAATCTCCTTTGCACCCTTTCCAAAGCTGCCACATCCTTCTTACCATGTGGTGATTAGAACTGAATGCAATACTCCCAAGTGCAACTACACCAGAGTTTTGTACAGCTGCAACATGGCCTTGTGGCTCTGAAACTCAATCCATCTACCAATAAAAGCGAACACACCGTATGCCTTCTTAACAACCCTATCAACCTGAGTGGCAACTTTGAGGGATCTATGTACATGGACACTAAGATCTCTCTGCTCATCCATACTACCAAGAATCTTACTCTTTATTCTTGTCAGTCCTTCCGATGTGAATCACCTCACACTTTTCCACATTAAACTCCATATACCACCTCTCATCCCCGGTTCTGCAGCTTATCTATGTCCCTCTGTAACCTGCAACATCCTTCAGCACTATTCACAATTCCACTGACATTAGTGTCACCTGCAAATTTTCTAAACCATCCTTCTGGGCTCTTATCCAGGTCATTTATAAAAATGACAAACAGCAATGGCCTCAAAACAGATTCTTGCGGTATACCATGAGTAACTGAACTCCAGCATGAACCTTTCCCATCAACACCACCCTCTGTCTTTTTTCAGATAGCCAATTTCTGATCCAAACCTCTATTCCTATTGACAATGATGACATCACGATCAAAGCCAAAGACTCTGCAATCTTCTCCTTGGCTTCCCAGAGAATCTGAGGATAAATCCAATCTGGCCCAGGGACTTATCCATTTTCACACTTTCCAGAATTGCTAACTCCTCCTTCATGTGACCTCATTCCCATCTAATCCAGTAGTCTGTACCTCAGTATTCTCCCTGACAACATTGTCTTTTTCCAGTGTGAATGCTGATGAAAAATATTTGTTTAGCATTTTCCCATTTTCTCAGACTCCACGCACAACTTTCCACTATTATCCTTGATTGGCCCTAATCTTTCTCTAGTCATTCTTTCATTCCTGATGTACCTATTGAAAGCTTTAGGGTTTTCCTTGATCCTATCTGCCAACAATTCTCATGTCCCCTCCTGGCTCTTCTTAGCTCTCTCTTCAGGTCTTTCCTGGCTAACCTGTAACTCTGAAGGGCCCAAACTGAGATTTTACTTGTCATCCCAGTTTTCATCTTCCTCCTGATTAGAGATTCAATTTCTTTCGTAAACCATGGCTCCCTCGCTCGACCGCTTCCTCCCTGCCTGACATGTACATACTTATCAAGGATATGCAGTAGCTGTTCCTTGAATAAACTCCACAATTCAATTGTGCCCATCCCCTGCAGTTTCCTTCCCCATCCTATGCATCCTAAATCTTACCTAATTGCATCATAATTGCCTTTCACCTATCTATAACTCTTGCCCTATCTTGTTATACACCTACCTCTTTCCATCACTAAATGAAACATTAACTGAATTGTGGTCATCATTACCAAAGTCTTCACTGATCTCCAAATCTAACACCTAGCCAGGTTCATTACCAAATCCAATGTGGCCTCATCCCTTGTTGGCTTGTCTACATACTGTTTTAGGAAACCATCCTGCATACATTGGACAAAAACTGATCCATCTCAAGCACTCGAATTATAGTATTTCCAGCCAATATTTGGAAGGTTAAAGACCCCATCTTTGGAACTATTCAGTGGCCTAGAGAAAACTCCCAACAGGGTGACTTCTCATTTCCTATTTCTAACCTTAGTCCATACTACCTCAGTAGGTGATTCCTCAAATGTCCTTTCTGCTACCGTAACACTGTCCTTGACTAACAATGCCACACCTCCCCCTCTTTTACCATCTTCTCTGTTCTTACTGAAACATCTAAATCATGGAACCTGCAACATCCAATCCTGTCCCTCCTCTCTCCATGTCTCTGAAATGGCCACAACATCGAAGTCCCAGATACCAATCCATGCTGCAAGTTCAACCACCTTATTCCGGATACTCCCTGGCATTGAAGTAAATACACTTCAAACCACTTTCCTGCTTGCCGGTGAATTCTTGCAACCTCAAAACCTATTTTCTGCCCTCACTGCTCTCAACCTTCTGGTCACTGGAACTACAATTTAGGTTCCTATCCCCCTGCTGAATTAATTTAAACCCTCCCGAAGTGTATTAGCAAATTTACACCCCAGAATATTGGTACCTCTCTGGTTCAGGTGTAGACGATTTTATTTGTAGAGGCCCCACCTACCCCAAAATGAGCCCCAATTATTTAGGTATTCAAAACCCTCCCTCCTGCACCAACCCTATAGCTACGTGTTCAACTCCTCTCTCTCCCTATTCCTCGCCTTGCTAGCACGTGGCACTTGCAACAAACCAGAGATAACTCTGTTTGTTCTAGTCCTAAGCTTCCACCCTAGCTCCCAGAATGTCTGCCATAAATCCCCATCCCTTTTCCTACCTATGTCGTTTGTGCTGCTGTGATCATAACTTGGGGCTGGTCTCCCTCCCCCTCAAGGATTCCAAAAACACAATACAAGGCAACACAAACCCTGGCACCTGGGAGGCAATACACCAACCGTGAGTCTCTCTTATTCCCACAGAACCTCCTATCTGTTCCCCTGACTGTGGAGTCCCCAATGCCTAATGCTCTGCTCATCTCCCCTTTTCCCTTCTGAGCAAAAAGGACAGACTATGTACTAGTGACCTGTGCACCATTGCTTACCCCTGGTAAGGCATTCCCCCCAACAGTATCCAAACGGTATACTTATTGTTGAGAGGAATAGCCACAGAGATTCCTTGCACTGCCTTCCAGCTCCCTTTCCATCCTCTGACTGTAACCCATCTACCTTCTTCTTGCACCTGAAGTGTGATCACCTCCTTGTAGCTCCTCTCAATAACCCCCTTTGCCTCCTGAAGGATCCAGAGTTCATCCAGCTCTAGCTCCAGTTCCCTAATGCAGTTTTCAAGAAGCTGCATCTCTTTAGATCCAGGGGATTTAAACACTTTTATGGCCACTAAAACACCTAAATCCTCTTCCTTATTAATCTTAATATATTTGAGAACATCACCATCCTAACTGTGAATACATATGAGAAATATTCATTTCAGACCTCACCCATGCCTTCTGGTTCCCTGCATAGATTGCCCTTTTGCTTTCAAATAAGTCCCACTTTTTCCCTGGTTATCCTCTTACTCTTGATATATTTATAAAAAGCCTAAGAGTTTTCCTTGTTCTCACGTGTTAAAGATAATTTGTAGCCCTTCTTTGCCCTCCGAACATCCTTTTTAAATAATCCCCTACACTCGCTATACTTTTGAAGGTCCTCCTTCCCCAGCTAGGGCGGCACAGTGGCTCAGTGGTTAGCGCTGCTGCCTCACAGTGCCAGAAACCTGGTTTCAATTCCAGCCTTGGGTGACTGTCTGCATGTAGTTTGCACATTCTCCCAGTGTCTGCATGGGTTTCCTCCCATAGTCCAAAGATGTGCAGGCTAGGTCCCCATGGTAGGCTAATGCAAAAACTACGGAGCTATGGCATTGAGGGTGCATTAGAGGTTTGGATTAGGAATTGGCTGGCTGGAAGGAGACAGAGGGTATAGTTGATGGTATAGGTTCATCTTGGAGTGCAGTTACTAGCGGTGTTCCACAAGGATCTGTTTTGGGACCATTGCTGTTTGTCATTTTTATAAATGACCGAGAGGAGGGGCTTGAAAGCTGGGTGAGCAAGTTTGCGGATGACACGAAAGTCGGTGGAGTTGTGGACAGCGAAGAAGGATGTGGCAGGTTACAGCGGGATATAGATAAGTTGCAGAGCTGGGCAGAAAGGTGGCAAATGGAGTTCAATGTAGCTAAGTGTGAAGTCATTCACTTTGGTAGGAGTAACAAGAAGATGGATTACTGGGCTAATGGTAGGCTACTTGGTAGTGTGGATGAGCACAGGGATCTTGGTGTCCATGAACACAGATCTCTGAAAGTTGCCACCCAGGTAAATAGTGCTGTGAAGACGGCAAATGGTGTACTGGGCTTTATTGGTAGAGGAATTGAGTTCCGGAGTCCTGAGGTCATGTTGCAGTTGTATAAGACTCTGGTGCGGCCTCATCTGGAGTATTGTGTGCAGTTTTGGTCACCATACTATAGGAAGGATGTGGAGACATTGGAATGAGTGCAGAGGAGGTTTACCAGGATGTTGCCTGGCATGGTAGGAAGATTGTATGAGGAAAGGCTGAGGCACTTGGGGCTGTTCTCATTGGAGAAAAGAAGGTTTAGGGGAGATTTGATAGAGGTGTACAAGATGATTAGGGGTTTAGATAGGGTTGACAGTGAGAACCTTTTTCCGCTAATGGAGTCAGCTGTTACTAGGGGACACAGCTTTAAATTAAGGGGTGGTAGGTATAGGACAGATGTTAGGGGTAGATTCTTTACTCAGCGGGTTGTGAGTTCATGGAATACCCTGCCAGTAGCAGTGGTGGACTCTCCCTCTTTATGGGCATTTAAGCGGGCATTGGATAAGCATATGGAGGTTATTGGGCTAGTGTAGGTTAGGTAGGCTTCGGTCGGCTCAACATCGAGGGCCGAAGGGCCTGTACTGTGCTGTATTTTTTCTATGTTTTCTATTTCTATGTTCTAGGTGAATTAGCCATGCTAAATTACCCATAGTGTAGGTTCAGGAGTAAATATAAGGTAGGGGAATCGGTCAAATGGGTTACTCTTCGGAGGGTCAGTGTGGATTGGTTGGGCTGAGGGCCTGTTTCCACACTGTAGGGAATCAGTGATCTTGTTTTAAATGCACTGTACTTGATACATACTTGCTTCGTTTTCTTTATCAAACCCTGGATATCCAGGCCATCCAGGGTTGCTTGCACTTCACTCTTCAAGGAACACGCTGTTTTGAACTCTAACTTAAAAAGTGAGACTTTAAAACTCTACAATTAAAAGACTCCCATTTTCTTTTCGTAGTAAGGTGATTCCAGTTAATGTTAGCAAAATTGAAACACCCTAATCCTGTTTCTCTCACACCTTTCTGTGTTATGTCTTCATATCTGCTCTTTGATCTTCTTCTGACTGTTGAGAAGCCTCCATTGTAATTCCAGCAAAGTAACTGTTCCCTTTTATTTTAAAGCTCTACCCATCATTTAATGGCCCTTCTTGGACATTCTCCATCATTACTGCAGTGTTGGCTTTCTTTGTCAATAATGTAATACCCCACTTCTCTCACATCTCAACGATTGCACCTGAACCATCTATATCCTGGAAAGTTGAGTTGCCAGTTCTGTCCTTCCTTCAACCATATCTCATCGATTGCAACAATATTAACTTCCATATGTAGCTCACTGCTCTAAGTTTAGCTGCCTTACCAGTCAAACCCATTGCATTAAAGTTAATACAATTTAGCTTTCTGGACTGCCCATGTTATCCTGCCCATGTATTCTGGACTGGACAGCTACTGGACTGTCCTAGCATTCCTTCTATAGCTAATTGGGCCTTGCTCCTGACTTTACACCTACCCTGTGCTTAACCCATTGTCCCCTAGTTGAGATTTTCCCATGAGTGTAAATATCTTAACATCTACTCTTTCAAGCCCTCTTAGAATCTTGCATGCTTCAGTAAGATCTCCCTTGTTCTTCTAAACTCAATGACTGAAGGCTAACTCATTTAACTACTTTTGATAAGTAAAATTCTTCATGCCAGGAATCAGCTGAGTGAATCTGTTTTGAATCTTTTTTTTCGTAGGACATGGGTGTCATTGACTGGTCAATATTTTTATTGCTCATCCCTAGTTGGCATGTGAAGGTGGTGGTGAATTGCTTTCTTGACCTGCTGGAGCTTTAGGGAGTGATTTCCAGGATTTTGAACGAGCAACAGTGAAGAAACTGCAATATATTTCTAGGTGAGTGACTTGGAGGGGAATTTGCAAGTGGTAGTGTTCCCACATATTTGCTGCTTTTAGTCCTTTTAGATGGAAGTGGTTGTGGTTTTGGAAGGTACTGTCTGAGGACCCTTGGTGAGTTTCTGCAGTGTATCTTGTAGATAGAACACACTGCTGCCACTGAGCATCAGTGGTGGAGGGAGTGGATGCTTGTGGATGTGGTGCCAATCAAGTGGGCTGCTTTGTCATGAATGGTGTCAAGCTTCTTGAGTGTTCTTGGAGTTGCAGTCATCCAGGCAAGTGGGGAATATTTCATCACACTCTTGACTTGTGCCTGTAGATAATGGAAAGACTTGGAGGAGTTAGGAAGTGAGTTACTTGCCCTAGTATTCCTAGCCTCTGAGCGAGTCTTGTAGCCGTTATGTGGATAGTCCAGTTGAGTTTATGATCAACAGTAACCCCAAGGTTGTTGTTTGTGTGGAATTCAGTGATGGTAACACCACTGAATTTGAAGGAATGGTGGTTAGACGGTCTTTTATTGGAGATGGTGTGATGATGTTGTCACTTTAAAAGGTTATTTTGTCATTTTTTTAAAGACAGGTTGTAAGGCAGACGTGCAGAACTGGCCACAGAAGAAGACTTAAGTAAACATGTGAGGCCTTGGGTTTTTTTCTAAGTTGGAATAATGGAAGCAACCTGAATTGGTGTGGCCAGCTCTCTCAGATCCAGATTTCTTGGTTTTGGTTTTATCAGTAACATTAGAAGCCACTGGGGTCTAAAAAGAATTGAAAGCTTCAGTGAATGATTCCCGGCTGCTATTCTTCCTGAACTTTTTTTTAATGCTTTTTCCTTCTGGATTAGAGAGCTGCATGTAAGAATCTGTGTTTGGATTTGCCTTTTTGCTAAGGGATGTATTTATGAGATGTTATTGGAACAGTTAATTAGTGCTTGGTACTGTATATATTATTTGGTAACTTTTTCCAATAGCTAAGTTATCCTAGATCCCGCTTTCCTTTGTTTGCATTTCAACTATTGTGTGTAAATAAATTATTTTTATTGTTTTACTCAATAATTTGGCTTAACGTTGAGTAGTTCGAACAGTTGCATTGCATCTGAAACACGATACTTCACATATATTTTAAAGCTCAGGAAAAGGAGAATATTGTAGCAGAAAAGAATAAATTACTAGATATTAGTCTAGAAAGGATCAAGGTTAGTTATGAAGAGGTGTTATCAATTCTAGAAGGAGGTGAAAGCGGACAAGGACCCTGAACCAAATGGGATTTATCTGAGGATTCTCTGGGAAGCTGGGGGGAAGGTAGCAGAGCCTTTGTCTTTGATATTTGAGTCATCATTGTCTACTGGTTTAGTACCAGAGGACTGGAGGTTTGTAAATGTTGTGCCCTTGTTCAGTAGAGATGACCCAGGTAATTATAGACCAGTGAGCCTTACTTCTGTTGTAGGAAAGATTTTGGAAAGGATTATAAGAGATAGGATTTATAAGCATCTAGCAAACAACAATTTGATTTCAGCCAGTCAATGTGGTTTTGTCAAGGGCAGGTTGTGTCTCGCAAAGCTCACTGAGTTTTTTGAGAAGGTGACCAAGCATGTAGATGAGGGTAGGGCAGTTGACGTGGTGTACATGGACATTGGTTCAGCCACATTTAGGATACTATGTACAGTTCTGGTCACCACATTACCAAAAGGATGTGGACGCTTTGGAGAGTGTGCAGAGGTTTACGACGATGTTGCCTGGTATGGAAGGTGCAAGCTATGAAGAGAGGTTGAGTAGGTTAGGTTTATTTTCATTATGTAAAAGGAGGTTGAGGGGGGACCTGATTGAGGTTTGTAAAATCATGAAGGGTACAGACAGGGTGGATAGAGACAAGCTTTTTCCCAGGGTGAAGGATTCAATAACGAGAAGTCACGCTTTCAAGGTGAGAGGTGGAAAGTTTAAGGGGGATACATGCGGCAAGTACTTCACACAGAGGGTGGTGGGTGTTTGCAGAGGTGGTAGAGGCAGGCACAGTAGATTCATTTAAGATGCGTGAGTAAGTGGGATACAGATGTTTAGGAATTGACTGACAAGTTTAGACAGTACAGTTGGATCGGCTTAAGCTTGGAGGGCTGAAGGGCCTGTTCCTGGGCTGTAAATTTTCTTTGTCCTTTGTTCTCTTTGTTCTATACTGTTGCATTTAAGCATGGACTGCTTCAGTATAGAGGGATGTCCTTTCTTAAATGCCAGTTTCAGTACTGGACACTGTACTTGAGGTGTAGCCTCAGCAACATCCTGCAAAGTTGTGACAAGACTTAATAAGACCTACTTTTAAACTCCAAACCCCGAGAAATGAAGGATAAAAGTCTTAATTACTTGCTGCAACTACATGCTACATTTCTGTGTTTCATACGTAAGAACACCCAAATCCTTTTGCACTGCACTTTTTTTAGAGATGTGGAGGTGGGTAAAGGGCATTACAAACACAGATGGGGCATGGAGAGTGAGGAGATAAATGCAGTTGAGGCATTTTATGTTTTAATGTAAATTATGTTTTAACCACACTGCTGTAACCCTGAAAATGGGGAAATATGATGGATACTTTTAAAGTTTACATTTGGGGAGCTGCAATTTACCCACTCCCAACTGAACCTGACTTACATAGTTACATAGGAATGACCCCACAATGACTTTTGCAGCTTCTGCAACAGTGATTGCCTTCGGTTTACTGCCACCCTCACCGGCAGCCTGGCTCCAGTGAATAAGTAATTCATTTCTAAAATGTGAGTCCAAACCTTTTTTCAATGGCCTCTTGTGTTGACATTCACTCACCATATTGGGTGATGAAGGCAATGCAGCTGTCAACAATGATGGGGATATCATTCCTGCTGAGCTGTTGATCACTAAGGGCATTTCCTCGGCTGCCTGCAGCTCTCTGAATATCACCACACCAAACTGAATAATCCAGACGTGTCACTCCGTGCAGGTACAATGTTCTGTAAACAGAGAGAGAGTGTTATACAGTAAATATCAACTTGTAATGATCCCAGCTGGTATTACAACTGGACAAGTCAAATCCCAGAATGAAATCTGGCTCAATAGGTCATATTTAACACAATAGTCTTGCACTGAAACATAAGCAGGCAATGCTGCAGATCTGGCTTCAACAATAAAACAAAAGTTTATTATACAAAAGAAATAATAATAAAATTAACCAAACCAAGCCATCTAAATATAACACAATTTGAAAAATGTCAAAACACAAGTTAAAACAAAATCCATCTAGTCCCCAACACCATCACTTTATAATCAATCACAATTCAGAGACATTTTCCCTCTTTATCAAATCTGTCAGTTTGACTGGACTGTTTTTTCTTGGTTCCTGTCCAGTGAGTTGCAAAGTTTATTCCCTGGAATACACTCACAACTGAGAGCTTAAATTTTCTCAGCCTTATAATAATCTACAAAGTTTGAACAAAACAGGCCTGATCTGAAAGTTTCACAAACTATCCCCTTTTACTAAAGTGCTTTATCCCTTTAACTGCTCTGAAGAACCTCCTTTTCTGATTACAATTGATATTTGCATCTGACTTCTGTCAGATCCCCTTCAAACCGAAACAAAAAACATTAGAACTAAATTTAAAGAAACTTGCTCATCATAGATTCTGCTAACCTAATAGTTTAGTGTTTCTATCTGCTGTAATGCACCCCTATATTATAAACAAATGTCCTCTAACACTCCAGGAAGCTTTGCAGTCCCCTGCTCTCTGACACATATTGGCTTAAAATCACAGTTTGAGAAAAGCTGATCCAATTAATTTTTAAACATCTTCACAAAAATAAACTAACACCCAATGCCCTTTGTTCAAAATCCAAATGATGAAAATATTTTCCTGGCTTTATACTCTCCATAATATACCAGTACCTTGTCTTATTTAAATCAAGCATTTACCACCATTCTGTGAAGGACTAAATATCTGCCAAATGATCAAGAACAACCAGGACAGCTACATACCCACATTGTTACCCTGAGAGTAAATGCCTCAAGTAAACAGTTGCCTACTTGTGTTTTAATTTTAAATTACAAGGGAAATAAAGGTGTAGATAACTGGGACTATTTCAAATCATTTGCTGTTCGCAAAGGTAGTAAATTTGGCAAAATGTACGGCGCTGTTGGAGGTCATGAAAATGCAGTCAGCATAAAGCTGTCAGTGCATGGCATGTAAAATCTGAATGTCAAGTCACTTGCACTGTTTTTCAATGTTTAAACTGTTGGTTTATTGTGTGGCTTGTCTCACCTTTCCTTATCAACCAGCCTTAAAACTTCCTTCTTCTCACTGTTTTCATTCAGAACGGTGAAAGCTGTTTGTGAAGGAATTACAATACAAAAAAAAATGAGATTTCTATTATACAGATATATCCAATAAGCATTTCATTCATCCCTCTTTGTTATAAAAACAGATTGAGAACTGGGTTAATGTTTTGAAGAACTGATGTCAATACATATTAAAATATTGCTACACACAGGCTTCTGGAGTAAACCCTTTCTACTCCTTATCTTTGTATATTGCCTTTCGCATTCATTCGAACATAAAGCATAGGAACAGAAGTGGACCACTCTGCTCATTGCATCTGCTGTGTCAATCAATTAGATTATGGTTGATATGTTAACCCTCAACTCCACTTGCCTGCTTTTTCTCCCTAATCTTCGATTCACTGGCTGATTAAAAATTTATCAGTCTCAATGTTGAATATACTTGATCACCCAGCCTTGACAGTCCTCTACGGTAAATAGTCTACAATTTCACAACCTTCAGAGAAGACCTACTCATCCCATGTCATAAATGTGTGACCCTATGTTCTGAGATTATGCCCTCTGGTCCTAGACTCTTCCACAAGACGAAAAATTAAAAATCACACAACACCAGGTTATAGTACAACAGGTTTATTTGGAAACACTAGCTTTCGGTGCGCTGCTCCTTCATTAGATGGTTGTGGAGTATAAGATTGTAAGACACAGAATTTATTGCAAAAGTTTACAGTGTAATGTAACCGAAATTATATATTGAAAAAGACCTGGATTGTTTGTTAAGTCGCAGAACATTTAAAAGTTACATTCTCAAGTGAACTTTAACAATTGGTGTCATGTGGGTCCAGATAATGCACTTAAGATGTGAGCAGCCCTGTGTGAGACTGTCTATGCCACTGGTTCTAATTGGTTAGACAGATTCTAATCTAAAAAATGGATTTACAGAATCTTACATGGATTCATGCAATTTTTGAGGAAAGTAAAATGTGATTCTCCAAGTACAAATTCACCCCGCAAACTTAAATGTGTATGTATGCATGTGGGTGTACCATACAACCTTGTCACAGTGGACGCTGCAAGATGTGTCAGAGTGTTGACACAGATACCACCATTACGCATGGGGGCCACCTTTCACCGTGTATGTGGCAGGTACGCATGTCACTCAGCCAACATCGCACACTGCAGGCGAGGACGCCCTGAGACATGGTACATTGGTGAGACCGAGCAGAGGCTACAGCAATGGATGAATGGACACTGCACAATAATCAACAGACAGGAGTGTTCCCTCGCAGTCAGAGAACACTTCAGCAGTCCAGGACATTCGACCTCGGACCTTTGGGTGACTGTCCTCCAGGGCAGACTTCGCGACAGGCAACAATGAAAAGTGGCCGAGCAGAGGCTGGTAGCCATGTTCGGTACCCAAGGGGAGGGCCTCAACCGGGACCTTGGGTTCATGTCACATTACAGGTGACCCCATTGCACTACACACACACACACACACACACACACACACACACACACACACACACACACACACACACACACACACACACACACTCACGCAGACCTTCTCTCATATGCTCAAACACTCCCACGCTCCCACATGCACCCTCTCACAGACTTAAACGCCTTTACATTCACACTCACATTCACATACAGACACTCTCTCACAGACACTCATAACACCCTTCCACCCCCACCTCCCCATCACCACACACACACACATTCACATGCATACATACACATATAGGTTTGTAGGGTGAATTTGTACTTGCAGAATTACATTTTATTTTGCTCAAAAACTGCATGAATCTATGTAAGATTCTGTAAATCCATGTTTTAGATTAGAATCAGATTGAGAATTGTGGCACAGACGGCCTCACACAGGGCAGCTCACACCTTCAGTGCATTACCTGGGCCCACATGACACCAATTGTTAAAGTTCACTTGAGAATGTAACTTTTAAATGTTCTGCGACTTAACAAACAATCCAGGTCTTTTTCAATATATATTTTCAATTACATCACACTGTAAACTTCTGCTATAAATTCTGTGTCTTGCGATCTTATACTCCATAACCACCTGATGAAGGAGCAGCACTCCGAAAGCTAGTGCTCCTAAACAAAGCTGTTGGACTATAACCTGGTGTGTGATTTTTAACTTTGTACACCCCAGCCCAACACTGGCATTTCTGAATCATGACAAGAGGAAAATACCTTTTCCACATCCATCCTGTCAAATCCTCTAAGGATCTTTATGTTTCAGTAAGGCCATCTCTCATTCCCCTAAACTCCATTAAGTACAAGAGGTCAGACAGTATCTGAGGAACTGGAGACCCGACATTGCTGATGAAGGGCTTATGCCCGAAATGTCGACTCTCCTGCTCACATGATGCCTGACTTGCTGTGCTTTTCCAGCACCACACATCTCGACCCTGATCTCCAGCATCTGTAGTCCTCACTTTCTCCATTAAGTACAATCCCAACCTCACAAAATTCTCCCTCCCTTACCAGGTATCAGCCTAGTGAACCTTCTCTGGACTGCCTCCAATGCCAGGATATCTTTCTTGAAACAGTATGTGGATAGTCCAATTAGAGGAGAGGCCATTCTAGACCTTGTATTGGGTTATGAGCCTGGCCAGGTGACTGACTTTTCAATGGGGAAGCATTTTGGAAACAGTGATCACGACTCCTTAAGTTTTATGATAACTATGAAGAAGTATAAATCAGATCTTGTGGAAAAGTGTTAAATTGGGGGAAGGCAAACTACATTAATAGAAGTGTTAATTGGGAAGAGATATTATCAGGCAAGTCCAAATTTGACGTGTGGGAATTGTTTAAAGACCTGCTGGGGAGAGTCCAAGACAAGCAGTTCCAGTAAGGAGGAAGGACAAGGTTAGTAAGGTAAGGGACCCTTGGATAGTGAGGGAAATTGTGAATTTACTGAAAAGGAATAAAGTATATGTAAGGTTTAGGAAGCTAACATCAGGCAGATTCTGTGAGAAGTATAAGGAAAGCAGAAAAGAACTCAAGCAGGGAATGAGAAGAGCAAAATGGGGCCATGAAATGACCTTGGCTAGTAGGGTGAATGAGAATCCCAAGATATTCCCTCGATACATTAAAAGGAAGAGGATAACTCAGGAGAAGACACTCAAGGATAAATGAGGGAACTTGTGTTGGAGGCAGAGGATGTGGGTATGATCCTAAATGAGGACTTTGCATCAGTATTCACCCAGGAGAAGGATCTGGGGAATAGTGAGATTTGGGCGGGCCATGCTAATATGTTACGGCATTTTGAGTAAGACGTGGTTTTCAACCTCATGAAGAGCATTAAGTTGAATGAGTCCCCTGAGCCTGATATCTACCCAAGGTTACTGACAATGTTAAGAGAGGAGATTGCTGGGGCCTTGACCAAGATTTTTGTTTCCTCACTAGCCAGTGGAGAGGTCCCAGAGGACTGATGAGTTGCTAATGTTGTTCCTTTGTTCAAGAAGAGAAATAGGGAATTTTGCAGGAACCTTTGGACCAATAAATCTCACATTGGTGGTTGAGAATTCTTAGGGATATGATTTATGCACATTTGGAAAAGGTTTGCCTAATTAGGGACACTCAGCATGACTATGTGTAGGGCAGGTCACGTCTTACTAACATGACTGAAATTTCCGAGGAGGTGACTCAGGTGATTGATGAGGGTAGAGCAGTGGATGTTGTCTACATGGATTTTAGTAAGGCTTTCGACAAGATCCCTCAGGGTAGGCTCAGCCAGAAGATTAAGATGCATGAGATCCATGGTGACTTGGCCACATGAAATCAGAATTGGCTTGCCTATAGAAGACAGAGGATAGTGGTGGAAGGGTATTGTTCAGGCTGGTGGTTTGTGACGAATAGTGTTCCACAGGGATCCATATGGGACCTCTGCTAATGGTGATATATATATATATAAATGACTTGGATGAAAATGTAGATGGGTGGTTATTAAGCTTGCAGATGATACAAAGGTTGGTGGAGTTGTGGATAGACTAGAAGTTTGTCAAAGGATACAGTGGAATATACATCAGTTGCAGATATAGGTGGAGAAATGGCAGATGGAGTTTGATGTGGGTAAGTGTGAAGTGCTGCATTTTGGGAGATCAAATGTAAAGGAAAAGTATACAGTTATTGGCAGGAATCCGAACAACATTCATATACAGAATGATCTTGGGGTTCAAGTCCATAGCTCCATGAAAGTGGCCACGCAAGAAACAGGGTGGTAAAAAAGGCATATGACATGCTTGCCTTTATTGGTTGAGGAATTGAGTACAAGAGTCAGGATGTCATGTTGTAGCTTTATAAGACTTTGATTAGGCCATAGAGTAATTGTTCAATTATGAAGTATGTGAAGGCTTTGGAGAGAATGCAGGAGAGGTTGACCAGGATTCCTACAATGTGGAAACGAGCCCTTCACCCAACAAGTCCACACTGACCCTTCGAAAAGTAATCCACGCAGACCCATTTCCCCAACCTATTATCCTACATTTACCCCTGACTAATGCATTTAACCTGCAGATGTACTATGGGCAATTTAGAATGGCCAATTCACCCACACATCTTTGGACTGTGGAAGGAAACCGGAGCACCCGGAGGAAACCCATGCAGACATGGGGACAAGATGCAAACTCCACACAGACAGTCGTCCGAGGCTGGAATCAAACCCGTGTCTCTGGCGCTGTGAGGCATCAGTGCTAACCACTGAGCCACCATGCCGCTCGATACTGCCTGGATTTGAGGGTATGGACTATATGGCTTGAAAAATCAAGTTGTTTTCTCTTGAGCATCAGAGGCTGAGGGAGTCTTGACAGAATTATGAGCCAGAGTTGACTGTCAGAATTCTTTTCCCCAGAGTTGAAATGTCTAATACTAGGGGGCATCCATTAAGGTGAAAGTGGGAAAGTTCAAAGGAGATGTAAAGGGATGGTTGTTTCTCACACAGAGTATTGTAAGAGTCTGGATCTCACTGCCAGGACTGGTGGTGGAAGCACAGTTTTGGGTGGCACGGTGGCACAGTGGTTAGCACTGCTGCCTCACAGCGCCAGAGACCTGGGTTCAATTCCCGCCTCAGGCGACTGACTGTGGAGTTTGCACATTCTCCCCGTGTCTGCGTGGGTTTCCGCCAGATGCTCCAGTTTCCTCCCAAAATCCAAAAATGTGCAGGTTAGGTGAATTGGGCATGCTAAATTGTCCGTAGTGTTAGGTGCAGGGGTAAATGTAGGGGAATGGGTTTGGGTGGATGCGCTTTTGCGGATCGGTATGGACTTGTTGGGCCGAAGGGCCTGATTCCACACTGTAAGTAATCTAATCTAATCAGATACAATAAGTGCTTTTAAGGGACCTTTAGATAAGCACTTAAATATGCAACAAATGGAGGGATATGGACCAAGGGCAGGCACAAGAGATTAGTTTAATTTGGTGTCATGTTCAGCACAACATTGTGGGCTGAAGGGCCCATTCCTGTGCTGTATAGTTCTATTAGTTCTATGTTCTGCCTTTCCTTAACTAAGGATCCAAAACTGTTCACAGCATCCAGATATGTTTTAACTGGTGCCTTGTACTGTTTTAGCTAGAACTCCCTATTTTTTAACACAGTTCCCTTTGAAATTAAGATGAACATCCCTTTCGCCTTCTTTATTTCCTGCTTATGCACTAGCTTTTGCGGTAAATGCATGAGGACTCCCAAGTCCCTCCCTCCATAGCTTTCTGCAGTCAGATTTGTGACATATTGAAATTGAAGAAATCAAAAAAGTTACAATTTTCAGAGCTATTTTGCAGATGTCATGCAGTGGGGAGAGCAGACATTTGATCTAATTCCTCTCATCTCTCTCAAGATGGGGGAGCTGATGAAAAGTGACATCTTACTATTCAGAGGTATAGGGAAGAATTCTCCTGCACAGTACACTGGAGTCATTGTTTTTCAGGTTTGATCTATATTCACTTAAAATTGCTTGCGCTCTGATTTGGGGAAAGAGATGCATGGTTTTTCTTTGCAGAGTGTTTTGCAGTACACAGAACCTCCAATTCTGAATGCGAAGCCATTGCATTCGCAATGATTCAAAGGACGTCAATAATAATAATTCAGGCTATTAACAGAAATAATATCCATCATTTCAAAGGTTAACTGAGAATTAAGAAAAAGCAAAATCCTTGCATTTATCTTCTCAGAACAAACGTAAGGCAAACCAAACACTGGAATCTTGGTGTTAATGTCACTCACTCAGTTCTTGGAGTCTCTTGAGGTTAACAATCTCTTCCTCCAGTCCACCCTCTTCTGAGCAGAATTTCAGGTTGGATTTATTAAGTATGAACCAGCCTTCCTGCCATTGTCCAGGATTTCGCATGGATTTATAATGCAGTTTTCCAATGCGATCAAATTGACAATTTAAAAAGCTATGCAAACTCAAACCAGTAAAGCCCTAAATCAGAGGAGACAAAGTCAATTTGAACAATAATTTCTTTAATGTCATTATATTTCTAGAAAACCTTATGGAGTCTTAACAAACAGAAAAATTTAGAAAAATGTGAGGTGCGGCATTTTGGAAAGGCTAATCAGGGCAGGATTTATACACTTAATGGTAAGGTTCTACAGAGTGTTGCTGAAAAAAGAGACTTTGGAGTGCAGGTTCATTGTTCCTTGAAAGTGGATTCACAGGTAGATAGGATAGTGAAGAAGGCATTTGGCATGCCTGCCTTTATTGGTCAGTGCATTGAATATATGAGTTGGGAAATCATGTTGCGGCTGTACAGGGTATTGGAATATTGCATGCAATTCAGGTCTCCCTTCAATAGGAAGGACATGTTAAAACTTGAAAGGGTTCAGAAAATATTCACAAGCACATTGCCAGAGTTGGAGGATTTGAGCTATAGGCGAGTCAGAATAGAATGGTGCTATTTTCCCTGGAGCTTCGGAAGCTGAGGGGTGACCTGAAAGAGGTTTATAAAATCATGAGGGCAGGGATACAGTGAATAGACAATGGAATCCAAAGCTAGAAGACATAGGTTTAAGGTGAGAGGGGAAAGATTTAAAAGGGACCTAAGGGTCAACTTTTTCACGCAGAGGGTAGTGCGTGTATGCAATGAGCTGCCAGAGGAAGTGGCGGAGGCTGGTACAATTAAGAGGCATTTGGATGGGTCTATGAATAGGAAGGGTTCAGAGGGATATGGCCCAAATGCTGGAAAATAGAACACAGGACAGAGAACATTACAGCGCAGTGCAGGTACTTTGGCATCAATGATGTGCCAACCTCTGAAACCAATCTGGAGCCCATCTAACCTACACTATTCCATTATCATCCACATATTTATCCAATTGCCATTTAAATGCCCTTAAAGTTGATGAATCTACTACTGTTGCAGGCAGAGCATTCCACGCCCTTACTACTCTCTGAGTAAAGAACCTACCTCTGACATCTGTCCTGTATCGATCACCCTCAACTTAAAGCCATGTCCCCTCATGCTAGATATCACCATCCGAGGAAAAAGGCTCTCACTGTCCAAACTATCTAATCCTCTGATCATCTTATTTGTCTCAATTAAGTCGCCTCTTAACCTCCTACTCTCTAACAGAAACAGCCTCAAGTCCCTCAGCCTTTCCTCATTCGACCTTCCCTCCATACGAGGCAACATCCTCTGCACTCTTGCCAATGCTTCCACATCCTTTCTACAATGCGATGGGCAGAACTGCATGCAATACTCCAAATGTAACTGCACAATGTAATAGCATGTTCACATAGCTCGAAACTCAATCTGTCTGCTAATAAAAAAGAACATTCTGTATGCCTTCTTAACATCCCCATCAACCTGAGTGGCAACTTTCATGGAAACCAAGATCTCTCTATTCATGCACACTACCAAGAATCTTATCATTAGCCCAGTAGTGTACTCTGTATTCCTGTTACTCCATCCAAAGTGAATCATCTCACACTTTTCCACACTAAACTCCATTTGCCACCTCTCAGCCCAGCTCTGCAGTTTATCTAACCTGCAACATCCTTCGGCACTGTTCACAATTCAACCAACTTTCATGTTATCCACAAATTTACTAACCCATCCTTCTATGCCCTCATCCAAGGCATTCATAAAAATAACAAACAGCAGTGGCCCCAAAACAGATCCTCGCGGTACACCACTAGTAACTGAACTCCAGGATGGACATTTCCCATCAACCACCACT
The DNA here is from genome assembly GCF_020745735.1 of Hemiscyllium ocellatum. NCBI lineage: Eukaryota > Metazoa > Chordata > Chondrichthyes > Orectolobiformes > Hemiscylliidae > Hemiscyllium > Hemiscyllium ocellatum. The sequence goes on along the minus strand of NC_083416.1, from coordinate 87,608,067 downwards.
CTCTGCCTTCTTTCAGCCAGCCAATTTCTGATCCAAATTGCTAAATCCCCCTCAATTCCATGTCTCTGTATTTTTTGCAATAGCCTACCGTGGGGAACCTTATCAAATGTCTTACTGAAATCCATAAACACCACATCAACTGCTTTACCCTCATCCATCTGTTTGGCCACTTTCTCAAAGAACTCAATAAGGTTTGTGGGACAACCTACTCTTCACAAAACCATGTTGACTATCCCTAATCAAATTATTCGTTTCTAGATGATTATAAATCCTATCTCTTGTAATCCTTTCCAACAATTTATCCACAACCGATGTAAGGCTCACTGGTCAATAATTACCATGGTTGTCTCTACTCCCTTTCTTGGACAAGGGGACAACATTTCATATCGTCCAGTCTTCTGGCACTATTCATGTAGACAATAGCGGTATAAAGATCAAAGCCAAAGGCTCTGCAATCTTCTCCCTAGCTTCCCAGAGAATCCTAGAATAAATCCCATCTGGCCCAAGGGACTTATCTATTTTCACACTTTTCAGAATTGCTAATACCTCCCCCTTATGAACTTCAATCCCATCTAGTCTAATAGCCTGTATCTCAGTATTCTCCTCAACAACATTGTCTTTTTATTGTGAATACTGACAAAAAATATACATTTAGCATCTCTTCTATCTTTTTGGACTCCATGCACAATTTCCCACTGCTGTCCTTAACAGGCTCTAATCTTACCCTAGTCATTCTTTTATTCCTGACATACCTAAAGAAAGCTTTAGAGTTTTCCTTGATCCTGTCAAAGACTTCTCATGTCTCCTCCTGGCTCCTTTTAGCTAGCTCTTCAGGTCCTTTGTGGCTAATTTATAACTCTAAGTGCCCTAAATGAGCCTTCACGTCTCATCTTTACATAAGTTTCCTTCTTCCTCTTGACAAGAGATTCAACTGCTTTAGTAAGCTACGGTTCCCTCACTCAACCATTTCCTCCCTACCTGACAGGTACATACTTATCAAGGACATGCAGTAGTTGTTCCTTGAACATGCTCCACATTTCAATTGTGCCCATGCCCTACAGTTTCCATCTGCATCCTATGTATCCTAAACCTTGCATATTCTCATCCTAATGCCATTCCCCCAGCTATAACTCTTGCCCTGTGTCAGGAAACCCTCCTGCACACATTGGACAAAAACTGACCCATCTAAGGTATTTGAACTATGGCGTTTCCAGTCAATTTTTGGAAAGTTAAAGACCCCCATAACATCTATCCTGTTACTTTCGCTCCTATCCAGAATTATATTTGCAATCCTTTCTCTACATCTCTAGATCTTTTCAGAGGCCTGTAGAAAACTCCCAACAGAGTGAAAGCTGTTTCTAAGCTCAACCAATACTAACTCAGTAGATGAGTCCTCATCAAATGTCTTTTCTGCCAGTGTAATACTGACCTTGACTAACAATGTCACACCTCTCTCTCTTTTACCACCTTCCCTGGGACTAGATTTATTTAGGAAATCTGGTTGGCATGGACGAGTTGGACTGAAGGGTCTGTTTCCATGCTCACAGCTTTATGGCTGGATGACTTTATAAATAGTGTCATAATTACATGACATCATGCAAAGGTACTAGTGGATTGGTTTTGAGGTGCAAAACTTTACAATTCTGACAATAAAAATAAACCATGCTGGAAATATTACATTGGTTAGTCAACAACGTAAAGAAAAATTGTTGATGACACTGGATATATCAAGAGACCCTCTCATCAAAAGAAAATGATGTTTATGTACCTCGAAGTATAACATTGAAGGGTCATGGCAAAAAAAGAAAAGGAAAGACATAGACAGACGTAAATAAAAAGCAAGCTGACTGCAATCTAAAATCAAGAGAATGGAAGACGATTGGAAGAAACTGCCAAGAAGACATTATGTTTAGAAAAATAAAGTGCTCGCAGTTCAAGACCCTTTGTGTTGAGGAATCAATTACATCATCTAGGACTGGAGTGTTGTCTCAACCAGGCCAGCTGATACCTTAGATTGGATTTCATTGCTATTAGAATCCATTGAATATCTACAGTGCGAAAGCAGGCCATTTAGCTCATCAAACCCACATCAATCGCTCAAACAGCATCCCACCCAGACCCACCCATAACCATGCATTTTCCATGGCTAACCTATCTAGGCCCAGACATCCTTAGTCACGATGGGCAATTCAGCATAGCTACACAACCTAACTTGCATGTCTTTTGAACGGTGGGAGGAAACCACAGCAACCAGAGGGAATCCACACAGACATAGAGAATGTGCAAACTCTGCACAGGCAGTTGCCCAAGGAAGAAATCCAACCCAGGTCCTGAGCATTGTGAGGCAGCAATGCTAACCAGTGAGTCACCATGTCACCCTATTCGCCAGTGAAGTTCAGAAATATATTGTTGGAAAATAACAGAAAGATAGCATGGTTCTTGCTGGATGTATGGTACATTTCATAATCATGAGGTACCTTTGCAATGGAACTTGTCCACATCTGTAGGCTGTCAGGGTTATCTGTGCCAAACTGAAAAAGCTTTTCTGAAGTGAGAAAAATTTCGAATGTGTATCGAAACCTAATGAAGATAGAAAAAAAAATTGAGTGATTGAGACTCCAGGAACTTCTCAGATTATTTAAAACCGAATCATGACCTGATGAAGATATTGAATAAAATACTGTGCTCTTAAATAGGTAAGAGCCACAATGTCACATGAAAACTTCCTGAAGGATTAGACCATTCATGTCAAAAGTTAATAGCTCTGCTCATAGATGTCAGCAAAGGTGGATGCCCAACACAGCATGAAATTTCTATATTGTGATATGGCAGAGCATCCTTATTTTGAAAGTTATTGCCTTAGTTTCATCGAACACAGAAATAATAAATGAAATCCAATGTTGGTTACCAGTAATTTGACTAAAAGAAAAGCTCAATGTGAACTGTGCTGGAGTTCACTGGGGTATTGCTATAAATAATGGGAAAGTTATTCATTAATTTGTGAGATATTACGTCCAAGGTTGGGTCAGGGTTAAGGAGACTTTGAACTTGTTATCTTAGAATTTTTGTCCAATAAAGTAATAGTTTGATCAAGACATACAGAGCAATGTTTTGAATTATCTCAATTTTACACAAAGTAGAATTTATATGACACAAGTCATTACTGACATAAAAAGAGAAATTGCTGGAAAAACTCAGCAGGTCTGATAGCATCCGTGGAGAGACAAAGAAAGTCAATGTTTTGGGTCCACTGAAATGGGACTCAAAATGTTAACACTGCATTCTCTCCACAGATGCTGTCAGACCTGCTTAGTTTTTTTCAGCTTTTTCTGTTTTTATTTTAGATTTCTAGCATTCACATTTCTTTTTCTTAGTTCATCATTGATATATTGTGGTTAAAATCTAAAGAAAGTTTGAACAAGAGTTTCAGCTGCAAAATGAGTTGTCAGTGCTGGAAGCTCACCTACTATTCTTAAATACACGTGTGTCTGGAAGCGGCCACCTTGGAGAAAATTGTGGATTGGTTTTGCTAATGCCATCCACAGGCTCAAGACCTCATTTAATTTCAATCCCAAAAATCACAGTGAAACCCACAGCTATATGAAATGATGTGGCCAAGGAATATTGAATCCCCAGCAAGAAACTTGGAAGTGATACCAGGCCCAGGTGATGTTGCAGAAGTGAACACATGGCTGGTCATGCTCCTCAGGCTCACAGCCAGCTCAGGGGATCGACCCTGTTTCAGTGGAGAGTGCTGAAGGGCATACCTAAAAGAGGTTCAACCTGGTGAAGCTGCAGCTCTGAATGACCTGCTTATCAAACATCCATCGTAAAATACAGTAGAAAATGTTCAATGATTGCACAACCAATCGATCAGATCTAAGCTCCTCAATCCTGCCACATCCAGTAATAAGTGTGATGAACAATTAAAGAACTCACTGGAGGAGGAGGCTCCACAAATATCTCAATCCTCAATGATGGAAGAGCCCAACATATCAGGCTGAGGCATTCACAGCAATCTTCAATCAGAAGTTCCAGAAGTGATATCTCTAAGATTATGGTAAGAAGTGGTGAAGTAGCCTTGAAACATTTTCAAGCACTGCTCTAAAATGGGCAAATAGGTGACATATGAAGTTCAATGCAGAGAAGTGTGAGTGATGCACCTTGGTCAGAAGAATATTGAAAGACAATGCAAAATAGGAGATACAGGTCTAAAAGGATGCAGGCATAGAAGGAGAGAGTAGTAAATAAAACAGACAGTGTCCTCAGAATATTTTAGTAGGGGTGTACAGTCCAAGAGCAGGGAGGTGATGTTGAACTTGTATAATTTTGTTAGATCTCAACTGGAGGATTGTGTACAGCTGTGGACACAACATTATATGAATGAAGCAAACACATTGGAGAGTGCAGAAAATGATTCAGGAATGAAAATTTCTGTGATGAGGATGGACTGAAAAAGTTGGGACTGTTCCCCTTGGCTGATAGGCAATTTGACAGTCATGAACAGATTGGACTGAGTAGATAGGGAGAAACTGTTCCCACTTATAAATGGAACAAGAATGAGAGTTCATAGTATTGTAGTGACATACAAACAAATGAAGGGGAATGTGAGATAAAGCATTTCCATTCAGCAAGTTCAACACCATCGCCCCAATCTCACATTAGAGATAGACAACTGATGATAGGGCTTAACCTGAAGATCACCATATCTCAGGCAAAGGTTAAGTCCAAAAATACAGTACCCTCATGGAGATGTCTATCAAAGCTGGGATTGAACCTAGACTGATTGACATCATTCTACATGACAGACTAACTATTCAACAAGTATGGCAAGGGTATGGAATGTATTCCCCATAAATATGATGGAGGCATTTTCAATTGAGGATTTCAAAATAGCATTGAATGGATTAGAGTTAGTGTAGAAAAAAAGTAAAGAATTCTGTGATTCAATGGTAAGCACTTCAGAGCATGACTTCAGTCTTTCATTTTGTTAACAATTTGCATCCTCCTACTTCTTTAAAACAAACATTACCCCCAAAGACACTGGCCTGAGCCATGTCTTGCTGACTTTGCTCTCAGGGCACTGAACACATTTTGTCCTTTTCACAGATAACATTTACATTTATTTTAAATCAATACCTCTCCTTTTATCACCCTTATCGTCACCTTTGCCTCTTTGTGGGCACCCTCATGAGGTCTTCCACTTGATCTTCCTCCCAGTCTTTGAAGAGGTGACAAGTAGGTTAGACCAGGGAAACCCAGTGGATGTGGTCTATCTAGACTTCCAAAAGGCCTTTGATAAGGTGCCACACAGGAGGCTGCTGAGCAAGGTGAGGGCCCATGGTGTTCGAAGTGAGCTACTGGTATGGATTGAGGATTGGCTGTCTGACAGAAGGCAGAGAGTTGGGATAAAAGGTTCTTTTTTGGAATGGCAGCCGGTGACAAGTGGTGTCCCACAGGGTTCAGTGTTGGGGCCACAGCTGTTCACATTATATATTAATGATTTGGATGAAGGGACTGGGGGCATTCTAGCTAAGTTTGCCGATGATACGAAGTTAGGTAGACAGGCAGGTAGTACTGAGGAAGTGGGGAGGCTGCAGAAGGATCTAGACAGTTTGGGAGAGTGGTCCAGGAAATGACTAATGGAATTCAACGTGAGCAAATGCGAGGTTTTGTACTTTGGAAAAAAGAATAAAAGCATAGACTACTTTCTAAATGGTGAGAAAATTCATAAAGCTAAAGTAGAAAGGGATCTGGGGGTGCTGGTCAAGGATTCTCTAAAGGTAAACATGCAGGTTGAGTCCGTGATTAAGAAAGCGAATGCAATGTTGTCACTTATCTCAAGAGGGTTGGAATATAAAAGCACTATTGTGCTACTGAGACTTTATAAAGCTCTGGTTAGGCCCCATTTGGAGTACTGTGCCCAGTTTTGGTCCCCACATCTCAGGAAGGACATATTGGCACTGGAACGTGTCCAGCGGAGATTCACATGGATGATCCCTGGAATGGTTGGTCTAACATACGAAGAACGGCTGAGGATCCTGTGGTTGTATTCATTGTAGTTTAGAAGATTAAGGGGAGACTTAATAGAAACTTACAAGATAATACATGGATTGGAAAGAGTGGATGCTAGGAAATTGTTTCCATTAGGTGAGGAGACTAGGACCCGTGGACACAGCCTTAAAATTAGAGGGGTCAATTCAGAACAGAAATGCGGAGACATTTCTTCAGTGGTAGGCCTGTGGAATTCATTGCCGCAGAGTGCAGTGGAGGTCGGGACACTAGATGTCTTCAAGGCAGAGATTGATAGATTCTTGATGTCTCGAGGAATTAAGGGTTACGGGGAGAATGCGGGTAAATGGAGTTGAAATGCCCATCAGCCATGATTGAATGGCGGAGTGGACTTGATGGGCCGAATGGCCTTACTTCCACTCCTATATCTTATGGTCTTATGATCTGTCAACAGCCGAAAAGACACTTTATGGTTCCAGCTCATTTCACGTTTGAAGATCAGTCATACTGGACTCGAAACATTAAGTTGGTTTCACTCTCCATTGATACTGCATGACCATAGAATGACAGAAATGATACAGCACAGAAGGGGGCCATTTGACCCATCTTGCCATCCAGATTCAAAGATGTCCAGAGGTCCTTTCTATTCATCAAGTACTGAAGCACAGATCTTCAGTACTATTGCCAGAATGTTGTCTGGGCTCATAACCTTGGCAGTATCAAGTGCCTCCAACTGTTTCGTGATATTACATGGAGTGAATCAAATTGGCTGAAGACAGATATTGGTGATGCTGGAGACATCAGGAGAACTGGTAATGAATGAGGTCAGAAACTGCCTCAAATGAAGGTGCAATTGAGGGGTATGTGAAAAACAGTTGTGATAGGTTGAGGTAGAAGGTGAAGCAAAGGCAAAGTCCTCTGGCTATGGGGGGGCTGTCTTGTGGGGAGGCGGGAGCTGTTAAAGGAACATGGTGTGGTGTCTGAACCACTGACTTTCTTTCATGTGGCCCTTTCAATGGGCTATTCAGCCTGAGGAAAGCATTCACCATTAGTTAGGCAATCAGCTACACACGGAAGATAGAAGCACTCTGCCATGACCAAAATCACGCCTGCCCAAAGAGTTGTCCCTAATTGCAATGTGAAACATTTTAAGTGGCTGCCCCCCTTTGTGGTGTGAGCCATCAAACCCAAGTCACTGTTGGAAAACCTACCTAATGATGTCAGAGTACCAAGGAGCTGCCCATTTCCTACTAGTTTCTTACCTCTACACCTCTGTTCCTGCCACCAGGCACTGGTAAAAGTCCACTCAGAGTCATGAGTTCATTATGATACAAGCGAGATTAGCGTTAGGGTTACCTTATTTGATTGCCCTCATAACACAGTAGCTCAAGAAACTGCACAATTGCCTTGTGAGGGCAATCAGACAATGACAGGGAACAATGCAGACTTGGGCAGATCACTGACATCCTGCCAATCAATATAGATTTCAAAAAGTTCATTCCATGTACTGGTGGATACACTCAAAGTCAAATAATCAGCAGATCTGAAGGAATAAGAAACTGAATTGCATTAACAACATCCAAATCCAACAAGCATAACTGACTGTACCTTTTAACTGACAAAATTGACTGCACCTTGTAAAATATTATAGCAAAATCATATTATTGACGTCTGTCTTTTCTCCACTTTTACAGAGACTGCATGGCTTTCAACCAATTGTGACAAAAACTTTGTTAAATTCTCCAGTACCTGTCTGTCGGGCCAGAGTTGGCTAGTGATTGTGGTCTGCTCACTCCAATACAAACAATGTCATTCATTTTAATTGTCCCAATTGGTTCAGTACTTTTATCTGTTTCGTAGAAAAGAAGGGACCTGTCCAAAGAGCACCACTGCTTCTGGAATTCTGAGAGAAAACAGCACATGTCAATTTGAAATTTAACATTTGCAACAAGAAGCCTTTTCATTCAAGCAATAATTTGTTCCAAAGAGCAATTAGGGGGTTTATTGTAGGTGAGAGACTGTTTTTATAGCTCTGGGGTCTGGATTTAAATTGTATCCAGATTGAGAACTGCAAGTGTTCTCTGTGAATGTAAAAAGGTCAATGTCAAACATGTTTGAACAATCTTAACCCAGAATCTAATGAGTTTGGTTGCTTGTTTGAGAGAAATTGCAAATTGCTGGGATGTGGTATGTTGATATTTTTCAGGGATTGTGCTACATTGTTAACATTATTCCATCATGATTAAAGAACTACATTTTCATGTGTATGTATAAATATTTATCTGCAATGTGACATCACTCACTGCTGTACACTGCACAGAGCACTGTAAGTACAATTGATGAAAGCTCTAGTTTTGAGATATTTTCCTAATCGACCGATTTAAAGATGCTCTGACACATCTTCAGAACAGTTGGGACTTGAACATGAATCTTCTAGCCTAGAAGTAGGGACAATGCCACTGTACCACAAGAACCAAGTTCCAGTGTTGACTGAAAATGTAGTTATTTCACATAGTTGGGAACCACAAGGTAATACAGGATGGAACCTGCCATTCTTAATATCGTCCAATCAGCATGAGAACTTAATTTTCACAGTAATTGTTAACTCTTAATTCTCTCAAAGTAACTAAGAATGGACGATAAAAACTGCCACGTCAACACCATCAATATCCAAACAATAAAAAATTTGAAATAAGTGAACCGCCCTAAATTCTCTCATTATAATCAACTTCCAGAAAACCCTTGAACTGTGTTAACATTGTGCATGTGGCCAGTGTTACTGGATATCCATCACCTACCATCTTTGCATTTCTTGCTGCTGGGTAGTTTTGTCATGGCTGATGTCTTGTATAGGTATCCGCAATGCGATACAGATTGCGTGATCTCACTGTAAATACCCATTGGAACCATAGAGTTGGAATTTAGAACTTCTGCAGTGAAGAGGCAAAAATCATGTCAGCAACAAATCAGTATGATGCTTCATCAGTTACAGCCTGATAATCATGGGTCAGTAAATCAGGACTCAGTTGGTGAATCATTTGGATGTGGAATTCATTGGATGGAAATGTGGTGGAAGCAGGTACAATTGAGGCATTCTAGATGGCATTTGGATATAAATAGTGTGCAGAGAAATAGGGAAAAATCAGGAGATTAGCATTAGATGATCAAGTCAGTACTGGCACAATGGACCAAATGGTCTCCTTCTGCACAGTAAACATTCTGATTCTGTGATGCTATGCATGGCCTTTAACATCAGAAAATATCCCAAGATACAGCACAGGAGCATCATCAAATGAAAAAGTTCCAAAGATTTCATCTTCACGAGTTATGCATTGGAGCCTTGGAAGACAAGCACTATGGCTTAGCATTTTGTGCATTGTGAGATGTTGAAAAGCTCCTTTTTTTCAAAAAATGTACATTGGATCATTCTATGAAATACAGACAAAATAGTGTTTTTTCAAAGCTGGTCATTTTCATAAAATGGTAAGTGAAATGGGTTAGATAGTTTAGCAGCTGTTATGATTAGATTAGATTAGATTCCCTACAGTGTGGAAACAAGCCCTTCAGCCCAACAAGTCCACACCGACCCTCCGAAGAGTAACCCCCCCAGAACCATTCCCCTCTGACTAATGCACCTAACACTATGGGCAATTTAGAATGACTTATTCATCCGACCTGCACATCTTTGGACTTTGGGAGGAAACTGGAGCGCCCAGAGGAAACCCACACAGACACGGGGAGAACGTGCAAACTCCACACAGTCAGTCATCTGAGGCTGAAATCAATCCTGGGACCCTGGTGCTGTGAGGCAGAAGTGCTAACACTGAGCCACCATGCCAGGCCAGATCACCAGATTGATGTTATAACCTGGTTAGGGACCAATAACTTAGCAAATCGGATAGAATGGCCCAAGTGCAAAGAGATGGGAATTGCGTGGATGGACATTTTAGTTGGCATGAACTAGTTTGGGCCAAAGGGTCTGTCTCTGTGCTGTACGACTCTATAAGAATGAAAGTTCCAAATACTCACAAAGAGAATAAAGCTACAAGGTTCTAAGGTTTTGGTCAAAGAATAACATCATGCAAAGTTAGAAGAGTAACACAATCTGCAAGATAAACTTGTAATCTTAGAGACAGTCGATGGTGAATTTAATCTGAGTGTCATGATACCTCAGCCAAGGCATGGGCTCAGTGGCCCCCAGCAAGTACAGGAATGAATCCTGCAAGGAGGCCCAGTGCTTTCCAGCTCTGACTCCATTTCCTGGGGATGAGCAAGGCAGAGTGTTGGTGCAGACTCCGTATGAGCTAAAAATGTGTTGCTGGAAAAGCGCAGCAGGTCAGGCAGCATCCAAGGAACAGGAGATTCGACGTTTTGGGTATGAGCCCTTCTTCAGGAATGAGGAAAGTGTGTCCAGCAGGCTAAGATAAAAGGTAGGGAGGAGGGACTTGGGGAAGGGGCGATGGAGATGCGATAGTGGGAGGAGATCAAGGTGAGGGTGATAGGCTGGAGTGGGGTGGGGGCGGAGAGGTCAGGAAGAAGATTGCAGACTAGGAAGGCGGTGCTGAGTTCGAGGGATTTGACTGAGACAAGGTGGGGGGAGGGGAAATGAGGAAACTGGAGAAATCTGAGTTCATCCCTTGTGGTTGGAGGGTTCCCAGGCGGAAGATGAGGCGCTCTTCCTCCAACCGTCGTGTTCTTATGATCTGGCGGTGGAGGAGTCCAAGGTCCTGCATGTCCTTGGTGGAGTGGGAGGGGGAGTTAAAGTGTTGAGCCACGGGGTGGTTGGGTTGGTTGGTCCGGGTGTCCCAGAGGTGTTCTCTGAAACATTCCGCAAGTAGGTGGCCTGTCTCCCCAATATAGAGGAGGCCACATCGGGTGCAGCAGATGCACTAGGTGATGTGTGTGGAGGTGCAGGTGAATTTGTGGCGGATATGGAAGGATCCCTTGGGGCCTTGGAGAGAAGTAAGGGAAGAGGTGAGGGCGCAAGTTTTGCATTTCTTGCGGTTGCAGGGGAAGGTGCCGGGAGTGGAGGTTGGGTTGGTGGGGGGTGTGGACCTGACAAGGGAGTCACGGAGGGAGTGGTCTTTTCGGAACGCTGATAGGGGAGGGAAGGGAAATATATCCCTGGTGGTGGGGTCCGTTTGGAGGTGGCGGAAATGACGGCGGATGATACGCTGTATATGGAGGTTGGTGGGGTGGTAGGTGAGAACCAGTGGGGTTCTGTCCTGGTGGCGGTTGGAGGGGCGGGGCTCAAGGGCGGAGGAGCGGGAAGTGGAGGAGATGCGGTGGAGGGCATCGTCGATCACGTCTGGGGGGAATCTACGGTCCCTGAAGAAGGAGGCCATCTGGGCTATACGGTATTGGAACTGGTCCTCCTGGGAGCAGATGCGGCGGAGACGAAGGAATTGGGAATATGGGATGGCAGGGTGGGAGGAGGTGTAGTCTAGGTAGCTGTGGGAGTCAGTAGGTTTATAGTAGATGTCCGTGTTGATTCGATTGCCCGAGATAGAAATGGAAAGGTCCAGGAAGGGGAGGGAGGAGTCTGAGACGGTCCAGGTGAATTTGAGGTTGGGGTGGAAGGTGTTGGTAAAGTGGATGAACTGTTCAACCTCCTCGTGGGAGCATGAGGCAGCGCCAATACAGTCATCGATGTAGCGGAGGAAAAGATGGGGGGTGGTGCCAGTGTAGTTGCGGAAGATGGACTGTTCCACATATCCTACGAAGAGGCAGGCATAGCCGGGGCCCATGCGGGTGCCCATGGCAACTCCTTTGGTTTGGAGGAAGTGGGAGGATTGGAAAGAGAAGTTGTTTTGGGTGAGGACCAGTTCAGTCAGTCGAAGGAGGGTGTCAGTGGAAGGGTACTGGTTGGTGCGGCGGGAAAGGAAGAAACGGAGGGCTTTGAGTCCTTCATGATGGGGGATGGAGGTGTACAGGGACTGGACGTCCATAGTGAAGATAAGGCGTTGAGGACCGGGGAAGCAAAAATAACCCTAACCCTATCGCAGACTCCGTATATCATGGGACATGGTGATGCAACAGTGCTGGATGCTGGAGTAGGACCTAAGGGCTGCAGGAGTAGGAGGCCATTCTTTCCGAGTGAATATGAAGCTCAAAACAGCAATCTGTGTAATTGGGCCCTTTCACGGAGTGGTTGGTGACCTGTACAGGATCTCTCAATGCAGCAGGACAGTGACTAATGTCATCTAATTAGGATCACACTTGTTTGTTATATTTCCACATATAATGTCAGTGTTGCAGCCTGAGTAGGAGGATTCAGGAATGGAGCTGGCTTCCCCCACGGGCTATAGAACTGTCCACCAACACTGCAAGACTCAGCATCAGGACATGATCTACCCTGGCAGCTGTCATGACTTTTAAATCTTGGAGCGCTCTTCTGCACCTGTGAGTTTGAGGGCCTGGGGATCTTATAAAGCTGAAAGATCCATAATTTCACACCATCCTGACTGATGCAGAAGACAGGTACAATGCTGACCAGGACTGTGGAGGAAGAGAGGACAGGGCTGCTGAAGCTGTGGTTCCACGGCTTGGACTGGTCTCCAGGGTGGGTGAAAATTTCTCCAGTATAGTCCAGACAGAATATGCCATATTATCCTGGCTTGCTGGGTTCTGCACAATTAGAGTTGGCAATGGGGAGATGCAATTAACAAGGCATTTATCAATAATCCTTCCCTGACTGGCAACTGGCCACTGCCCTGTGATCACCTGGCTGTTTGTCAAAAAATGGAGCAAGATATTCCTGATGTCAAGAAGGACCTCATAGGAAACCTTGTCCAATTCTGCCACAAATCTTGTCATTATTAACATTGCCCAGACCCCAAAAGATTCCATCAATATCATCCATTCATTGTCGCTGGATCAAAATTTTGGAACCCTTCCTTAACAACATTCTGGGTGTCTCTATATCATATGGACTGCAGTGGTTCAAGAAGACAGCTGACCACCACCCCTTCAAGGGCAATTAGAACATAGAACATAGAACAATACAGAACAGAATAGGCCCTTCAGGCCTTGATGTTGCGCCAACCTGTGAACTAATCGAAGTTCATCCGTCTACACTACCTCATCATCATCCATGTGCTGATCCAAGGATTATTTAAATCTCCCTAATGTGGTTGAGTTAACTACATTGGCAGGCATTCCTCCCCCTTACCATTCTCTGAGTAAAGAACCTACCTCTGATATCTGTCTTAAATCTATCGCCCCTCAATTTGTAGCTATGTCCCCTTATATAAGCTGACATCATCATCCTAGGAAAAAGACTCTCACTGTCTACCCTCTCTAATCCTCTGCTCATCTTGTATGTCTCTATCAAATCTCCTCTTAGCCTTCTTCTTTCCATTAAGAACAGACCCAAGTCTCTCAGTCTTTCCTCACAAGACCTTCCCTCCATACCAGACATCCTGGTAAATCTCCTCTGCACCTTTTCCAATGCTTCCACATCCTTCCTGAAATATGGCGACCAGAACTGTACACAAGTTTTCCAAGTGTGGCCGCACAAACGTTTTGTAAAGTTGCAGCATGACCTTGCGGCTCCGGAACTCGATCCCTCTACCAATGAAACCTAACACACCGTATGCCTTCTTAACAGCACTATTAACCTGGGTGGCAACTTTCACAGATCCACGTACATGGACTCCAAGATCCTTCTGCACATACACACTACCAAGAATCTTTCCATTGACCCAGTATTCTGCCTTCCTGTTATTCTTCCCAAAGTGAATCACCTCACATTTAGCTGCATTGAACTCCATTTGCCACCTCTCAGCCCAATTCTGCAGTTTATCCAAGTCCCCCTGCAACCTGCAACATTCTTCACACTGTCCACTACTCCACCAACTTCAGTGTCATCTGCAAATTTACTAATCCATCCACCTATACCTGCGTCTAAGTCATTTATAAAAATGACAAACAGCATTAGTCCCAAAACAAATCCTTATGACACACCACTAGTAACCGGACTCCAGGCTGAATACTTTCCATTGCCCACCACTCGCTGCCTCCTTTCAGAAAGCCAGTTTCTAATCCTAACTGCTAAATCACCCTCAATTCCATGCCTCTGCATTTTCTCCAACAGACTTCATGTGGAACCTTATCAAAGGCTTTACTGAAGTCCATGTATACCATGCCAACTGCCCTACCCTCATCTACATGCTTGGTCATCTTCTCAAAAACTCAATGAGGTTTGTGAGACATGACCTGCCCTTGATGAAACCATGTTGACTATCTGAAATCAAATTGTTGCTTGCTAGATGATTATAAATCCTAATTCATATAATCCTTTCATTAGATTTTCCGACAACAGACGTAAGGCTCACTGGTCTACAATTACCTGGGTCATCTCTACTGCCCTTCTTGAAAAAGGGCACAACATTTGCAATCCTCCAGTCCTCTGGTACTAAACCTGTTGACAATGATGACTCAAAGATCAAAGCCAGAGGCTCTGCCATCTCCACCCAAGCTTCCCAGAGAATCCTCGGATAAATCCTAGCCGGCTCAGAGGACTTGTCTACTTTCACGCCTTCTAGAATTGATAATACCTCTTCCTCAGTAGCCTTAATCCTTTCGAGTCTAATATCTCGTATCTCATTCTTCTCCTCAAGAATATTCTTCTTTTTCTGAGTGAAAACCGATGAGAAATGTTCATTAGCACCTCTCTGATCTCCACAGGGTCCACACTCAACTTCCCACTTCTGTCTTTGACTGGCCCTATTCCTACCCTAATCATCTTTTATTTCTCATATACCTATAGAAAACTTAAGGGTTCTCCTTTATTCTACCTTTTAAATGCTCAAGGCCTCTCTTTGCTCATCTTAACTCTCTCTTTAAATCCTTCTTAGCTAATCTGTAACTCTCCATTGCCTCATCTGAACCATCTTACATAGAACATAGAACATAGAAAAGTACAGCACAGAACAGGCCCTTTGGCCCCGATGTTGTGCCAAGATTTAATCTTAATGTAAAATATAGTAACTTAACCTATGCACCCCTCAACTCACTGCTATCCATGTGCATGTCCAGCAGTCACTTAAATGTCCTAAATGACTCTGCTTCCACCACCACAGCTGGCATTGCATTCCATGCATTCACAACTCTCTGCGTAAAGAACCTACCTCTGATGTCCCCTTTATACCTTCCTCCTAATATCTTCAAACTATGACTTCTCGTACTAGTCAATCCTGCCCTGGGGAAAAGTCTCTGGCTACTGACTCCATCTCTTCCTCAATTATCTTGTACACCTCAATCGGGTCTCCTCTCTTTCTTCTTCTCTTCAGAGAGAAATGTCTGAGCTTATTCAACCCTTCTTCATTAGGCAAGCCCTCTAGTCCAGGCAGCATCCTGGGAAACCTTCTTTGCACCCTCTCCAAAGCCTCTGTATCTTTCTGATAATAGGGTGACCAGAACTGGACACAATATTCCAAGTGTGGTCTCACCAGGAATTTTCACAGCTGCAGCAAAACCTTGCGGCTCTTAAACTCCATCCCCCGTTAATGAAAGGCAAAACACCTTAAGCTTTCTTAACAACCCTATCCACTTGGATGGCAACTTTGAGGGATCTATGTACTTATACACCCAGATCCCTCTGTTCCTCCACACTGCCAAGAATCCTGTCTTTAATTCTATATTCAGCATTCGAGTTTAACCTTCCAAAATGCATCACGTTGCATTTATCCAGGTTGAACTCCATCTGCCATTTCTCAGCCCAGCTCTGCATCCTGTCTATGTCACGCTATAGCCTGCAGTAGCTTTCGATACTATTGACAACACCTCCAACGTTTGTGTCATCTGCAAATTTGCTAACCCACCCCTCAACGTCCTTATCCAAATCATTTATAAAAACTACAAAGAGCGGAGGCCCAAGAACAGAGCCCTTCAGGACCCCACTCAACACTGATCTCCAGGTAGAATACCTTCCATCTACAACTATTCTCTGCCTTCTGTCAGCCAGCCAATTCTGAATCCAGATAGCCAAATCTTCCTGTATCCCATACTTCCTGACTTAATGAATGAGCCTACCATGGGGAACCCTATCAAATGCCTTGCTGAAATCCAGATACACACATCCACTGCTCAACCACTGTCAACCTGTCTTGACACCTCCTCAAAGAACTCAACAAGATTCGTGAGGCATGACCTGCCTCTCACAAATCCATGCTAACTGCCTTTAATCACACAATGTTTTGCCAAATAGTCATAAATCCTATCCCTCAGAATTCTTTCCAAAACCTTGCTGACCACAGGTGTAAGACTGACTGGTCTGTAATTGCCATGGATTTCCCTATTAACCTTCTTGAAAAGAGGAACAAATGCGCCTCCTTCCAATCCTCAGGTATGACTCCCGTGGAGAGTGAGGAGGCAAATATCCTCACCAACGGCTTAGCAACCTCCTTTCTGGCTTCCCAGAGCAGCCTAGGTTAAATCTGGTCTGGCCCTGGAGACTTATCAATCCTAATGTTTTCCAAAATTTCTAGCACGTCAACTTCATCAATCTTGATCTGGTCAAGACTGTATTCCAGCTCCTCTAAGTTTTCATTTACAACAAGTTCCCTTTCCTTGGTGAAAACCGAAGCAAAAAACTCATTTAGGACTTCCCCTATCTGCTTAGACTCCACGCACAAGTTCCCTACGCTATCCTAGATCAGCCTTACCTTCTCCCTGATCATTCTCTTAATCCTCACGTATGAGTAAAATGTCTTTGGGTTCTCCCTAATTCTTCTTGCCAAGGCTTTTTTGTGGCCCTCCTGGCTCTCCTCAGTCCATTTTTAGCAAGCCTGTAATCCTCTAAAGCTGTGCTAGATCCTTGCTTCCTCTACCTTACGTAAGCTGCCTTCTTTCTTTTGACGAGAAGTTCCTCTGTTCTCATTATCCAACGTTCCTTAATCTTACCCCTTCTTACCTGTCTCATCTTGTCTCATCATCACATAAGCCTCCTTCTTCCACTTAACAAGAGATAACATTTTTGAGCAAGTTTGCGGATGATACGAAAGTCGGTGGAGTTGTTGACAGTGAGGAAGGATGTGGCAGGTTACAGCGGGATATAGATAAGCTGCAGAGCTGGGCAGAAAGGTGGCAAATGGAGTTCAATGTAGCTAAGTGTGAAGTGATTCACTTTGGTAAGAGTAACAAGATGGAGTACTGGGCTAGTGGTCGGATACTTGGTAGTGTGGATGAGCAGAGGGATCTTGGTGTCCATGTACACAGATCTCTGAAAGTTGCCACCCAGGTAAATAGTGCTGTGAAGAAGGCATATGGCGTACTGGCTTTTATCGGTAGAGGAATTGAGTTCCAGAGTCCTGAGGTCATGTTGCAGTTGTATAAGACTCTGGTGCGGCCGCATCTGGAGTATTGTGTGCAGTTTTGGTCGCCATACTATAGGAAGGATGTGGAGGCACCAGAACGGGTGCAAAGGAGGTTTACCAGGATGTTGCCTGGTATGGTAGGAAGATCGTATGAGGAAAGGCTGAGGCACTTGGGGCTGTTTTCATTGGAGAAAAGAAGGTTTAGGGGTGACTTGATAGAGGTGTACAAGATGATTACAGGTTTAGATAGGGTTGACCATGAGAACCTTTTTCCACGTATGGAGTCAGCTATTACGAGGGGGCATAGCTTTAAATTAAGAGGTGGTAGGTATAGGACAGATGTTAGGGGTAGATTCTTTACTCAGCGAGTCGTGATTTCATGGAATGCCCTGCCAGTAGCAGTGGTGGACTCTCCCTCTTTATGGGCATTTAAATGGGCATTGGATAGGCATATGGAGGAAAGTGGGCTAATGTAGGTTAGGTGGGCTTGGATCGGTGCAACATTGAGGGCCAAAGGGCCTGTACTGCGCTGTATTTTTCTATGTTCTATGTTCTATATTTCTGTAGTAAACCACGGTTCTTTTATCTTATCACTTCCTCCCTGCCAAACAGGGACATAGCTATCAAGGACATGCAATATCTGTTCCTTGAATCAGCTCCACATTTCGATTATCCCCATCCCCTGCATTTTGCTACTCCATTCTATGCATCCTAAGTCTTGCCTAATTGCAATATAATGCCCTTGCCCCATCTATAACTCTTGCCCTGTGGCATGTACGTATCCCTTTCTATTGCTAAACTAAATGTAACTGAATTATGGTCACTCTCTCCAAGGTGGCAAAAGTGAGGACTGCAGATGCTGGATATCAGAGTCTAGATTCGAGTGGTGCTGGAAAAGCACACCCGGTCCTGATGAAGGGATTTTGCCCAAAATGTCGATTTTCCTGCTCATCGGATGCTGCCTGACTGGCTGTGCTTTTCCAGCACCACTCTGATCTCTACTCTCTCCAAAGTGCTTACCTACAACTAAATCAAACACCTGGTCTGGTTCGTTACCAAACACCAGAATCAGTGTGGCCTCCTTGCTTGTCAACCCTTCGACATACTATGTCAGGAAACCCTCCTGCACACATTAGACAAAAACTTATTCCTCCGATGTACTGGAGTTATAGCATTTCCAGTCAATGTTGGGGAAGTTAAAGTCCCCCGTAAAGACCACCCTGGTCCTTTCACTCCTACCTAGAATAATTTTGCCAATACACTCCTCCACCTGTGGAGGCCTATAAAAAACTTCCAGCAGTGTGGCCTCTTCTCTGCTGTTTCTAACCCCAGCCCATAATACTTCAGTACTACTACTACCTCATCAAAAATTCTCTCCGCCACCGTTATACTATCCTTGACTAACAAGGCCACACCTCCCCCTCTTTTACCACCTTCCCTGTTCTTAATGAAAGATCTTATGGGCGGCACGGTGGCACAGTGGTTAGCACTGCTGCCTCACAGCGCCTGAGACCCGGGTTCAATTCCCGACTCAGGCGACTGACTGTGTGGAGTTTGCACGTTCTCCCCGTGTCAGCGTGGGTTTCCTCCGGGTGCTCCGGTTTCCTCCCACAGTCCAAAGATGTGCAGGTCAGGTGAATTGGCCATGCTAAATTGCCCATAGTGTTAGGTAAGGGGTAAATGTAGGGGTATGGGTGGGTTTCGCTTCGGCGGGTCGGTGTGGACTTGTTGGGCCGAAGGGCCTGTTTCCACACTGTAAGTCTAGTCTAATCTAATCTAATCTCAACCCTGGAACCTGCAACATCCATTCCTTACCCTACTCTATCCATGTCTCTGAAATGGCTACAACATCGAAGTCTCAGGTACATATCCATGCGGCAAGCTCACCTACCCTATTTCGGATATTGGATTAGTGGTGCTGGAAGAGCACAGCAGTTCAGGCAGCATCCGAGGAGCAGTAAAATTGACATTTCGGGCAAAAGCCCTTCATCAGGAATACAGGCAGAGAGCCTGAAGGGTGGAGAGATAAGTGAGAGGAGGGTGGGGGTGGGGAGAAAGTAGCATAGAGTACAATAGGTGAGTGGGGAGGGTGGAGTAGATAGGTGGAAAAGAAGATAGGCAGGTAGGACAAGTCATGGGGACAGTGCTGAGCTGGAGGTTTGGAACTGGGGTGAGGTGGGGGAAGGGGAAATGAGGAAACTGTTGAAGTCCACATTGATGCCCTGGGGTTGAAGTGTTCCGAGGTGGAAGATGAGGCGTTCTTCCTCCAGGAGTCTGGTGGTGAGGGAACGGTAGTGAAGGAGGCCCAGGACCTCCATGTCCTCGGCAGAGTGGGAGGGGGAGTTGAAATGTTGGGCCACAGGGCGGTGTGTTGATTGGTGCGGGTGTCTCGGAGATGTTCCCTAAAGCGCTCTGCTAGGAGGCGTCCAGTCTCCCCAGTGTAGAGGAGACTGCATTGGGAGCAACGGATACAATAAATGATATTGGTGGATGTGCAGGTAAAACTTTGATGGATGTGGAAGGCTCCTTTAGGGCCTTGGAAGGAGGTGAGGGAGGAGGTGTGGGCACAGGTTTTGCAATTCCTGCGGTGGCAGGGGAAGGTGCCAGGATGGGAGGGTGGGTTGTTGGGGGCATAGATCTGACCAGGTAATCACGGAGGGAACTGTCTTTGCAGAAGGCAGAAAGGGGTGGGGAGGGAAATATATCCCCGGTGGTGGGGTCCATTTGGAGGTGGCAGAAATGTTGTCGGATGATGTGGTTTATGCGAAGGTTGGTAGGGTGGAAGATGAGCACCGGGGAGGGGGGGGGGGGTGGGGGGGGGGGGTTGTCCTAGTTACGGTTGGAGGAGTGGGGTCTGAGGGCGGAGGTGCGGGATGTGGACGAGATGCATTGGAGGGCATCTTTAACCACGTGGGAAGGGAAATTGCAATCACTAAAGAAGGAGGCCATCTGGTGTGTTCTGTGGTGGTCTTGAAGAAGTTTTCCTCCTCTCTTTACAACCAGAATCTGGTTTCCAACATCTGCAGTCATTGTTTTTTACCCTCGTTGATTTTAACCCGACTGCGAATCCTCTTGCAAGATTGCCTGCCTTGAAGAAGTTTTCCTCCTCTCTCTACACCCCTGACCTATCACCTTCATCCCCTCCCTCACTCACCTATTGTACTCTATGCTACTTTCTCCCCACCCCCACCTTCCTCTCACTTATCTCTCCACCCTTTAGGATCTCTGCCTGTATTCCTGATGAAGGGCATTTGCCTGAGACGTTGATTTTCCTGCTCCTTGGATGCTGCCTGAACTGCTGTGCTTTTCCAGCACCACTAATCCAGAATCTGGTTTCCAGCATCTGCAGTCATTGTTTTTACATTAATTCCGATACTTCTGGCGTTGAAGTAGACACACTTCAAACAGCTTGCTGTATGCCAGCATATTCCTTTGACCATGAAATCCTGTCCATGCCCTCCCTATTCCCATCCTTCTGTGCATTGGAACTACACCTCAGGTTCCCATCCCCTTGCTGAGCTAGTTTAAACCCACCTGAATAGCATCAGCAAATTTCCCATCCAAGATATTAATACCCCTCTGGTTCAAGTGAAGACTGTCCTGTTTGTAGAGGTCCCACCTTCCCCAGAATGAGCCCCAATTATCCAGGTACCTGAAACCCTCCCTCCTGCACCATCCCTGCAACCACATGTTCAGTTAATGTCTCTTTCTGTTCCTTGCCTCGCTATCACGTGGCAAGGGTAACAATCTAGAGATAACAACTCTTTTTGTTTTAGCTTTCAGCTTCCATCCTAGCTCCCTGAAATCCTGCCTTACATCCCTACCCCTCTTTCTACCTATGTCGTTGGTACCTGCGTGGACCATGACTTGAAGGTGATCACCCTCTCCCTTTATGAAGCCAAAGACACGATTCGAGACATCACGGACCCTGGCACCTGGGAGGCAACACACCAACCGTGAGTCTCATTCGTTCCCAATAAACCTACGATCTGACCTTCTAACTATTGAGTCCCTATTATAATCATAAAATCCCTACAGTGTGAAAGCAGGCCATTTGGTCCATTGAGTCCACATCACCCTCTGAAGAGCATCCTACCCAGACCAAACTTTCCTGTAACCTGCAATTCCTAAGGCTAATCTACCTTGACTGCACATCCCTGGACACTATAGGTAATTCAACATGGCCAGTCCACTGTAACCTGCATATCCACAGTGAAGTTCACATTGTACAAAAGGATTTTTTAAAAAAATGCCTGCATGTACCAGAATTTGAATAGCTCCTCATTTAATTTCAGTGTCAAAGCCTGGGTGCCTCACCGTCCAATTCTGTTAATCTTGTAACATTCTTATCATAAGCTGATATGATAGAAGAGGAACACTTTTTCCAACTGTTAGTCAACAATTAATTCTCAGCTATCTCAAACAGTTTTATCTGCTTGATTAATATATATATTGCTTATACGAAAATACAATTTCAGGGGTTCTCTTTTTCAGCTGTTGCCTCTTTGATATTTGTGATCTTTCATTTTCTAAATGTACGTAACATCGTTGTTTTGTTATTGTTGGAGAAAGTGAAGACTGCAGATGCTGGAGATTAGAGTCAAGAGTGTGGTGCTGGAAAAGCACAGCAGGTCAGGTAGCATCTGAGGTGCAAGAAAATCGATGTTTCGGGCATCAGCCCTTCATCATAAGCCCTCCTGACAAAGGGCTTTTGCCCGAAACATCAATTCTCCTGGCCCTCGGATGCGACCTGATCTGCTGTGCTTTTCCAGCATCACATTCTTGACACTTATTGTTCTCAATCTGGAATTGTTAGCTCTCTTGTAATGAGCTACTGAAACACTGGTTCCAGTTGGCTGTGTCAATCAATGTACAATCAATTCACAATCTAGGACAATGAGGAAAGTAATTAAACACATTCAATGACATTATTACCTATGTATCAGCTGTGATTAGGTAACAAACATGACAATTTTGGACTTCATTGCACTTGTGGATTTTAGCCTGACTGCTATGTTTGTAAATAAAAAAATCTTCATTCACTTCAATGTGAACAATGGGGCAAAATGGATTTCAAGTGAAGACACAACACACAAGGGTGATCTAATTGTGTTGACTGAAGATTCTGAGAACATAGTTAGAGAACCTCCTCTGGTGGAGAAAGTCCACCACAAGGGATGAGGCAAGTAAACCTTAAAATTAGAGTCTGACGTTTTGTGGTGATGTCAATTCTTGGCACAAAGCGGAGCGCTGTAACCTCTTACCACATAGCTAATATGCTTCTTCTTTCACTCTTTCCAAAATGAACAATTTCATACTTCAGCACATTCTATTCCACTTGCCAGATCTTTGCCGGTTATCTTTATACTTTTATAGGTTCCTAATGTCCTCTTCACAACGCAATTTCTGACCTATCTCGGTTTTATCAGCAAATTTAGCTCTTGTACCTTTGCTACCTTCATCCGAACCATTTATTTTAAAATGCATTTAGGTAACTGACTTCAATTAGTTTCATTGTCACATGTACTTAAATAAGTATGAAACGTTTATAAAAAGGTACCTAGGTACAGATTCTTTAGTACAAGTTCTTTGGAAAAAAAACATAGAAAAATTAAGAAAACAAAAGGTCCAGCAATATAGATTGTAAGAATCAATAAGGAATTAAAGAAATAAAAAGTTCAGAACAATAGTCTTTCCAACCCAGTCCACACCAGCACGTAGAATCCAGTGTACACTGAGCCCTGACTCCAAACCACACCTGGTTTCACTTCAAGGCTCTCAAGGATGAGAGACTGGTCTGGAATCACCTTGGAAATCCACACTAAGGCCATGCTGAGCTGAAAGACCCCCACAGGTAGTCAAAAGACCATCATGTCGATATAGGAGATTGTCATGCTGGGCTGACAGACCACCACATGAGGCTGAAACACTGCCACACTGGGCGAGGAAACCACTTTGTTGGGTCCGTGCCAAAATTTGAGGATGTAGCTGAGGAGAAAGAAGAGAGCAAAAAGAAGACAAAAGAGAAAAAGAAAAAGAAAAAAGAAAAAGAAATGGATGGAGTGGACGTCGTTATCTTGGATAAACTTGGGTGAATGATGTACCCTCCAAGAGTCAGTACCAAGGGGTTGCTTCGAAGGGTCAGCACTGACGGAGTACTACACTGTTAAAAGGTCAGTGTTGAGGAAATGCTGCTCTGTTGGCGGGTCGCTTCTGAGGGGGTACAGCACTGTTAGTGTCAGTTTGAGATTTCCCCACTTATCAACATCTATCCTGTCAAGCCCCCAAATAATCTGTGGATGGGTTCAAATCCCATCATGGCTGTTATTGAAATTTGAATTCAATAAAAATCTGGAATTAAAAGCTGATTTAATGACAACTTGGTAACCACTGTTGACTGTTGTAAAAACCCAACTGGTTCATGACTGTCCTTTTGAGAAAGGTATTCGATATAATTATCTGGTCTGACTTACATGAGATTCCAGATACACAATTACGAGATTTACTCTAAGCTGTCCTCTGATATGTTCAAAAAAGCCACTCAATTCTTGGACAAGTAGGAAAGGGAATTGAATTCCGACTCAACTAGCAATGACCACATCCCATGAATAAATAAAAATAAAACGTCTTGGTTAAAAAAAAACAGAAAACAAGATTAAACTTGTCATGATGGAATCTTTATTGCATGGGGAACAGGCCTTCTGGATAGCTACTGGTCGGTGCTAACTCTCACCATCTTCTCAGCTACAAAGGCCTGGAAGCCTTCACACTGGAAGTCAATGCCACAATTGTCCTGAGCACTGCAAACGCCATGTGCGAATGTCAGAGAGACTGCATTGTGGACAACTTAGAGGGAACATTGGTGCTGACCTCAGCAGTAATGTGGCAATCAGATTGGTGTTGGTGCTTCTCCAGAAAGAAGCTGGGGAAGTGAGCTCAATTTCTGTTCCTGACCATTGTCCTGGGCACCTGGTGAGCCAGATAAAGATATGTGTTCTGAGGAAGGGTCATTGGACCTGAAACATTAATTCTGATTTCTCTCCACACAGAAGTGTTTAACTTTTCCTGCAATTTCTATTTTTGTTTATGATTTACAGCATCTACAGTTCTTTCAGTTTTTTTTAAAGACATAATGGTACTTTGTTGTGATAACCACACATCAGTGGAGTATGTGAAGAATAGGCATGGAGAGGAGGTATTATAAAGCAGATGGAACTGAAAAAAGCCTTAAAAAGAAATGGAGGAGAAATAGAAACTGGGATGGATCAGAAACCTCTGAGTATCATGTTGGGAGAAATCAAAGGTTAGTTCAGTTGACTGCACATTTGTTTTTATAATACAGTGTGATATTAAGAGGGTGGGTTCAATTCCCATACCAGCTAAGGTTATCACAAAGGAGTCTCCCACCCAACCTTTCATCTAACTGGAGTTGTGGTGACCCTCAGATTAAAATCACTATTTCTCTCTCTTTCTCTCTCTCTCTACCTATCTTTCATGAGAAACCGTCCTCTGGGACTATGGCAATTTTACCTTTAAGTTACACATTCTGCAGCAAAATGAAAGCAAGCTCCACTTCATGTCAGTACGTAATGTTTGATATTAGTAGCCAATGAGAGACAAACAGGAGGCTGGAAGAACACAACAAGCAGGCAGCATCAGAAGTTGAAGAATCAACATTTCAATACAACCCTTCTTCAGTAGCCAATGAAGCACAACATGTAATCAGATACTCTGTTCTGCTCGAGAATTCCCATTCTGCAGGTTCAGGTTCTCAGCAAAGACCAAAACAATTGGAAAGTCAGCCTTTAATTTGCAAAAGGGTTTGAGTACTACAGTTAGAAGTCCTTGCTGTACCTGGATAGGGTGAGATTGTATATAGATTTTATTCTCCTTACCTAGAGAGGGATACATATGTATTTGATACAATTTACAAAAGGTTCAGTCCACTCGGTTTGTATTGTATGGAAAGATTGAGTAAGCTGGAGTGACTGCTTTTTGGGTAAAAATTGAGGTCTGCAGATGCTGGAGATCAGAGCTGAAAATGTGTTGCTGGTTAAAGCACAGCAGGTCAGGCAGCATCCAAGGAACAGGAAATTTGACGTTTCGGGCCAGAGCCCTTCATCAGGAATGACTACTTTTTGGAGCTTAGAAAAATGAGATTAATCTTAATGAAAGATAACAAATTCTGAGGGGTCTTGACAGGGAGGATAGTGAGAGGATCTTTCCCCTTACCAGAGAATCCAATAGAAGGAACACAGTTTCAGAATAAAAGGCTTTGCCTTTGAAATGGAAATGAGGGGGAACATCCTTTCTAAGAGAGAGTAATTAATCTTCGAAATTCTCTTTCCCAGAGAGTATTGGGTGCTGGGTCATGGAATATATTTAAGGCTAACTAAGAAAGATTTAATCAACAGGGATTAAAGGGTGTAATACTCGTCACCATGGCAGTTTGGAAATTGAAGTGCAATGAAAATAAAAGTTCAGTGTGATATTAAAAATCAGTTCACGAATTGTTGTCAAAACCCAAACACCTCACTAATATCCCGTGGAGGAAGACGCCTATTGTCTTTCAATACCAAACATACAAATGATTTCAGACACATGTTCTTCACTGCACTGTTAAACACTGGAAATAGTTACACGAACTTCAATGGTTCAGTAAGAGGTTCACAACTATCATTGCAAAGCAGTTTGGAATGACAATAAACAGCACCTTGCCAACGATGTCCCTATTCAAAAATTAATGTCACAGATGAATTCCTATCAACAGCAATCGTAGGCTACATGCCTCTCAAAACGGTGGCACCAGCACAGTACGTAGTAGTCAGCTCCAAATTGGCTTCATCCTTTTCTCTTATTCCTTTTTTTCTTTTTTCTTCTCTTTTCCCCCTTCATCGTTGTGACATCATGGTGAGCTTGTGGAGGTGGCAGGTGCTTGAGTGGGGATTCCTGGCTGCAGTAGGCCCAGAGCCTGGACTCTTGGTGGCTGGGCTTCAACTATGGCAGTGCCTAGAGTGGGGACAACTGACTTCAGTTGGCTAGAAGTGGGGACTCTTGGTGATAGTGCCAGGTTCGCAAGTGTAGTGCTGGAAAAGCACAGCAGATCAGGCAGCATCTGAGGAGCAGGAAAATTGACATTTCAGGCAAAAGCCCTTCCTGATGAAGGGCTAATCTCCAGCATCTGCAGTCCTCACTTTGTCAACTTCTGTCATGCGGTGGCTTGAGCAAGGACTCTTGGCTTCAGTGGGCAGGGAAGTTTGGAGACAGTGATGGGTCATCAATTGCAGTAGTGTGGGTGTCAGAATGGGGGGGTCTCCTGAATGTAGTCGACCCAAAGCAGGGACTCTTGTGGTGTTGGTGAGACACTGGCAGCATGAGGAGCCAGGGTCTCCTGGGTCATCAATATCACCATTTTGCAGCAAGAACTCCTCAAGATCAGTCTTGGAAAAGCATGGAGCACTGATGTGACAACGGTCGCTGAAGATTAACTCAATTTAAATACTTTATGCTTATTCTGTTTGTAACTTCAAATGGTACCGGATTCTTTTCATTATTCATTCACTTGATGAGGGTGTGATTATGGTGACAAAACATTTTCCACTGTATCTTCCTAAATATATGTAACAATAAAAATCATTCATTCACCTGCTATACCACCAGACCTGATAAGACTGGGCAGGCATGCATTAGCATGTAATAGTAACCACCTATCCAATAAACGTTAATATGTATATTTTATAACTTGTTTACTATGATACCTGAGGTCCTCAGTGATGGATGCTGCACTCCAGTTGGATAGGTTGGGCTTTGGGGAGACAGAGAAAATGTTTCACAGGCATCCGTGTCAATAAAACTCATTCTGCCTGCTTCAGAGAAGATCTGAGTCACTGTCTGCAGGAGGTTGGAACTGCTTACCGCTGAACAAAGTGCCTGTCAGACAAGAACACCAACCCATTAGGATGCTGCAGTTTAGTGAAGAGCTCATTAAAACCAGGTGATAAGCCTTTATCTAAAGAAAACCATATAAGTTCTAATGTGTTCATTGATCAAACTGGTTATTGTAGGTAACAATTTTGTGATGTTTACCAGTTCTCAAATTGATAATTTGCTGGAGATTGGACAGTTTTAAAGTTTGAGCACACAGTTTGTCTGGTTGGAAAAAAGCAGCTTGATGCTGTTAGTTAACAAATTAAGTCAGAAGTCACAAGACACCACGTTATGTTCCAACAGGTTTATTTGTATTCACAAGCTTTCAGGTGAGGTGATGAAGGGGCTATGCTCCGAAACTTTATGATTTCAAATAAATCTGTTGGACTCATGTGACTTCTGATTTTGTCCAACCCAGTCCAACACTGGTACCTCTACATCATTAGTAAATGAATGGCTGATATATCTTGACATCTGATGACTGAATGCACTGACGGGCAAAACTGAATGTTTACCTTAATCAGTTCATCTTGTGTTGCAAACTTAGGATGAGGTCCTCTGAAAGTGCCATCTCTATATTTTAATTTAATAAATTCCTTCCGCCTCTCTGTTGTGGCATCTGTATCCAACTCCTCTCCTGGAGTCATCCGTGCAGCCCAGAACTGGTTCGCTTTTTCATTCCCTAAATCAATGAAAAGCTGAAAGAGAAAGGAGAGGCAATACTTGTTCAATAATGATATCACAAATATTTTTACGCAATCATGAAAAGTTCCACATTAATTAAAGATCTAATTAAGTGGGTGAAGTGTATTTCTTTTGTGACAGAGTTCTACAGGCATTTGAAAAGAAAGTAGCTAAAGCAAATATTAGAACATTGTGGTAGAAATCGATGATTCAGCCCATTAAATTAGATTATGGTCCATCATATCGATGTCATTCTCCCCTACTGTCTCTATACCCCTTGATGTCACCTGTCTCCAGAAATCTATCAATTTCAGTCTTGAACCTGCTGAATGACGGAGCTTCCACAGCATCTGGATCAAAGAATCCCCAAAATTCACCATCCTCTGAGTGCAAAGTTAAAAATCACACAACACCAGGTTACTCCCATCCACCCAGTGTACTTCTTTGCTACCTTCCCCCACCCTCCTCCCTGACCTATCACCTTCATTCCCACCCCCACTCACCTATTGTACTCTATGCTACTTTCTCCCCACCCCCACCCTCCTCTCATTTATCTCTCCACCCTTCAGGCTCTCTTCGTCTTTCCTGATGAAGGGCTTTTGCCCGAAACATCGATTTCCCTGCTCCTCGGATGCTGCCTGACCTGCTGTGCTTTTCCAGCACCATTCTAATTCAGAATATAGTCCAACAGGTTTAATTGAAAGCACGAGCTTTCGGAGCACTGCTTCTTCATCAGGTAGTTGTGGACTATAGGATTATAAGACACAGAATTTATAGCAAAAGTTTACAGTGTGATGTAACTGAAATGATACATTGAAAAATACCTTGATTGTTTGTTAAGCCTCTCATCTGTTAGAATGACCATGTTAGTTTCACTTCTTTCAAATGTAAATCACAAAACCTTTTTTTAAAAATTATTTTTAGTTACATCACACTGTAAATTTTTGCTATAAATGAAGGAGCTACTGCTTCCAATTAAACTTTTTGGACTATAACCTGGTGTTGTGTGATTTTTAACTTTGTACACCCCAGTCCAACACCAGCAACTCCATACTCTGAATGCAGATATTGTTTGTCATCACACTCTTAAATGTCCTATCTCTAATTCTGAGAATATGTCCCTTCATTCTGGAACCAGCAGTTAGGGCAAACAGCCTAATTATATCCATCCTGTCATTTTCTTCAAGTATTTTTTAAAATAGATTTCAATGAGTCCACTTCTGAATCTTTAAACTCAAGAGAATTCAGACCCAGTTTTCCCAGTCTCTCTCCATAAGACAATCAAAACTCCCTCTAATGATAATTATCTTTCCTTAGATAAGGAGACCACAACTGCACAAATAATCTGGGTACAGTCTCAGCAATACTCTATATACTTAAAATAAGGCACTTTTATTTCTGAACTCAAAAACCCTTCAGATGAAACAGCAAGATCGAACATAGAACAGTACAGCACAATCCAGGCCCTTTCGCCATTGATGTTGTGCCAACCTTGTACCCTATTCTAAGATCAAAATAACCTATGTACACTATATTTTACTATCATCCATGCTGTCCAAGAATCACTTAAATGTTCCTAATGTATCACCTAATATATCTGACAGGGGATTCCACACACCCACTACTCTCTGTGTGAAGAAACTACCTCTGACATCTCCCTTAAGCTTTCCTCCAATCACCTTAAAATTATGCTTCCTCATGATTGCCATTTCTCCCCTGGGAAAAAGTCTCTGGCTATCCACTCTATGCCTCTCATCATCTTGTACACCTCCATCAAATCACCTCTCATCCATCTTCGTTCCAATGAGAAAAGCCCTAGCTCCCTCAATCTTTCTTCATAAGACATGCCCTCCAGACCAGGCAGCATCCTGGTACATCTCTTCTGCAGCCTCTCTAAAACTCCCACATCTTTTCTACAGTGACCAGAACTGAATACAATATTCCAAGTGTGGTTTAACCAGAGCTCCAAAGAGCTGCAACATAACCTCACGGCTCTTAAACTCAAACCATCTACCGCCACCCTGTGTCTTTTATGGGCTAGCCAATTCTGTACCCAGACAGCCAAATTTCCCTGTATCCCATGTCCCTTGACTTTCTGAATGAGCCGGACATGGGGAACCTTAACAAATGCCTTACTGAAATCCATATACACCATATCC
Organism: Hemiscyllium ocellatum; assembly: GCF_020745735.1. Classification (NCBI taxonomy): domain Eukaryota; kingdom Metazoa; phylum Chordata; class Chondrichthyes; order Orectolobiformes; family Hemiscylliidae; genus Hemiscyllium; species Hemiscyllium ocellatum. The sequence continues at coordinate 87,577,967 of NC_083416.1, read as the reverse complement.
ATGGCTCAACCTTCATCAACGTGTTTTTTACATCCTCAAAGAATTCAATAAGGCTTGTGAGGAATGACCTGTCCCTCACACAGCCATGCTGACTGTCTCTAATCAAGTTGTAAGTTTGGTCACTGAGCTGGTAGCTTTGTTTTCAGATGTTTCATTACCATGCTAGATAACATCATCAGTGAACCTCCAGTGAAGTGTTGGTGTTCTGTCCCTCTTGTTATTTATCTGTCTCAGTTTGTTATGGTGGATGATATCATTTCCGGTTGTGTGCTTTTCCAAATAATCATAAACCCTGTCTCTTAGAATTTTCTCCGATAATTTGACCACCACCGTCATAAGACTGATTGCTCTGTATTCCCATGGTTATCTCTATTCCCTTTCTTGAACAAGAGAATAACATTTGCTCTCCACAGCTCTATCTGATCTTTGCTTCCTCAACCTTAAATAAGCTTCCTTCTTCCTCTTGACATACATTTCTGAAGAAGGGTCACTTGACCAAAACATTAACTCTGATTTCTTTCCACCGGTGCTACTCACCTGCTAAGATTTTCTCTCAATTCCTGTTTTGTTTCAGATTTCCAGCATCCGCAGTTCTTTCAGTTTTTTGTTTAGCAACATCCGTTTGCTTTTTTTATTGATTGTTGCACCAGCACTGATTCAGGAACAAAGGCACTCTGTATTGAACACCAATATTCCCAATCCTCTCACCATTTAAGAAATATTCTGCCTTTCTGTTTTTCTACCAAAACCAATAATTTCAAAGTGAATAATGGGACTTATTTAAACTAAATTCCACATGCCACAGAAATTGCTGGAAAAGCTCAGCAGGTCTGGCAGCATCTGTGAAGAGAAATCAGAATAGGCATTTCAGGTCCGGTGACCCATCCTCAGAAGTGACGGCAGCTAGGAACATGTGGGTTTTTATGAGAAGCTGGAGTGGAGGAGGAGGCAATGGGGTAAATGATAGGTGGAGATAGAGCCTAAAGAGAGAGAAAAGTAGTTGGGCAGATGAAAAATTGGATCACAATCTGTTTGGAAGTGTGAATAGCTATTAATGGAGGCTCCAAAGCACTGATGATGTCGCCTAGCCAGGGGACGAAACGTTTGCAACAAAAACTTCCAGCTTGGCGAACAGAACCACAACAACGAGCACCCGAGCTACAAATCTTCGCACGAACCTTGAATGGGGATTGTTGGTGGCTAAAACAATGGATACAAAGAAATCTCGCCTCAGAGCATTATCAGCTAGCTGGGTTTAATAAAAATACAGATTAATGAATTACCAGGGAAAAGGTGTGGCCTATTAAAGACCATAGGGGCAAACTGTGCATAGAGCTAATGGACAATGGTGAGGTCTGAAATGACTATTACTTATTTGCATTCAGGCATAAATACGTAAGGCCTAATGAGATGCATTCTCATTGCTATTGGGAGACAAGGGAGGTGATTGCTGGGGTCCGGTTGGCAATATTTAATATTTTAATGGCCACAGACAAAGTGACAGATAACTGCAGGATAGCTAATGTTGTTCCTTTATTCATAGAGAGCAGCAGAGATATGCCAGGTAACTACAGACCTGTTAGTCTGACATCACTGATGAAAATACATTCTGAGGGATAGGATTAATCAATACTTGGAAAGGCAAGGATTGATCTGGGAGAGTCAGCACAGATATGTTAGAGGGAGATCCAGCCTGACCAATTTAATTGTGTTTGTGAAATGGTGACTGTATATATATTGATGAGGATAGTGCAATTGATGTGATTTACATGTCTTCAGTAAGGCGTTTAACAAGGTCTCACAGTAAGGCTAATCCAAATGATAAGGGCCAGTGGGATCAAAGGCAAGTCAGCAAACTCAAACCAAAATTGGCTTACAAATAGGAGGCAAAGAGTATTAGTGGAAGGTTGTTTTTGAGATTAGAAGCGTGTTTGTTATTTATATTAAGGATGTCAATGTTGAATGTACACTGTTTAATTAGTGAGTTTGCCAATGACAGGAACATTGATAGTGTTTTTGTTAGAGAGAAGGATGGTCCCAGGCTGCAGTCTGAAATTGATCAGGTGGTAAGTTGGGCAGAGCCATTGCAGATGGAATTTAATCATGATAAGTGTGGGGTGATGCATTTTGGGAAACCTAATAAGGGATGGGTATACACAATGAATACTAAGATCCTAGGGTACATTGGGGAACAAAGAGAATTTAGTGTACAAGTCCATAAATCTCAGAAGGTGTCAGCACAGATAAAAAGGATGGTGAAGAAGGCATACAAGATGCTTGTCTCCATTAGCTGGGATATAGAGTATAGGGGCAAGGAAGTCCAAATTGACCATAAGACACAGGAACAGAAATTAGGCTGTTCTGCCCATCGAATCTGCATCGTCAATCAGTCGTGGCTGATAGGTTTCTCAACCTCATTCTCCCGCTTTTTCCACACTACCCTTGATTTCCTTAACAATCAAGAACCTATCTATCTCCATCTTAAATATACTCAATGACCTGGCCTCCACAGCCTTCTGTGCAGTGAATTCTATAGATTCACCGCTCTCTGGCTGAAGACGTTTCTCCTTATCTTCATTCTAAAAGGTCATCTTTTTACTCTAAGGCTGTTCCCTTGGGTTCTAGTCTCCTACCAATGAAAACACCATTCCAACATCCACTCTATCTAGGCCATTTCAGTATTCTGTAATTTCTATTATATTCCCCTCATCTTCCTAAACTCCATTGAGTATAGACGTAGAGTCCTCAAACATTCCTCATATGTTAAGTTTTTCATTTCTGGGACCGTTCTCGTGAACATCCTCTGAACACGCTCCAGGATCAGTACATCCTTCCTGAGATATGGAACACAAATCTGTGCACACACTCCAAATGTGGTCTTACCAGGACCTTACAGAGCCTCAGAAGTCCCATACTTGTTTTATATTCAAGTCCTCTCAAAATAACTTCCATCATTGCATTTGCCTTCCTAACTACTGACTCAACCTGCAAGTTTACCTTGAGAGAATCCTGGATGAGAACTCCCAAGTCTCTTTTCACTTCAGACTTCTGAACTTTCTCCCCATTTCGAATATAGCCCATGCCTGCATTCTTCCCACCAAGATGCATGACCTCACACTTTCCCACATTGTTGTCCATCTGCCACTTCTTTGCCCATTCTCCTAACCTATCCAAATCCTTCTATAGCATCTCCACCTCCTCAATGTTACCTGTCCCACTATCTATCTTTGTATTATCTTCAAACGTAGCCAAAATGCTCTAAGTTCCTTCATCTAGATCACTAACATATAAAGTGAAACATTGGGGTCCCAACACTGACCCTTGCAGAACACTACTTTTGCCTCTCTTTTGCCCTATATATATTTATAGAAACACTTACAGTTTTCCTTCATATTACTGGCTAGCTTACCTTCATAGAACATAGAAAGATACAGCGCAGTACAGACCCTTCGGCCCTCGATGTTGCGCCGACCGAATCCTACCTAACCTACACTAGCCCAATAACTTCCAAATGCCTATCCAATGCCCGCTTAAATGACCATAAAGAAGGAGAGTTCACCACTGCTACTGGCAGGGCATTCCATGAACTCACAACCCGCTGTGTAAAGAATCTACCCCTAACATCTGTCCTATACCTACCACCCCTTAATTTAAAGCTGTGTCCCCTAGTAACACCTGACTCCATTAGCGGTAAAAGGTTCTCAGTGTCGACCCTATCTAAACCCCTAATCATCTTATACACCTCTATCAAATCTCCCCTAAACCTTCTCTTCTCCAATGAGAACAGCCCCAAGTGCCTCAGCCTTTCCTCATAAGATTTTCCTACCATTCCAGGCAACATCCTGGTAAACCTCCTCTGCACTCGTTCCAATGCCTCCATATCCTTCCTATAGTATGGCGACCAAAACTGCACACAATACTCCAGATGAGGCCGCACCAGAGTCTTATACAGTTGCAACATGACCTCAGGACTCCGGAACTCAATTCCTCTACCAATAAAGCCCAGTACACCATATGCCTTCCTCACAGCACTATTTACCTGGGTGGCAACTTTCAGAGATCTGTGTACATGGACACCAAGATCCCTCTGCTCATCCACACTACCAAGTAGCCTACCATTAGCCCAGTAATCCATCTTCTTGTTACTCCTACCAAAGTGAATGACTTCACACTTAGCTACATTGAATTCCATTTGCCACATTTCTGCCCAGCTCTGCAACTTATCTATATCCCGCTGTAACCTACCACTTCCTTCCTCACTATCCACAACTCCACCGACTTTTGTGTCATCCGCAAACTTGCTTACCCAGCTTTCAAGCCCTTCCTCTAGATCATTTATAAAGATAACAAAAAGCAATGGTCCCAAAACAGATCCTTGTGGTACACCGCTAGTAACTGCACTCCAAGATGAACATAGTCCATCAACTACTACCCTCTGTCTCCTTCCAGCCAGCCAATTCCTAATCCAAACCTCTAATGTATCCTCAATGCCATACCTCCGTAGTTTTAGCATTAGCCTACCATGGGGAACCTTATCGAACGCCTTACTAAAATCCATATACACAACATCTACTGCTTTACCCTCGTCCACTTCCTTAGTCACCTTCTCAAAGAACTCAATAAGGTTTGTGAGGCACGACCTGCCCTTCACAAAACCATGCTGGCTATCCTTGATCACGTTATTCCTATCCAGATGTTCATAAATCTTATCCCTTACCATTCTCTCTAAGACTTTGCCCACCACTGAAGTCAGACTCACTGGCCTATAGTTACTAGGGCTATCCCTACTCCCTTTCTTGAACAAGGGGACCACATTCGCTATCCTCCAGTCCTCTGGTACTATTCCCGTTGACAATGACGACATAAAAATCCAGGCCAATGGCTCTGCTATCTCCTCCCTAGCTTCCCATTGGATCCTAGGGTAAATGCCATCAGGCCCGGGAGACTTATCTATTTTCATCCTCTCCAATATTCCCAGAACCTCTTCCCTGCATATTTCCAGGCCATCCATTCTAATCATTTGTGACTCCATATTCACTTCAGCAACAGTGTCCTGTTCCTGAGTGAATACTGATGAAAAGTATTGATTTAGTGTCTCTCCAATCTCCTCCGCCTCCACACACAACTTCCCACTACTATCCTAGACTGGACCGATACCTACCCTAGTCATCCTTTTATTCCTGACATACCTATAGAAAGCCTTTGGGTTTTCCCTAATCCTACCAGCTAAAGACTTTTCATGTCCCCTTCTCGCTTCTCTTAGCTCTCTCTTTAGATCCTTCCTGGCTACCTTATAACTCTCTGTCGCCCCAACTGAACCTTCACGCCTCATCTTTACATATGCCGCCTTCTTCCCTTTCACAAGGGATTCCAATTCCTTACTAAACCACGGCTGCCTCACAAGGCCCTTTACACCATGCCTGACTGGTACATACTTATCGAGGACACGTAGTAGCTGCTCCTTGAACAATCCCCACATCTCATTAGTGTTCTTCTCTTGAAGCCTGTTTTTCCAATCCACACATCCTAAGTCATGCCTCACTGCATCATAATTTCCCTGCCCCCAGCTATAACTCTTGCCCTGCGGCGCACACTTATCCCTCTCCATCACTAAAGTAAAAGTCACCGAGTTGTGGTCACTGTCCCCGAAGTGCTCACCTACCTCCAAGTCTAACACCTGGCCTGGTTCATTACCTAGAACCAAATCCAGTATAGCCTCACCTCTTGTTGGCCTGTCTACATATTGTGTCAGGAAACCCTCCTGCACACATTGGACAAACACCGACCCATCTAATGAACTCAAGCTATAGCTCTCCCAGTCAATATCTGGGAAGTTAAAGTCCCCCATAACAACCACCCTGCTACCTTCACTCTTTTCCTGAATCATCCTCGCAATATTATCCTCTACTTCTCTAGTACTATTAGGAGGCCTGTAGAAAACACCTAACAGGGTGACCTCACTTTTCCTATTTCTAACCTCAATATATTTCATATATAATCTTCTCCCTCTTTATTATTTTTTTATTGCCTTCTGTTGGTCTTTGTAAGCTTCCCAACCCTCCAGTTTCCCACTATTGTTCGCCATATTATATGCTTTCTCTTTTGCTTTTATGCTATCCCCGAGTTCCCTAATTAACCGTGGTTGCCTCATCCTCCTTGTACCATGCTTCTTTTCCCTCAGGATGAATCTCTGCTGTGTCTCCTGGATTACTCTCAGAAACTCCTGCCATTGCTATTTCACTGTCTTTCCTATTTGGCTCCTCTCCTAGTCAATTCTACCCAGCTCCTCCCTCATGCCTCGGTAGTTGCATTTATTCTCCTGTAATTCCCTTACCTCTGACTCTATCTTCTCTCTCTCAAATTGCAGAGTAAATTCAATTATATTATGGTCACTGCCTCCTAAGGCTTCCAAAGTTTGGGAGAAGATTTGTAGCTCGGGTGCTCGTTGTTGTGGTTCTGTTCGCCGAACTGGGAATTTGTGTTACAGACGTTTCGTCCTCTGTCTAGGTGACATCCTCAGTGCTTGGGAGCCTCCTGTGAAGCGCTTCTGTGAGGTTTCCTCCGACATTTATAGTGGTTTGTCTCTGCCACTTCTGGTTGTCAGTTCCAGCTGTCCGCTGCAGCAGTCGATGTCCAGGGATCCTAAGGATTCCTTCACCTTAAGCTCCCTTATCAATTCTGGCTCATTGCACAGCACTAAATCCAGTATTGCCTGCTCCCTCGTGAGCTCCACCACAAGCTGCTCCAAAATGCCATCGCATTGACAGTCTACAAATTCATTTTCTTGTGAATCACTACCAAACTGATTTTCCTATCCACCTGCATATTGAAGATCCCCATGATCATTGTAACTTTGCTTTTCCTACACATTTTTTTCATCTCTCGGTCTATCTTGCACCCCAGCTGCTGACCACTGTCTGGTGGCCTGTACATAACTCCAACTATGTCTTTTTTTTAATCTTTGCAGTTCCTCAATTCAACCCACACAGATTCTACACCATCTAACTCAACTTTGTTTCTTACTACTTTTTAATTTCATTCCTTACTAATAAAGTTACCCACTCCCTCCGCCCACCTGCCTATCTTTTTGATAGAATGTATATCCTTGTTACAACTTTATAAAACATTGCTTGGGCCACAGATGGAATATTTCCAATTCTAGTTGTCACACCATCAGAAGGATATGATTGCAATGAAGAGGGTGTAGAGGAGATTCATCATGATATTGCCTGCTGGGATGAAAAGTTTCAGTTCGGAGGAGAAACTGGATAGGCTGGGATTGTTTTCCTTGGAGCAGAGGAGGCTGAGGAGGGGGAGCAACTGAGGAGTACAAAATTATGAGAGGCACAGTCAGAATAGATCATGAGAATCTTTTCTATGTGACAGACATAAGATTAGTGCGAGGAGTAAGTAATTTAGAGGAGGTCTGAGAAAAAAAAAATTCCCAGAGAGAGATAGAAATACAGAATATGCTGCCTGAGAGGGTGGTAGAGGCTGGTAGTCTCTTAATATTTAAAAAGCATCAATGCCAGGTCAGAGTAAGCTAGGAACCAAGTGCGAATCAATAGGATTAGTGTAGTTTAGTATTTGTTGGACTGTATGAGGAGGCAATGGCCCAGTGGTCTTATTGCTGGACTGTTAATTCAGAGACCCAGCTAATGTTCTGAGAATGCAGGTTCAAATTGCACCAAGACAGATAGAGGAATTCAAGTTCAATGAAAAATCTTGAATTAAGTGTCTAATGATACTGTACAGTTCCACACTGCATGGATTCTATGATGACCATAAATCTATTGCCGATTATTGGAAAAACCTATCTGGTTCACTGATGTCCTTTAGGGAAGGAAACTGCGTATAGTTCTGCTCGCCACAATACCAAAATGATGTGGATGCTTTGAAGAGATTGCCGAGAAAATTCAGCAGGATGTTGCCTAGTATTGAGGGCGCTAGCTATGAAGAGTGGTTGAGTAGATTAGGATTTTTTTATTAGAAAGACAGAGGTTGGCGGGGGTGGTGGTTGGGGGAGCGGGTCCTGATTGCACTCTACAAAACCATTAGAGGGATAGACGGGGCGGATAGCAAGAAGCTTTTTCCCAGAGTGGGGGACTCAATTACTATGGGTCACGAGTTCAAGGTGAGAGGGGAAAAGTTTAGGGGAGATATGCATGGCAAGTTCTTTATGCAGAGAGTGGTGGTGCCTGGAACACGTTGCTAGCAGAGGTGGTAGAGGTAGGCAGGCACGATAGCATCATTTAAGATGTATGTAGACAGATACATGAATGGGAAGAGAACAGAGGGCTAAATATCCTTGGAAAATAGGCGACAGATTTAGATAGAGGATCTGGATCGGCGCAGGCTTGCTGTAATTTCCTTTGTTCATTGTTCTTTGAAACTGTCATCCTTACCTGGTCTGACCTACATGTGACTCCAGACCCACAGCAATGTGGTTGACTCTTAACTTCCCTCTGGGAAATTAGGGACAGGCAATAAATGCTGGTATATTCAGCAATGAGTAACAAAAAATAAACATAATGTACAGAAGGGCTTATTTCTATGCTGTATGTCCTCTGACTCTGTAACTGCATGAACGAGTAATAATTGCAGAATTGCTGACAATTTTGACATGAAGGGTGTACTGATACAGCTTTTGCTGGGAACAAGAATCTGATTGGTTTATGGACTAGTGACCAGTTATCAATGACAGAGACCTCTTTGCCTGCCAACAGCTGTATGATTGGTTCTCAGATAAATGAGCATCTTGGAGCTGAGAACAAGTTCCATTCAGAGAGAACAGTTCAGTTCGTGTCTCTGTTCTCTGAAGTCAAAACTTATTGTCAACCTGGAGGGAACTAGTTTGTCTTTCCTTCAACAATGTTTGTAAGCTGTGACTTTTAATTGATAAGTCAGAGATTTTTTATTAATGATTTAGCAATATTGTCTCTCTTTCTGACTAGTGGAAGTGGTACAGAAAGTCAACTGAAGCAACATGCTGTCGAGAATATGAGGTATAAGAATAAATTCAACAACAGAACCTGGGAACAAAGACTACTGAAAAGCTATCTTTTCAGATTAAGCTTGTCTGTAAGAGGAGTTTAAAAGGGGATTAATTAGTTTTATATCCAACGATTTCTAATTGTTTACCTGTAGCTAGAACCTAATTATTTCTGATAAATAAGAATTCTTATTGAGTACAGAAACCTGGTTCATGGTTCTGTTAACCTGGATGTGAGAGACAAGGAATTGAGGCATTCTTTGTACTTCTTAAAATCTGTAACTTCGTGACAACTATGAGAATATCAGGGCTTGATTTCCAGCATGCTATCCCAGTGAGGAGTGACATTTTTGATTCCAAAGGCATGGTTTTATTGTAAAACGTGAGCAGCAGTAGTTTCAGTGCTGACACTTGTGATACACCAACATTCTGCCTCTCTAAGTCATAATGCTTTATTGCTGTCCCTGTATTCTTCTCGAGACAAGTGAGCAACCTATTCAGAAAATATCTTAAATATTAAAAGTGACAGTCCTCTGACCTGTACAATTTCATTGCTCCATATACTTGTGTCAAGTTTCAAGCTTTGTACTTTTGAAATGTTTGTTCCTAAGCCCCGATGTTCACCTGGAAAAAGCAAAGAAAAAAAAGGAAATCACTGTTCCATCTGAAAAATCTGTACCCTCCCCCACATATATTTAAATTATATTCTGGCAAGTTGAAATTGTTGTTTGAATTCTGACAGCTAATTTGGTAATAGCTGTTGACAATTACCTGCACATCTCTTACAGATAACAACACAAAGGTTAATGGATGCCCAGTCAGGATTCTGTGCTTTGCAGTCCGCACATGCTTTGTTTGATTTGTTAGACCAGATCTTCTCAGCCACTTCATAGTCAGACAGAGTCTCAGCAATCGAGTCCTGAAGTGCCTCAATCCATTCTCTCTTCTCTCGTTCAGATTCTGCTGTAAAACTGCACCATTAAAAAGCACAACACATTATTCTAGTAACATTGTCATTTAATCTATTGCTTAAATCAGTTCAGCCTGCCTTTGTCTATTTACAGTGTATTTATAATGCTTGAAATCTCAAAATGAAAATTTTTGACCAAGGTAAGATAGCAATGGAGGTCAATTCCATTAGTTGGCTGAATAGGTGATAACTGTTTAAAAAAAGAGGTAGATAATAGGTGGGGAATTATAAACTAGTTAGCATAACCTTTGTAATGGGGAAGATACTTGAGTCTATTATCAAAGAAGAAATCGCAGAGCATCGAGACAGACATTGTCCCATTGGGCAGATGCAGCATGGCTTCAGGAAAGGCAGGTATTCCTAATGAAGGGCTTTTGCCCAAAACGTCGATTTCGCTGCACTTTGGATGCTGCCTGAACTGCTGTGCTCTTCCAGCACCACTAATCCAGATTCAGGAAAGGCAGGTCATGCTTAACAAATCTTTTGGAATTCTATGAAAACATTATAAGCAAGGTGGAAAATGGGTCCCAGTGGATGTGGTGTACCTAGATTTCCAAAAGACCTTTGACAAGGTGCCGCATAAGGGGCAGCTGCATAAGATAAGATGCATGGTGTTATGCGTAAAGTATTAGTGTGGATAGAGGATTGGTTGACTAACAGGAAGCAAAGTGTGGGGATAAATGAGGGCTATTCTGGTTGGCAATCTGTAACTAACGTCGTGCCTCAGGGATCAGTGATGGGACTACAATTATTCACAATTTATAGTGATGATTTGGAGCTGGGGAACATGAGTAGTGTGTCAAAGTTTGCAGATGATATTAAGGTGAGTGGTAGAAAAAAGTGTGCAGAGGACTGAGAAACTTTGCAGAGGAACATGGATACTTTAAGGGAGTGGGCAAAATGGAATACATCGTTACTATATGTGAAGTCATTAATTTTGGTTGGAGTAACAGTAAAAAAAATTATTACTTGAATGGTAAAAAGTTGCAGCATGCTGCTGTGCAGAGGGACCTGGGTGTCCTTGTGTATGAATCACAGAGGGTATGTCTGCAGGTGCAACAAGTAATTAGGAAGGCAAATAGAATCATTGCTAAAGGGGTTGAGTTTAAAAGTAGTGAGGTTATATTACAGCTGTACAGGGTGCTGGTGAGGCCACACCTGGAGTACTGTGCGCAGTTTTGGTCTCCTTACTTGAGAAAGGATGTACTGGCACTAGAGGGGATGTAGAGACAGTTCACTAGGTTGATTCCGGAGTTGAGGGGGTTGGCTGATGGGAGAGACAATGAGTAGACTGGGATTATATTCATTGGAATTTAGAAAAATGAGGGAGGATCTTCTGGAAACATACAATATTATGAAGGGAATAGATAAGATCACAGAATCCCTACAATGTGGAAACAGGCCCTTCAGCCCAATAAAGAGTATCCCACCGCAACCCCGTTGCTTTACATTTACCCCTGACTAATGCACCTAAACTGCACATCCCTGAACACTATGGGCAATTTAGCATGGCCAATTCACCTAACCTGCACATCTTTGGACTGTGGGAGGAAACTGGAGCACCCGACGGAAACTCACGCAGACACGGGGAAAATGTGCAAACTCCACACAGTCACCTGAGGCTGGAATTGAACTCGGGTTCCTAGCGCTGTGAGGCAGCAGTGCTAACAACTGAACTGCTGCGCCAAAGAGAGGATGGTTCCACTGGCAGGTGAAACTAGGACAAGAAGGCATAGCCTCAAAATTAGGGGGAGCAGATTTAGGACTGAATTGAGAAGGAATTTCTTCGCTCAGAGGGTTGTAAATCTGTGGAACTCCTTGCCCAGTGAAGCAGTTCATGCAACTTCAATAAACATTTTTAAAGCTGAGATCGACGTTTTTTAAACAATAAATGAATTAAAGGATACAATGAAAGCTTGGGTAAGTGGGGCTGAGTACGTGAAAAGATCAGCTATTATCTTAATGAATGGAGGAGGAGGCTCAAGGAGCCAGATGGCTTATTCCTACTCCTAGTCCTAGTTCTGAAGTTCCAATGACCTGGCAGGCAACCTTTTCACACAGAGGGTGGTTCGTCTGTGGACTGAACTGACAGAGAAAATGATGGATGCAGGTACATTTAAGAGACATTTGGATAAGTTCATGAATGGGAAAGGTTTGGAGGAATACAGGCCAAGCACAGGTGGATGAGACTAGTTTGGTTTTGGAACGTGATCGGACGAATTGGACTGAAGGGTCTATTTTCATGCTGTATGACTCTTTGACTTCCTCTAATCCTCCGGCACCTAATCTTAATTCTAGGGCCCTTGGTCATTGATCCGTCCACCAAGGGATACAGATTAGAGGAGCAGGAATGCAATGTTGTAATGCACAACATTTTGGTTAGGCCACAGCTAGAGCACTACATCCAGTTCTGGTTACCACAGAACAGGCTGGAAGGAGTTGCAGATGAGATTCTCCAGGATGTTGCCTGGGTTAGAACATTTTAGCAATGAAGAGAGGCTGGATAGGCTGGCGTTATTTTCTTTAGAAGCAAGTGAGGATTGCAAATATTGGAGATCAGAGTCAAAAGGTGTGGCACTGGAAAAGCACAGCAGGTCAGCATCCAACAAACAGGAGAATTTACGTTTCAGGCATAATAGGGTCATAGAGTCACAGAGTATGTACAGCACAGAAACAGACCCTTTGCTCCGATTTACCCATGCCAACCAGATACCCTAACCCAATCTAGATCCACCTGCTAGTATCCAGCTCATAGCCCTCCAAATCCTTCCTATTCATTAGATTACTTACAGTGTGGAAACAGGCCCTCTGGTCCAACAAGTCCACACCGACCCGCCGAAGCGCAACCTACCCATACTCCTACATTTACCCCTCTACCCAACACTACGGGCAATTTAGCACGGCCAATTCACCTGACCTGCACATCTTTGGACACATCTTTGGGAGGAAAGAGCTGAAAATGTGTTTCCTCCGGGTGCTCCGGTTTCCTCCCACAGTAAAAAGTGAGGTCTGGAGATCAGAGCTGAAAATGTGTTGCTGGTTAAAGCACAGCAGGTCAGGCAGCATCCAAAGAACAGGAAATTTGACGTTTCGGGCCAGAGCCCTTCATCATTCCTCTGGCCCAAAACGCCGAATTTCCTGTTCCTTGGATGCTGCCTGACCTGCTGTGCTTTAACCAGCAACACATTTTCAGCTCTGATCTCCAGACCTCACTTTTTACTGTGGGAGGAAACCCACGCAGACATGGGGAGAATGTGCAAACTCCACACAGTCAGTTGCCTGAGTTGGGAATTGAACCCGGGTCTCTAGTGCTGTGAGGCAGCAGTGCTTAACCACTGTGCCACCGTGCCGCCTACATACCTATCCAGATTCCTTTTAAGTGTTGCAAATATATTGGCAGCTCATTCCATATGCGTACAACCCTCTGCGTGATAAATTTGCCCTTTAGATCTCTTTTATATCCTGCTGCTCTCACTCTAAACCTATGCCCTCTAGTACTGGACTCCTCCACTCCTGGAAAAAAACTTTCTCTAACCATGCCCCTCATGATTTTATAAACCTCTATAAGGTCACCCCTCAGCCTCCAATGTTCCAGGAAAAGCAGCCCTAGCCTATTCAACCTCTCCCTACAGCTCAAATCTTCCAACCCTGGCAACATCATTATCAATCTTTTTTGAATCCTTTCAAGTTTCACAACTTCCTTCCAATAGGAAGGAAACGAGAATTGCATGCAATATTCCAAAAGTAGCCTGACCAATGTCCTGTACAGCCGCAACATGACCTCCCAACTCTTATACTCAATATTCTGACCAATAAAGGAAAGTATACCAAGTGGTGGAGTAGCAGAAAGCATAAGGGACGGTCAAAGAATACAGGAGGATATAGATAGATTGGAGAGTTGGGCGGAAAAGTGGCAGATGGATTTCAATCCAGACAAATGTGAGTTGATGCATTTAGGCAAGACTAATTCTAGAACAAATTATACAATGAATGGAAGAGCCTTGGGAAAAGTTGACAGGCAGAGAGATCTGGAACTGCAGGACCATTGTACCCTGAAGGTTGCTGCACGGTGGATAGAGTGGTCAAGAAGGCATATAGTATGCTTGCCTTCATTGGACGGGGTCTTGAGTATAAGAGCTGGCAAATCATATTAAAATTGTACAAGACATTGGTTCGGCCGCATTTAGAATACTGTGTACAGTTCTGGTTGCCACATTACCAAAAGGATGTGGACACTTTGGAATTGGTGCAGAGAATGTTTACACGGATGTTGCCTGGTATGGAAGGTGCTGGCTATAAAGAGAAGTTAGGTTTGTTTTCACTAGAAAAAAGGAGATTGAGGGGGGACCTGACTGAGGTTTACAAAATCATGACGCGTAAAAACAGGGAGGATAGAGACAAGCTTTTTCCCAGGGTGAAGGATTCAATAATCAGAGGTCATGCTTTCAAGATGAGAGGTGGAAAGTTTAAGGGGGATACACGTGGCAAATACTTCACACAGAGGGTGGTGGGTGTCTGGAAACCGTTACCAGCAGAGGTGGTAGAGGCAGACACGGGTAGATTCATTTAAGATGTGTCTGGACAGATGCATGCGTAGGTGGGGAGCAGGGGAATACAGATGCTTAGGAATTGGGCAACAGGTTTAGACAGTAGATTTGGATCGGCTCAGGCTTGGAGGGCAGAAGTTCTTTGCTCTTTGTTGTTCTTTTCACTATCTTATCTACCTGCAACTCTACTTTCAAGAAGCTGTGAACCTGCACTCCAAGGTCTCTCTGTTCAGCAACACTCCCTAGTACCCTACCATTAAGTGCATAAATCATACTCAGAGTTTCTTTCCCACTTCTCATTTATCTAAATTAAACTCCATCTGCCACTCCTCAGCCCATTGGTCCATCTGATCAAGATCCAGTTGTAATCTGAGGTAACCTTCTTCACTGTTCACTACACCTCCAATTTTGGTGTCATCTGCAAACTTACTAACTGTACCTGTTAGGTTCACATCAGATCATTTATATAAATGATGAAAAGTAGTGGACCCAGCACCGATCCTTGTGGCCTCCTGTGGAGTGAAGACCAAACCTTCACCACCAGCCTCTGTCTTCTACCTTTGAGCCAGTTCTGTATCTAAATGGCTACTTCTCCCTGTATCTCATAAGATCTAACCTTGCTAACTAGTGTCCCATGGGGAACCTTGTCAAATGCCTTACTGACGTCCATATAGATCACATCTACCACTCTGCCCTCATCAATCCTCTTTGTTACTTCTTCAAAAAACTCAATCAAGTTAGTGAGACCTGAATTTCTATGCACAAAGCCATGTTGACTATCCCTAATCAGCCCTTGCCTTTCTAAACAGATAAGGTAAAAACAATGACTGCAGATGCTGGAAACCAGATTCTGGATCAGTGGTGCTGGAAGAGCACAGCAGTTCAGGCAGCATCCAACGAGCAGCGAAATCGACGTTTCGGGCCAAAGCCCTTCATCAGGAAATAGATGAGGTGCATCCTGTCCCTCAGGATTTCCTCCAACAGCTTGCCCACCACCAACATCAGGCTCATGGGTCTATAGTTCCCTGACTTTTCCTTACCACCCTTCTTAAACAGTGGCACCACGTAGCCAACCTCCAGTCTTCCGGCATCTCACCTGTGACTATCAATGATACAAATATCTCATCAAGGGGCCCAGCAATCACTTCCCTAGCTTCCACAGAGTTCTAGGGTACACCTGATCAGGTTGTGGGGATTTATCCACTTTTATGCATTTCCAGACATCCAGCACTTCCTCTTCTGTAATATGGACATTTTTCACAATATCACCATCTATATCCCTACTTTCTATATCTTCCATGTCTTTTTCCACAGTAAATACTGATACAAAATGCTTGTTTAGTTTCTCCCCCATCTACTGCACATCCACGCAAAGGCTGCCTTGTTGATCTTTGAGGGGTCCTATTCTCTCCTTAGTTACCCTTTTGTTCTTAATGTATTTGTAAAAACCCTTTGGATTCTCCTGAACTCTATCTGCCACAAAGCTATCTCATGTCCCCTTTTTGCCCTCCTAATTTCTCCCTTAAATGTACACTTACTGCCTTCATACTCATCTGAGGAATCACTCGATCTATCCTGTCCATACCTTCATTCTCTTCACCAAACCCTCAATTTCTCTAGTCATCCAGCATTCCCTACACCTACCAGCCTTTCTTTTCATCCTAACAGGAATATATTGTCTCTGAACTCTTGTTGTCTCATTTCTGAAGGCCTCCCATTTTCCAGCTGCCCCTTTATCTGTGAATGTCTGCCCCAATCAGCTTTTGAAAGTTCTTGCCTAATACCATCAAAATTAGCCTTCCTCCAATTTAGAACTTCAACTGTCTAGATCTGGTCTATCTTTTTCCATCAATATTTTAAAACTAATAGAATTATGGTCACTGGCCCCAAAGTCCTCCTCCACTGACACCTCAGTCACCTGCCCTGCCTTAATTCCCAAGAGTAGGTCAAAATTCTCCTTCAGGCATTCCTGATGAAGGGCTTATGCTCGAAATATTGATTCTCTTGCTCCTTGCATGCTGCCTGACCTGCTGTGCTCTTCCAGCGCCACACTCTCGACTCTGATCTCTAGCATCTGCAGTTCTCACTTTCTCCTTATAAGATTATGCCCATACTTCTAGAATCACCAACCAGTGGAAATGGTTTATCCTCATCTATTCTGCTTTTTCCTGTTAATATTTTGAAAACTTCTATCAGATCACGGCTCTCACGCTCAACCATAAGTGAATTTTCAGAGTCTATCACCACTTTCCTGGGCCATTTAATTGATATTTCTGGGATCAAGATGAATTGCAAAACTCAGTGAACATCAAAAATTTTCCTTCATTCTGAACAGTCAACAAGCACCAGTGCTTTAATTTAGAGTTAAGAACATAAAACAGTACAGCACAAGAACAGGCCCTTTGGCCCACCATGTCTGCACTGACCATGATGCCATTCTACAGCAACTCCTGAAACAAGATTGTGTTTGGCACTGTGACACTCACCAACAACAATTAAGAATATGTTTTGTTTTCATACAATCTAGGAGCAAAAGTAGGCCATTTTATGTCTCAAACCTGCTCCACTATTTAGCAATACCATGGCTGATCTGATTGTAATCTCAACTCCACATTCTTACTGTGCTCAATAATCTTTCAGTCCTATTCATCTAAAATCTGTCAATGGCTGCTTGTGAGATTCAGATCCTGTTAATTTGTGGTCATAGAAACAGCAGAGAAAATACAATACAAAGTCACTTACCTGAAAGTTTTCAAAGGAGTAATTATCTCAAAACTTTTACGATTAACATCACGAATCGTAGATCCCTGTACTCCAATCATTGTGATTCCAATCCCAGTTTTAAAACTCTGCCAATAAAGACAGTGTGTGTTAGTATCAGGTTGCTGCACAATTCAAATACATTTCAGATTGTTTTCTCACATTTTCAACAGGTATCAATGAAGCACTGAATGTCCTTGGAGTTTTGAAAATCTGCACTGTTAAGAAGTAGTTTTTAGATATTTATTAACCTGCTGAGAGATGTTATTACACACCTCTAGAGCAAGTGAGACTTGACAAGAGCACCACAAGAGATGTCAAGAAATAGCTTTTATTCTAAAATCACAAATTGATGGCAAGAGTTAAGATTTTTCTGAAGGATATCAGTAGTTAATAAACCAAAGGAATTAAATTTATACAGTGCAATATTCAAATCAATGCCCACTAGCTTCTTGAATTATTAAACCATCAATTTGAAATAGATTGCCAGCCAGACCTTCGAGTTGGTTGATATTTTAATACATGATTTTGGTTTCATGCTAAATTTTCTATCCTTGGTCAGTGGAAGTGTTCTAGCAGGTGCAATGCAAGCTGGAGGAACAGCAGCACATTTCCCATTTAGCACTTTAAGCCTTCAGGACTCAACGCTGAGTTTAACAAATTCACAATGTGAACACTGTCCGACATTTCGAAGTTCACCCACCCAATTCTTCATTTGTATAGGCTTGCGTCCGGCATTCCATTATAACATGTCCTACTAATACGAACTGTTCATCTACAGCTCTCCTCCACTGTTATTACTATTCCCTTTGCCTTTTGTATTGGGCATCCTCCCCATCACCACTTGCTCCTCTTTCTTTGTCAACAGCATGAAAGCCATTGCTTTTCTAAGCCCCTTCAGTCCTGGAGTAGAGTCACATTGGACTCAGAATGTTAATGCCAATTCGCTTTTCACAGACATTGCCAGACTTGCTGAGTTTCTCCAGCACTTTTTACCTTTTTGTTTCAGATCTCCAGCATCCAGAATACTTTGACTTCCAGATACATTCTTTGCTGATATTACTGAGCAAAACTGAAAGATTGTGGTGATAAAGGACCAGGTAAATAGAGAGATGTTGTATCTCGTTTTTGGTGCCATAGTTCAGAGATATGATTTTGGGTGTGACTGATAAGTGGACCAATGTGTCCTTTGGAAGGGTGAGAGAGGGTACAATGATATGTTTGATAGTGGCACCCTGCTGGAGGTGGCGGGAATGGTAGACAGTAAGCCATGAATATAGAAGAGGATTGCATCAAAGGTGAGTCTGAGGACAGGTCTACCATGGTTCTGAAAAGGAGGAGAAGAAGTGAGAGCAGGACTGCATGAGATAGATCCATCACAGTGCAGAGCCAAGTTGTATTAGCTATGGTGAGTCCTCAGTTCAAAAGGAAAGATGTGTATCGGAAGCACTACTGGAAATAATCATATTCTCTGAACAGGTTCAATAAACATGCAGAAACGGGGAGAATGGAATCGGGTTTTAGGAACCATGGTGTAGGGAGGTGTAGTTGAGATAGCTGTGGATGCCTGGCCATTTCTAGAGAGGGTTACTGACACCACACATTATCATAGAATCCCTACAGTGTGGAAGTAGGCCATTCAACCCACCAAGACAACACCATCCCTCTGAACAGCATCTACACAGACTGTGCCCCTGTAACCCTTCATTTCCCATAGCCAATCCAACTACCCTACACATCTTTGAACTGTGGGAAGAAACTGGAGCACTAGGCACAGGGAGAATGTGCAAACTCTACACAGACAGTCATCCAAGGCTGGAATTGAACCCAGGTTCCTGGCACTTGTGAAGCAGCAGAGCTAACCATTGGGCCATCATGTTGCCCTCAGAGTTAACCCAAGATTAACCGATCCTAATTTTGCAGCATTTTCTTTAGAGCAGAGAAGGGAATGTTGCTGAACAAAGGGACCTTGGAGTGCAGGTTCATAGCTTCTTGAAAGTAGAATCACAGGTAGATTGGATAGTGAAGAAGGCGCTTGGTAAGCTTTCATTTATTGATCAGAGTATTGAGTACAGGAGTTGGGAGAAAGTGAGGACTGCAGATGCTGGAAACCAGAGTTGAAAAGTGGGTGCTGGAAAAATGCAACAGAACAGGCAGCACCCGAGGAGCAGGAGAATCGACGTTTCGGGCATAAGCCCTTCTTCAGGAATCCTGAAGAAAGGTTTATGCCCGAAATGTCGATTCTCCTGCTCCTCGGGTGCTGCCTGGCCTGCTGCGCTTTTCCAGCACCACACTTTTCAATTACAGGAGTTAGGAGGTCATTTTGCAGCTGTACAGGATGTTGGTTAGGCCACTGTTGGAATATTGCATGCAATTCTGGTCTCCTTCCTATCGGAAGGATGTTGTGAAACTTGAAAGGGTTCAGAAAGGATTTACAAGGATGTTGCCAGAGTTAGAGGATTTGAGCTATAGGGAGAGGCTGAATAGGCTGGGACTGTTTTTCCGAGAGCATCAGAGGCTGAGGGGTGACCTCATAGAGGTTTATAAAATTGAGGAACATGGATAGGATAAATAGGCAAAGTCGTTTTCCTTGGGGTGGGGGAGTTCAGAACTAGAGGACGTAGGTTTAGGGTGAAACGGGAAAGATATAAAAGGGACCTAAGGGGCAACATTTTCATGCAGAGGGTGGTGTATGTATGGAATGAGTTGCCAGAGGAACTGGGGAAGGCTCATACAATTGCAACATTCAAAAGGCATCTGTATGAGTATAAGAATAGGAAGGGTTTGGAGGGATATGGGACAAGTGCTGGCAAATGGGACTAGGTGCGATTGGGACATCTGCTCGGCATGGATGAGTTAGACCAAAGGGACTGTTTCCGTGCTGTTCATCTCTATGACTCTAAGGCTGAGGAGTCCTGGTTGAAGGTAGCAAGATTGAAATGATCTAGAATAATGGCAGGGCTGTGGTGGTAGGGAATTCTGTTGTAAGGGGAACAAACAGGCATTTCTATGGCTACGAAACAGACTCCAGGATTATTGTTGCCTCCCTGGTGCATCCCTGGCAAGAGTCAGGGATATCCCTAAATAGCTTTGGAGTGTTCTTAAGTGGGAAGGGTAACAGACAGAGATCCTGATACATACTGGTATCAATGAAATAGATTTTAAAAAGGAATGAGGTCCTGCAAGTAAAATTGAGGGAGCTAGAAAGTAGATTAAAGAATAGGAACTAAAAGTTAGTCATCTACATATTACATCCGGTGACACACCAGTAGGTATAGAACTAGAAAGTTAATCCAGATGAATGTGTGGCAGTGTATAGGGTAGGCTGAAAGGCCAAAATTGTTGATATTATCCAACAACTGCATGAACTTGAATGAGTCCTGTGAACATTCCTGTATGTACTGAAGATGGCTTGTATCCTGTATTTGTTTTTCTGTTTTGGTTGTTTGTTACACTGCGTAAGAGAGTTTCATTCACCTCAAACCAGGATCGCAAATGCCGCCAGGAAAAAATCTGAGTGTCTACACCAGCCGTCAATTGAGGGGTCCCTGATGGACAGAAGGGCATGAGAATCATTGATTTCTTTTCCTTCCTTTCTCATTTTTTTATTATTCAATAAATATTCATATTTCAGCAAATTGCTGTTGTCGAGTCTTCCTTTAACTACATTTAACCAAATCTGAAAAGAACCGCTTGAATACATGTTATGATCCAAGACAGCTGGCATCACTGAGACATGGTTCAGAGAGGGGCAGGACTGCAGCTCAATGTTCCAGGACGCAGTGTCTTCATGCGAGACAGAGGAGGTGGTAAAAGAGGAGGAGTGGGTGTCAGAATTTTGATCAGAGAATCAATTACAGCAGTAAAGCAGGATGAAATCTTAAAGGCTTCTCAAATGAAGCCATATGAATAGAATTTAAAGACAAAAAAGGTGCAATCAAATTGCTGTGAGTCTGAGAAAAATAGGAGCTCTGGTAAGAAGACACATTCCAGAGAAATGTAAAACCAATTGGGTAGTTACATTAGTTAGAAGTTACAACTTCTCCAACATTAACTGAGGTCGTCATAGTGTGATAGGTATAGATTGAGCAGAATTCTTAAAATGCATCCAGAAACACTTTTTAGGCCAGTAGAAAACCCTACATAGGAGGGTGTGGTCCTGAACTTAATTTTAGGAAGTGAAGTTGGGCAAGATGGTGAACTATCAGTGCGCAGGCACTTTATAGACAGCGATCATAGTGCTATTAGCTTCAAGATTGTCATGGAGGAAGACAAGAATGGGCCTGAAATCAAAGGTTTAAGCTGGGGGAAGGGTGATGTTAATAAAATCAGATATGATTTTCCCAAAATGGACTCAGAACAGATATTTTTGTTAAATCTATGTTACAGCAATGAGATGCATTGGAAAAGGAAATGGTAGAACACCAAGCAAGCATATTCCAATTGAGATAATAGATGGGACCAATAAATCTGTGAATCCTGAATATGAAGGAACATATTGGATTGGATAAAGAGGAAAAGGGAAGCTTAAGAGTAAGTTGCACACAGTCAGGAAAGAAAGATCATGTCTGTAATAAGGCACACCCTGAGTGAGTACATAATTTGGAGAATTTGGAGCAGAAGGTGTTAGGGCAAGGTACTGGCATGGACAGAGGATTGACTGAATGGCAGAAGGCAGAGTGTTGGGATAAAGGGGTCTTTTTCAGGATGTCAGCTAGTGACAATTGGAGTTCCCCAGGCATCTGTGTTGGGACCATAATTATTCATGTTATATGTTAGGGATCTAGAAGAAGGGGCTGAGGGTAATGTTGCTAAGTTTGCACATGACACAAAGATAGATAGAGGAACTGGCAATGACAAGAGTAGAGTCATGCTGGAAAAGCACAGCAGATCAGGCAGCATCGGAGGAGCAGGAAAATCAACATTTTGGCCAAACATTTCAGACCATTCCTGCTCCTCGGATGTTGTCTGACCTGCTGTGCTTTTCCTACACTACTCTAATCTTGACTTTAATCTCCAGCATCTGCAGTACCCACTTTTGCCGACAGGAACTGGTAGTTTTGAGGAAGCACGGAGTCTGCATAAGGACTTGGACAGGCGAGGAGACTGGGCAAAGCAATGTTAGGTGGAATACAATGTGGGAAAGTGTGAAGTTAAGCACTTTGGTAGGAAGAATAGAGGCATAGATTATTTTCTAACTGGTGAAAGTTTTTGAAATTCTGAAACTCAAAGGGACTTGGAAGTCTTAGTTAAGGATCTCTTAAGCTTAACGTACAGATTGAGTTAGCATGTTAGGAAGACAAATGCAATGTTAGCATTCATTTCAAGAAGGGTAGACTACAAGAGGAAAGATGCATTGCTGAGGCTGTATAAGGCTCTGATCACCACATTTGGAATATTATGAGCAGTTTTATACTCCGTATCTAGGAAAAGATGTGCCAGCATTGGAGGGGTCCAGAGAAGGTTTGTAAGAATGATCCCAGAGATGAAGAACTTGTCATATGAGGAACATTTGAGAACTCTGGGTCTGTACTCAGTGGAGTTTAGAAGGATGAGGGGGGATCTGATAGAAACTTACAAAATACTGAGAGGCTTGGGTAGAGAGGACTTGGAGAGATGAGGCCTCTAGTTTACAGCCACAGAATGAAGGGACAACTTCAGAATTGAGAGGAGGGAGTATTTCTTCAGCCAGAGAATAGTGACTCTGTGGAACTTATTGCCTCACAAGGCAATGGAGGCCAAGTCTTTGAATGTATTTAAGATAGATTAGTTCTTGATTGGTCAGGGGATCAAAGATTTGGGTAGAAGATAAGAGAATGGGATTGAGAAGCATATTAGCCATAATAAAATGGTGGGGCAGACTCGATGGGCCATATAGCCTAATCTGCGCCTATCTCTCTGGTCTTCTGACAAATAACAAGGGCCTAAAACAGCAGAAGCCCTCCAGCTATACAGAATGGTACAAAGGGAAATCTGAAAAGCAAATCAGGAGAGCCAAAAGGGGATAAGAAAATATAACAGAAGGTTATTCACTGATGGGATGTCAATACTGCTGGCCTGGATCCATGTGGCTGCAGGTAAAATTTCTTCTCTTCCTATCCTCTGTGTAAAGTTATGGTCAACAAATTCTGTTGCAGTTCATTCATGCCGACAGTAAGCTTTTTCAGTCAGCCAAATCAGTTAAAATGCAATGACTAGTATTGACTAGCATTAAAATCAGTAAATAACGAAGAAATTTATAGTGACTTATTCTAATCAATATGTTTAACTTAATATTAAAAAATGATGTATTTGCAGAAAATGTGGAGATTTCTCCTTAAAATTGTTACTAAATGTGTCACATTATCCAATAAAACATTTATTGTGTCTTTTCTGGATAATCCCCACAAAAATGACATCACATTACTTGGACATTGCATTATTGTGAACCTCCCACTGTTCCACCCTCTCACAATAACCCGTTTCATTCTACCTGCTCATTTTTGTACAGCCACAAGATGTCAGTACAGAGGGCACCATACACTTTCGATTTGTATCCCTTCATCTCCAGGCAACTGTACTTCTGGTAGAAGGCCATTGACCCAACGCGACGAGAGGAGGCGAAATGATATTCTTTGACAGCATTTTGCAAGTGTGTACACCATTCGTTTCTCTGTCCTGAAATATATAAAGATAGCCACAATCACAGCAATATCTTCTATCTATATAATACCTTTCATGTAATAAAAAAATTTCCAAGCTAACAGGCAGACTTTATAAATAAAGTCTGAAACAAATATTAAGTCAGGTCACCAAATGTTATTCAAAGGAGTATTTTAAGGAGAAAGGTGAGATAGAGAGATGAAGAGCAGTAGGAAGAGGTATTTATTTATGTACTTATTTATTTTTATTGTGTGATATTGCATTATTCAATAGACAATATTTATTGTAACCTTCACATTTCAGATGTTTTTGACCATCTCTCCATGGGAAGGAATTTTAAAACAATTGTGGCCTCAAAGTTTTATGGATGTCCCATCAGTCATTTGGGTGAACATATGGTAAGACCATAAGATGTAGGAGTGGAAGTAAGGCCATTTGGCCCATCGAGTCCACTCTGACATTTAATCATGGCTGATGGGCATTTCAGCACCACTTACCCGCATTCTCCCCGTAGCCCTTAATTCCTTGCGAGATTAAGAACTTATTAGTCTCTGTCTTGAAGACATTTAACGTCTCGGCCTCTACTGCGCTCCATGGCAGTGAATTCCACAGGCCCACCACTCTCTGGCTGAAGAAATGTCTCCTCATTTCCGTTCTAAATTGACCCCCTCTAATTCTAAGGCTGTGCCCACGAGTCCTGGTATCCCTGCCTGACAGAAACAATTTCCCAGCGTCCACCCTTTCTAAGCCATGCATTATCTTATAAGTTTCTGTTAGATCTCCCCTCAACCTTCTAAACTCCATTGAATACAATCCCAGAATCCTCAGCCGTTCATCATATGTTAGGCCTACCATTCCAGAGATCATCCGTGTGAATCTCTGCCAGACACACTCCAGTGCCAGTGTGTCCTTCCTGAGGTGTGAGGCCCAAAACTGGACACAGTATTCTAAATAGGACTTAATCAGAGTTTTATAAAGCCTCAGTACCACATCATTGCTTTTACATTCCAACCTTCTTGAAATAAGTGACATTACATGTGCTTTCTTAACCACAGACTCAACTTGCAAGTCAACCTTTGGAGAATCCTGTACTAGCACTCCCAGATCCCTTTGTACTTTGGCTTTATGAATTTTCTCACTGTTTATAAAATAGTCCATGCTTGTGTTCTTTTCTCCAAAGTGCAAGACTTCGCATTTGTTCACTTTGAGTTTCATCAGCTATTTCTTGGACCATTCTCCTAAACTGTCTAAATCTTTCTGTAGCCTCCCCACCTCCAGTACTACCTGCCTGTCCACCTAACTTCATATCATTGGTGAACTTCACCAGAATGGCCCCAGTCTTTTCATCTAGATCATTAATATACAAAGTGAACAGCTGCGGCCCCAACACTGAACCCTGCAGGACACCAATTGTCACCGGCTGCCATTCTGAAAAAGAACTTTTTATCCCAACTCTCTGCCTTCTGTCAGACAGCCAATTCTCAATTAATGCCAGTAGCTCACCTCGAACACGATGGACCCTCATCTTACTCAGCAGCCTCCTGTGAGGCATCTTATCAAAGGCCATTTGGAAGTTTAGGTAGATAATATCCACTTGGCTCCTTGGTCTAACCTACTCGTTACTTCTTCAAAGAATTCCACCAGGTTTGTCAGACACAACCCCCCCTTACTAAATCCATGCTGGTTTGTTCTAATCCGATCCTGCACTTCCAAGAATTTAGAAATTTCATCCTTAACAATGGATTCTAGAATTTTACCAACAACCGAGGTTAGGCTAATCAGCCTATAACTTTCCATCTTTTTTCTTGGTCCTTTCTTGAACAAGGGGGTTATAACAGCGATTTTCCAATCATCTGGGACTTTCCCTGACTCCAGTGATTTTTGAAAGATTACAACCAACGCCTCCATTATTTCTTCAGTCAACTCCCTCAGAACTCTAGGATGTAGCCCATCCAGGCCAGGATATTTATCAATTTTAAGACCTTTTAGCTTGTCAAGTATTTCCTCCTTTGTAATGGCCACCATACTCAACTCTGCCCCTTGACTCTCCTTAATAGTTGGGATTTTACTCATGTCTTCCACTGTGAAGACTGACACAAAGTATTTATTAAGTTCTTCAGCTATTTCCTTAGCTCCCATCACTAGCTTTCCTGTAACAATTTGGAGTGGCCCAATCTCTACTTTTGCTGCTCATTTGTTTCTTATGTGTCGAAAGTAACTTTTACTATAATTTCTAATATTACTGGCTAGCTTACCTTCATATTTGATCCTCTGCTTCCTTATTTGTCTCTTTGTCATTCTTTGTTTGTTTTTGTAGTTTTCCTAACCAGTGCTCTTGGCCACTTTATATGCTCTCTCTTTGTCTGCGATACATTTCCTGAGTTCCTTTGTCAACCATGATTGTTTAATCCCCCTCCTGGATAATCTTTCTTTTCATTAGGATGTACCTCTGTACTGTGTCTTCAATCACACCCAGAAACTCCTGCCATTGTCTTCCCCACTAGACTGTTTCCAGTTGATTTTCATCAGTTCCTCTCTCATGAGGAACTTTATTTAACTGTAATTACCTTTATTTAACTGTAACACCATTACATCCGATTTTGCCTTCTCTCTTTCGAACTGCAGACTGAACTCGACCATACTATGATCGCTGCCTCCTAAGTGTTCCATGACTTTAAGATCTTATGATGACACAAGTGTCATATTTAAGAGGCTGAATTATCAAAGATACTTCAAAAAGCACTATCTCAGTTTTGTTGATAAATTTCTGCAGTGCATCTTGTAGATAGTACATACTGCTGTTGATTATGAAGGGAGTTCATGCCTTGGGTAACTGAGGGTATAGCCACCATCAATGCTGCAATTAAATTCAGGGATGCACAACATACAAAATGAGGGAACTGCTGAGAGGAGTGTAGAGGAAATTACAAATACAGAGCATGGGAATATAGGTGGACTAATTAAGAGTTAGATTTTTGAGACACCCAGCACACAAGTACTCAATTTTGATTGTAGGGGAGCTCAGCTCGGTGTCATCCATCAGATCAGGATGAGAATTCACCAAATGAGTAATCTTTGGCGAGGAAGGATGAACTGGCCCACTTTCTTCTCTCAGCTGGTCATAACATGATTAATTTAAAAAGATTCCTTTTTGGTGTACACCTTTTCCAAAATTTATTTGTATCTTAAGAGGAGCTAAATTAATCAATAAATCTTGAGTTAAAGAAAGGGTGAGTTTATGTGGAAATGAGGGAAACTAAATGTAGGAAAAGATAATAAAACACAACATACATACATAAAGTGAAAATGTAAACTGAGCAAAAGGATACTGGTTTAATAGATAAAAAAAATCAGTCTCTGGGTTCAGATTAATGCACTCACCTTCATTTTCTGCCCTGAAAACAAATATTCGGTGGCTTGTGACTACTTCAAATTTATTTTCCTTTGCTGCTCTTGCCATTTGTATAACTGCCAAAGGGATTACTCCTTTAGGGTATGGATCCTGTAAAGAAAATCAGTACCAGTGTTTAAAAATAAAACACAACTAAATATGTCAACAATCAGTAAAACAGACTGAAACAACTTTTTTTTTGCTTATGTTAGAATTGTATTGAGTTTTTTGGAAAGTTTCTTGCCTCAAGGTTGGGTGTTTATCCTTGCCCTTTTGTTACCAAACTCATCTCATTCACTTCTATTCCATCCCTACGGCTCAGTCACATTCAATTCTGGCTCCATCCTATTGTGTCCCATTCCTTGGACCACTCACCAGATATCCCAGAATTCATTGGCATTGTGCTCCATTGTGCAATCAGATGAGCAATGACATCACGAATCTGCCCCTGCCAGTGATCGACAGAATCTAAATAAAAGACACCCACAAAAGGGAAGATGGTGCCATTGTTCTCCAACAGCAAGCCAGAGGTCTTAGTGGAGGGGGTGGTGCAGAGGTGGGGAGTCCTATTCCTGGAGGACCATCAGAGCAGGCCATGCCACCAGACCATGAAAGCCTGGTCTTACGTCACTACACGTCGAGGACGTAGAGGAATGGTCAGCTATGCTATGCCAGGCTAAGTGCCGTACTCTTCTCTCTGCCACTCCACACATAGCTATTTACACTACTGCACAGAACTGCACCAATCTCCCACCAAACTCATGCACCATCTGCTCATGAGGGAGAAACATCCCATGTCATTGGAACTCAGGAGACTACTGGAGACTAGGCATCTGTTTATCCACAAGCAGGAAAGAGCCCTGGCCTGCCAGCAAACTGGGACTTTGTCCATATGTATGGGGAGAAACAGGAATGGTGGACAGTCATCATTACCAACTACCTGCAGCAGTGCAGTGAATCTTGTGATCAGTGAATCGTCTGTCTGTCCCCTAAACTGGTTGGCAGTGCCATGGAGTGTCAGACCCAGCTCCTCGGGTCTGCTGGAGTGTCACACATACCTGCACTGGATTGCTGTAGTCATTGGTCCTCAGGGCTTAATGCACGTCAAGAAGGGAACAGAGAACCTTGACCCACAGTCCAGGTGTTCCCCCATCATAAGGAGGCATGGAAATGCCAGGAGACACCCAATCAAAGGAGGAACTACACATCAGACTCTCCCAAGTTACCCCTCAGGGCAAATTAGGAGTGGCTGAGCCCTCCACCTGCACCCTGCATGCCCCACTCCGACCCTTGGAAGTTCAAGCTGTTGAAGGTTTACTTACCTCTGGAAAAAAAGATCCTTGGCATGTTTGACCCATTCAGACACTAATGGCATTGGAATTGCCCATCAAACCTTCATGGCCAATGGAGGTTTGCTGCCCATCCCCTCAACCCTACCCTCTCACCCCTCCCACCGCCCAATAGCTGCAAAACCTGGGATAACACTGATACTTGGCTGGAAGGAAAGAAAGAAAAAAACTGTTCAGCGCACCTTGTTAGTGTGATGAAGAAGGCTTTTCTGTAAATAAAATTTTGTCTAGAAATGTTCATGGTATTAACTTTCTTACATGTGTTTGTGAATGTTTCTGAGTAGTTGATCCACACATGTTCACACCATCCATCAGCAGTTAATGGGCATACACAAGGCTCCTTGGATGAAGCTCTGTGCTGAGAGCCTACTGCACCATATGGAAGCAGGTGGCACATTGTGTAAACATGGCTTTGGATAGTTGTGCCACCATTGCCCCTCATTGTTCAACAATTTTAACATTCAGCTCCCTTAGTGTTCAAAGGTGTCACTATCAAAAGTTGTCCAATGATAATAACATGGAGGTTACAAAACTTTGGTTTGGCCATAACTGGAGTACTGAGTTTCTCATCTCCACATTATAGGAAGAATGCGATTGCACTGGAGGGGGTGCAGAGGTGATTCACCTGGGTGTTGCCTGCAATGAAGCAGTGCAGCAATGAAGAGAAGCTGAATAAGCTCTGGTTGTTTTCTTTAGATCAGAGAAGGTTGAGGGGGGACCTGACAGAGGTGTGTAAGATTATGAGGAGCATGGACAGGGTAAGTAGAAGTAGCTGTTTCAGTAAGTCAAAGGTCAAGGATAAGATGGCATAACTTGAAGGTGAAAGGCAGGAGTTTAGAGGGGATTTGAGGAAAATATTTTTCTTGCAGAGGGGTGTGAGGCTGTGGATTGTATTGCCTGTGAGGTTAGTTGAGGTGGGAAACCTCAAAACAAAAAATACTTGAATGAGCTCTTGAAATATCATAACATTCAAGTCTGCAAGGCAAGTACAGGAATGTGAGATGAAGTGTAGGTAGTAGTGTACAGATTTAATGGGCTGAAACTGTACTGTGTGATTCCATGATTGTCCAGTAGTGGCTGTGTCAGGTTGGTGCAACACACAAGAGACACACACACACTGTACAATGCTGTACCCTGACCAGGAGTAGGTTTGCCTGTGTACTGTAACTGTTCTATCACCTACTTAGTTTCCTTTTTAAAGCCCAATCAGCGGTGTATTATGGAGCCCCTCCTTCACAGGGTAAGTCACTTACACCTCTCACTCCAGGAGCACTTACAGCAACTTTTCCCTTTGAATAGTTTACATTTCCAGCACAATGGAGCTGGGTCTGAAATTTAGGATTTCCAGCTCAGCTACATCTCCACTCAGCCATCATCATGCCAACATTATCCCGGACAAAGCAGGTTCTTTAATTGCCACGTCATTTATCACTTTTATGCATTCACCCTCCGACCGCCAGTGTTCTGTAGCACTGTACATCATCCATAAGATGGATTGCAGCAAATCACAAAGACTACTTCAACAAAACCTTTCAAACCTGCAACACCTACCACCATATAGAACAAGTGCAGCAGTGCCATGGGTACATGACCACCTACAAGTTCTCCTCCAAGCCACTCACCATCCTGACTTGGAAATATATCATCATTCCTTCAGTGTTGCTGGGTCAAGATCTTGGAAATTACTCTCGAATGGTATTGTGGGTCAACGTACAGCACGAGGACTGTAGTATTTTAATAAGTTAAAAATCACCTAACACCAGGTTATAGTCCAACAGGTTTATTTGGAAGCACTAGCTTTTTGAGTGCTGCTCTTTTATTAATTAGCAGATGAAGGAGCAGCGCTCCGAAAGCTAGTGCTTCCAAATAAACCTGTTGGACTATAACCCAACGTTGTGTGACTTTTAACATTGTACACCCACTCCAACACCGGCACCTCCACATCGTAGTTTAAGAAGGTAGCTCACTAACATCTTCTCAAAGGTAACGAGGGATGGGCAATAAATACTGGCTTAAGTGATGATGTCCATTCCCCATGAGTAAGTAAAATAAAATTCTCAAAGAAAATGGGTACTTGCACTGCAGTTCAGTTTTGCTTGGCTCCTTGCTGCCACATGAGTTCAAATCTTACCTTGATATCAAGACTAATCACTCCCTCCTCACCTTTGGAATACAATACATTTCACCATGTTTGAATTAAGATTGTAATGTAATCTATAGCTCAATGTTCCAGCAAAATCCGAACTGAATATTTGGTAGTGGGGACTTCAGTGGCTTAAGTCTTTCTATTTGGAATTTCCAAACTAATCCCTGTTTCTTTCTTCTTATCCCTGCACTTTAGGAATCTTCAGTAACTCCGAGACATCACCTGAGCTCTGAACAAATTTTGATCAATCTCTCATTTCCCAAATTAAAATGTTTTCTGTTGGTTTTCAATTAATTACTATTGGATGTTAATTTCATTGTTCCTTTCTTACTGAGATTGTTAGAACACACTCACTGAAGATGGCGTGATGGTGTTTCATTAAAGTGATGGACAATAGAACAGCATTTCCTGCACATCGGTCTATTTTGACATTTCCTTTAAAAGTTAAATTCAGCTTTATTACTGAATGACTCAAAATAACATGAATTTCACTCCAAGCGGTGCCTGGTTTTATCTGCAGTTCATGGTTCATAACATGTCTGTTTCGATTTGGACACCATTGGTCCTCAACTGAAAGCTGAAGGTAATCACTAATCACAAAGTTCCAGCTGGGTGATGCGCTCAAAGGGAAAGTGTATTTGTGCCATGGTTATAACTCTTATTTCCTGATTCTCTGAACAATTCCTTTCAGCAAAACTCCCTCCGACAAACAATGTAACTGTTACAAACTCTTGTGTCTGTGGCTCTCTTACCTTTTCATTGCCGAAATACATCAGGCACTTCCCATCAAATTTCACGTAACGTCTTTGGAATACGCAACTTCTAACCCAAAAAAAACACAAGTTTTCATTAAGAATACTTCATACACAGGTGATATAGTACTCTCAGTTTGAGGTGAGATTGATTTAAGGCCAACAACAGTATAAAGTTTAACCCAAAGAAAAATGAAGTAGAGTCTGAAATAAAAACAAAAAATGCTGGAAATACTCTGGAGAGAGGAAGAGAGGTAATGTTTCAGATTCTGATGAAAGGCCACTGCTCTGAAATGTTAGTGCTTTCTTTCTCCAAAGTTGCTGTTGGATCTTCTGGAAAGTTCCAGCATTTTCCTTGTTGGATGAAAGTTGTCTCTTGCACAATTTAAGTTGCTTCACTTATTATGTTGATTCAGGCTGGGTTAGTTTGGTTCAAATGTCAAATCTATGTCTCATTTTAAGTCTCACTGAAATGTTCCTTCATAACTGTGTGTGTGAAGACACCCCATTTAATTAGGAGCAGCTGTCACAAAGCAAAACCTGTGTTTATCCAAGCTCCACAGTAAATATCCAACAATAATCCTTAAACAATAACTAGGAGGCAGATTTTCTGTTTTAATAAAGTGTTGCCCCATTGTAACAACTCAATCCCTTACTTTTGGTTTCAAAAAAGCCAAAGATCAAAACCGGTAATATTCTCATCTGCATTACAACATTAACCCAATGAACAATCATAGCTTTCTGTTTGCCTCTCCAAGTTTCAAATAAGCTTGGCAATGCCAGGGACATACTGGATGTTGAAAAGCAAAATCTAAAGGCATTGGTTCATTATTCTTACCCTTGTGGTGAGAGTTTCTCTAACCAATCACATTTCATGCTTTTTCCTTGCTCAGGTGCAGCATGGAAGCTTGCGTAGGGTGATATTGTTTGATCATCTTCAGAGTCTTCGGTGAAATACATCGAAGGTTCAATGGTGCTGGGGCTGTCTGTTCGAATCGCCCCTATTGTAGAATAAGCCATTGTGTTGTCACCTTTCATCTGAAATAATTTCTGGGCAGAGTCCATTTCATAATGCCTGTGGAAGAATATCAACAGATAGAGGATGAAAAATCTGAAGAACATTCATTTTTAGTCAAACTGAACTGATATGGTTGGACTAAAAAAGACAATGAGGGATGTAATGACAGATTTACAATGCACATTTCTAAGTCAGCAATGTGTGGTGAACAAAGCCTGTGAGCTACCAGCACACGTAAGTCTAGGAATGTGGCACTGGGCATTGGTCACTAAGCACTATGCACTGGATGCCAACTATTGGACATCAGGCATCGGGTACTGAGTACCGGCTACCGAGAGGCAACACAAGCGGTCTGGAGAAATGATCTTCAATTAGCAGTTACTAATCCTCTACTATTGTATTGGAGGCTCTAGGAAATTGAATAAAGATCATGGCTGAATTTATAACTGCTGGGGGTGGGTCAACATATGGAGGTGACTCAAAAAATGCCCAATGTCTGTCTTCCCACCCACACTCAGTCCCGCCCATCCTACTGCAGCCTTTTGAGCCTGCTCCACCATTCAAAAAGATTGATTTTAATCTCAACTCTACATTCCTGCATATCTCAATAATCTTTCATTCCTCTTGTTAATTAAGAATCCACCAAACTTTGCTTTAAAAATATTTGAAGATTCAGCACCCACTGCCATAGGGTCTTATAGTCATATAGCACAGAAACAGATCCTTTGGCCCAATCAGTCCATGCTGAACATGATTCCAAACTAAGCTAATCCCACTTGCCTGCTCCTGAGACTAATGAATGTGTAGGCCCCAGCAGGAAAGAGGGAACGTTGGTTGTCCTGCAGCAGCTTTCACTATTGCTGGCTATGTCCAGGCCGGTCATTCTGGCTGGAGACTTCAACTGTATAACTGATGCAGATGGACGATCCGGTGGGGAGTATAGTAAACTGGATGCAACATCCAGATTCCTGATGGAAACGGTTAAAGTCACCAAGCCGCATGACTCTTCAGCACCCCTGCAGACGGAGTGCAGCGTAGATACACCTGGTCACGGGCAGGCGGGTCTATCCACTCAAGGATAGATTACCTGTTTGTGTCCTGAACGTTCTCAGTCAGATCCATCAATGTCAAACCGGTGTTCTTCTCTGACCACTGCCTCCTGCTGGCCGACTGTCACCTACAGGATGACCAGTGGGCTGGCAAGGGAACGTGGAAGTTGAATACAAAACTGTTGACCCCTGAAAACATTGAGGAGTTCAAAAGGGATTACATATGTTGGAGAACCGTTACACTCCTCTTTGAGTCTCCATTGGACTAGTGGTAAACAGTTAAAGGGAACTTCAAGGGTTCTTTATCCTTAAAGGCATTTGGAGAACAAGAGAGAGATGGGGAAAACTGTCTAAACTTCAGAAAAGCATGAATAAATCTACTCCTACTGAAGGCAATGAGCGTCAATGTCACAGAAGATCTCCAGGAGGTAAGAAGCCAGCAAGCCTCACTCTTTTGGCCTGGTGGCCTCCACGATAATGTTCTGGCCCAGGATTTGCATTATGGAGCAGAATGAGACGTGTTTGTGTTATTTGTTCTCGAAGGTTCACAGGAAGATCTCTGAGTTCAGTGGCCTGAAGGAAGATGATGACTCAGTAACATCATCTCAGTCTGACATCCTGAGAATCAGCAAATTCTTTTATGCCAGACTGTATGAAATGGAACCAACAGACAACATGGCCTCTCAGTTATTCCTGTCCTCTCTCACGGGAGAGACGGGGCCAGTTGTTATCTTGGGATGAGCTGATCAAGGCCCTTGAATCCTTAGAAAAGAATAAACTCCTGGAAGTGATGGCTTACTAGCCGAGTTCTATTCTGCTCTATAGGACTTGATTGGCCAGAACTTGCTGGAGGAGTATGTTAATATGCTTCTGGCAGGGAGCATGTGAAAATTCATGAGGAAAGTAACATCATTCTCATCTACCAGCAGAAGGCAGAGAGGAAGGATATTAGAAATTGGCAGCCAATATTACTGCTGAATGCAGACTACAATATTCTGTCTAAGGTCAACACCAGCCAGGTCAGGTCTGCTCTAGGATCTACCCCAACCAAACCTGTGCTGTACCTGGCAGAAAGGTCACTGAGACTTTGTGCTCTTCAGAGATACAATCACCTATGTGTAAGATAAGTGGGTGGATGCCTGCTTCATCAGCCTGGACCAGGAGAAGGTCTTTGATGGCATATCACACACCTACATGTAGAACATGCTGTCCAAAATGGGCTTTGGAGAGGGAATATGCAATTGGATCTGGCTGCTCTACACCAACATCATTAGTGCAGTCTCAATCAATGTGTGAGAATCAGAAAGTTTCCCAATCAGATCCGGGGTCAGATAGGTCTGCCAACTCTCTCCTGCCCTGTTTCTGTGTTGCATAGAGTCCTTTGCCATTAGGAAGAATGCAAGCCTGAGAGGGGTGACTATTCTAGACCGCAGAGGCCTGCATATCAAAGCATCTCTGTACATGGATGGCTCAAAAAGTCATACAGTACAGAAAAGGTTCTTTGGTGCAGGGAGTCTGCACCAAAATAAATACTACCGGTGCTAATCCCAATTTCCTGAACTTTCCCATATCTTTGAATGTTATATATTTGAAGACTCACCCAAATATTTTTTAAAGGTTGTAAGGTTTCAGGCGTTCACTCCCTTCCCAGGCAGTGCATTCTAGATTCTCACACTCTCTGAGTGAAAAAGACGTTTTCCCAAATCCTTTCTGAATCTCCTACCCCTCACTCTAAATCTATGTTCGCTCATGATTGACCCCTCAACCAAGGGAAGCAACTGCTTTCTATTCACCCTGTCCATATCCCTCATTATGTTAAATACTTCAACCATGTCCCCGCTTCTTTCTCCGCTGCTCTAAAGGAAACAATCCAAGCCTACTTAGTCTCTCCTTATAGCTCAATTTCTAAATCTCAGGCAATATCCCTAGTGAACCTTCTCTGTACCCCCTCCAGTGCTGTTATATCCTTCCTGGAATGAGGTGACCAGAACTTCATACAGGACTCCAGCTGTGGCCTAACCAATGCTCTGTACAACTGCAACATTACCTCTTTGTACTTATACTCTATGCCACAACTGATGAAAGTAATCCATATGCCTTCTTTACTATCCTATTCACATGCTCTGCTGACTCCAGGGATCTATGAACAATTACCTAAGATCCCTCTGTTCCTTTGAGCTATCCAATGTTCTGCCATTCACTAAATACTCCCTCATCTTGATTCTTCCACCAAAGTGCATCATCTCATACTTATCAGGGTTAAATATCATCTGTCACTGGTCTGACCATCTGACCAACCCACCTACATCTTCCTGTAGTGTTAACTATCTCATTCACTATTAGCCACTCTACCAATCTTGTGTTGACTGCAAAATTGCTTAACATTATCCCCAGATTTTCATGCAAGAAAATGAGGACTGCAGATGCTGAGCTCAGATTGAGAGTGTGGTGCTGGAAAAGCACCGCCGGTCAGGCAGCATCTGAGGAGCAGAAGAATCAATGTTTCAGGCAGAAGTCCTTCATCAGGAATGAGGCTTGTGGGCCAAGGGGGCTGAGAGATAAAAGGGAGGGGGATGGGGTTGGGGGGAAGATAGCTGGGAATGCAACAGGTAGCTGAAGGTGAGGGAGAAGGTGATAGGTCTGAGAGGACTGTGGAGCAGATAGGTGGGAAGGAAGATGGACAGTTCAAGAGGGCGGGTGCCAAGTTGGAGGCTTGGGACTGGGCTAAGATTGGGGGGAGGGGAAATGACAAAACTGGTGAAATCCACATTGATCCCCTTTGGTTCCAGGGTGCCAAGATGGAAGATGAGGCATTCTTCCTCCAAGCATTGGGTGGTTAGGGTTTAATGATGGAGGAGGCCCAGGACCTGCATATCCTTGGTGGAGTGGGAGGGGAAGTTAAACTGTTTGGCCACAGGGTGGTGGGGTTGGTTGGTGTGGGTGTCCCCAGAGATGCTCTCTAAAATTTGCAAGTTGGCATCCTGTCTACCCAATATAGAGAAGACCTCATCAAGTGCAACAGATATAGTAGATGATGTGTATGGAAGTACAGGTAAATTTCTGTCAGATGTGGAAGGATCCTTTGGGGCCTTGGATGGAGGTTAGGAGGGCAGTGTGGGCACAGATTTTGCACTCCTTGAGTTGGCAGGAGAAGGTGCTGAGAATGGGATGTGAGCTGGTGGGGGGCATGGATCTGATGAGGGAGTTGCAGAAGGAATGGTCTCTCCGGAACGCAGATTAGGGTGGGGAGGGAAATATATCCCTCATGATGGGGTCTGTTTGTAGTGCTGTTGGCGGAGGATGATGTGATGTATCTGTAGGTTGGCGGGGGTGGAAAGTGAGGACGGGGTGGTCCACGACCATTCCAGAATC
Source organism: Hemiscyllium ocellatum (assembly GCF_020745735.1). Classification (NCBI taxonomy): domain Eukaryota; kingdom Metazoa; phylum Chordata; class Chondrichthyes; order Orectolobiformes; family Hemiscylliidae; genus Hemiscyllium; species Hemiscyllium ocellatum. The sequence continues at coordinate 87,540,979 of NC_083416.1, read as the reverse complement.
TTCTCCTGTGGAGAATGAGGACGTCACTTCCTCCCCCAGCACTCCACAGACCGCAGCCATTGCTGACCACATCACCTCAGTGATCGCTATCCAGACACCCACCTCTGCGGTCACCGGGAAGACGACTGCCTCTGCAGCATCCACCTCCATCAGTACCGACGTGATACTACCTTGCACATCACTTCCCCCCCAAGAGGTGCCATTCACAGGAACACAGATGACTACATTGCTGATGTCACTTCTGCCATCAGTGACACCACCCACCGGAACTCAGCTGGCAACGGCGCTGACGTCACACATTACATCACTTCCGCCCCAGTGGGCACTGCCGTAGGCCCCAGATCCGCCCCTATGGTGAGTGTACTTCTATTGGGGACATCACTTCCTGCTCTGTAACCACACCCACTCAAGTAGCAGCCTCCGCATATCCCCACCCCCAACTCCAGCCCCACACCAGGTCCTAGCTCCCAGCCCTGCCATGTTTATACCATTCCCCCAGACTTGCCCCTCACTGAGGACAGATGATCAGTCTTCAGCAAAGGCCTTACCTTCATCCCAATACACTCCCATATTAATGTGTTTGACTCGCGTTGTGACCTTGAACATTTCTTTTACTGCCTCTGCCTCCCGCTCACCCACTGAGGAACCCTTCTCCTGCTTTCAACACACCCCATCCACCTGGACACCCTGTACAGGTCTGTTACCCACCCTTGACCTCTTCATTTCTAACTGGCCATAGCATAGACCGCCTTAACCTGCTCACCTGCCTCACCCATTCCAACCTTTCACCCTCGTAACACTCAGCCCTCCGCTCCCTCTGCTCCAACCCCAACCTCTCCATCAAAACAGCGGGGGGGGCATGGTGGTGGTAGTTTAGCGCACTGACCTCTATATTGCTGAAGCCAGGTGCCAATTTGCAGCCACCTCCTCCTACTGCCCCCTTGACCACAACCTCACCTCCCATCACCAAACCACCATCTCCAAGACTATACACAACCCCATCACCTCAGCGGATGTTCCACTGACAGCCTCCAACCTCATTGTCTGCAAAACCCCACCACCCAATTCTACCTCCTACCCTAGATTCACAAATCTGACTGCCCTGGCCGACCCATTGTCTCAGCCTGCTCCTGTCCCACTGAACTCGTCCCTGTATACCTTGACACCGTTCTGTCCCCCTTATTCGAGGAACTCCTCACATATATTCAGGACACTGCCTACCGCCTTTACCTCCTCCAGGATTTGTGTTTCCCTGGTCCCCTACGCTTTATCTTCACCATGGACACACAGATTCTGTACATATCTATCCGCCATGGCCAGGGCCTCCAAATCCTCCATTTTTTCCTCTCACGCCGTCCCAACCAGTACTCTTCCACTGACACTCTCATCTACCTGGTTGAACTGGTCCTCACCCTCAACAATTTCTCCTTCCAATCCTTCCACTTCCACCAAACCAAAGGGGTAGCTTGAACCACCCATATGGGCCTCAGCTGTGCCTGCCTTTTTGTCAGGTCCATAGAACAGTCCATCTTCCACAGCTACACTGGCACCATTCCCCGCCTTTCCCTCTGCAACATTGATGACTGTATTGGCGCTACCTCATGTGCCCACCAGGAGGTTAAACAGTTCATCAAATTCACAAACATCTTTCACCCTGATCTCGAATTCACCTGAACCATCTCAGACACCTCCAATCCTTTCCTAGACCACGCCATCTCCATCTCCAGTGACCGACTAACCATGGATATCTACTACAAGCCCACTGATTCCCACAGTTACCTAGACCACACCTCCTCCCCATCCTACGTCCTGTAAAATGCCATCCCTTATTCCCAATTCCTCCGCCTCCACCTGCTCATAAGATGACCAATTCCACCAGAGAACAACCCAGATGGCCTCCTTCTTCAAAGACTGCAATTTCCCCTCCCAAGTGGTTGATGATGCCCTCCAGCACATCTCCTTCACTTCCAGCACCTCCATCCTTGAACCCCACAACTCCACTCACAACAAGAACAGAATGCCCCTGATATTCACCTTCCACCCCACCAACCTCTGGATACATTGCATCATCTTCTGCCAATTCCACTACCTACAAACTGACCTCAAAACTAGGGATATATTTCCCGCCCCACTCTTACGTGCATTTCAGAGAGACCATTCCCTCCACGACTCTCTTGTCAGATCCACGACCCGCCACCAGCACACACCCACTCCCGGTACCTTCCCCTTCTAACACAAGAAACTTCTGGAATGTCGAGGACCCCCAGGCCTCATCACCAATCCCAAACCAGCCAACGACTGGAGGAAGAACACCTCATCCTCCACCTTGGGACCCTGGATCAATGTGGATTTCACCGGTATTCTCATTTCCCCTCCCCCATCTTATCCCAGTTCCAAGCCTCTAACTCAGAACCATCCTCTTGACCTGTCCATCTTCTAGTCCATCTATCCACTCCACCCTCCTCTTTGACCTGTCAGGTTTCCCCCACCTTCATCTACCTATCACATTATCAGGTACCTTCCCCCCCAGCCCCAAAACCCTCCTCCCATTTATCTTTCAGCCTCCTGGCCCACAAACCTCATTTCTGATTTTTCCACACCTCGGATTCTGCCTGACCTGCTGTGCCTTTCTATGGCCACATTCTCACCCCAGATTTTCATGTCTATCATGTTATACATAGAAAACAATAAGGGCCCCAGAACTGATCCTTGTGGTACACCAATGGACACTGGCCTCCAAGCACTCGTACTGTCTTCTATCACTAATGTTATGAAGTTGTAGACGTGTACTTGACCTTTAAGGGAGCTGAAATTTATGGCTGGCACAGAGTGCGCTGGAAGATTTAAAAGTGTAACATTTGGTTGACACAAATGGCTGGAGCTGCAGTGCCATGGTACAAAACAAATCCAAATTTAGCCAATCAGTTTAAATTATGTCCCAGATACCAAAATCCAATCAAATTTGAATTTTACTGTTTTGGATAAAATCAAACCAATGGAATAATCCACTGTTTTGGGATATAGGATCGGACATTTTGAACAGTTGGGGGAGAACAGCAAGGAGCTGGCAAAGACCAACATAACAGCCAGCAGAATAGCTCGCTGAAAGGTACATGTCCATAAGAAATTTGTGCAGCTGAACACTCAAGCCAACCTAGCGGGAAAGTTCGACACCCGAAGGCGACAACTGGGTTTGAAAGTGATTTTCCATAAATTGAAGAGGGAATTCATCGGACCAGTATTGTAGAGTAGGAGGTAGATATGGATTTAAGAGAAAGAATTATAAATAGTTTTTGTTTAATGTTCTGTTTTGGACTTAAAAGTGTTAAATTTTTTTTAAATAGTGGTATTTGGGATAATTCTTTGCTTCCCGAAATTTAACAAATTACAGTGCGAGGTAAGCTTTACTTTGTGTCTAGTTTAAATTAGCAGAGGAGTTTACCCTGTGGAATAACAGCTTGGAGGATCATTGCCAGCATTTGAACAGTTTGGGTCTCGGATTTGTGATTTGGATAGGTTTAGACAGATCCAATCTGAGATTTGGACAGATATGAGTAGATTTGGGGTACAAAAATGCCCAGTAGATTTAAATACTTGCAGGTTAGTGTCCAAAATCTTTAAATAAAATGTAGTTGAGACAATTTGTTTAATTTCGGTTACTTGTGGTTGGTTAAATTAAAAGTGAAAGAAATGGTTCTTAAAATTGCTAAAGAGATTCTGGGGTTTGAAGATGATTCTCAAATCTGCCAAGAATGTTTGCAAGGAAAGAAAAAGGCCAAACTTTTAGAATTAGCAAAGAAGTTAGATTGGGGTTTAACCATGGACAAAAATAAAGCTGAAATTGTAGGGGAGTTATTCAAACACTTATGTGGGTCAGAAAAACAGACAAGTGTGGTAGAGTTAGAAAAACTTAAATTACAGTTGAGGAAAATGGAGTTAGAAGATAAAGAAAGAGAGAGAAGGTTCTTATGTAAGCAAAAAGAGCGAGAAGAAAGGGAGAGAGAAAGAGAGAGAAGGTTCTTACCGAAGCAAAAAGAAACAGAATTTTGAATTTGAGAATTTGCAACAGAGTCAGCAAAGTCAAGTTAACAGGATGGAGGTGAAAAGAGATGGTAGAGATATATACAAATATGTCAAAACTCTGACACATTTTGATAAGAAAGATGTTGAAGCCTTCTTTATTTCATTTGAAACATTGGCTAGGCAGATGGTGTGGTCCAAGGATTCATGGGTAATGCTAATTCAGACTAAACTGTTTGGCAGAATGAGTGAGGTATTTGATGTGCTGTCAGGTGAGGGATCAAGAGACAATGAAAAGGTCAAACAGGCTATTTTAAGTGCTTATGAATTGATACAACAAGCATATAGACAATCGTTCAGAAACATAAAAAAGGAACCAGGTCAGACTTATGTTAAGTTTGAAAGAATTAAACACAGTCATTTTGATAAATGGGTACGGGCCTTAAAGGTAGAGAAGACCTATGAGGCTCTCAGAGAGATTATTCTGCTGGAGGAGTTTAAAAACTCACTTCCAGAGATGGTGAGAATTCATGTGGATGAACAGAAAGTTCAGGAAGTGAGAAGGGCAGCAGAACTTGCAGATGAGTACATGTTGGTGCTTAAGACAAGCTTCTGGTTAGAATTTCGTCCTGTGAGGGACAGTAGTTGGGAGAAGGGGAGATCCTACACCAAGAAACAAAGAGTAGAGAACACTGTTACGTGTTTACCATGGGCTAAAAAAGAAGCCCAAGAGGTTGGAAAGGAGGTGAGAGGCCTCAGGTGTTTCCCCTGTGGTAAAGTGGGACATGTAAAGTCACAGTGCTGGTCGTTAAAGAAAGGCACTGTGGGAAAAGAAGCTAAGCCAGTGACATTAGTGAAAGCAGTAAAGGAAACCCCAAGAAAAGTCAAGGAGCTGCAGGAGAGTACACAGCCTAGGCAGGGGCTGGCTACAGAGTTAGTGCCTGATCTTTAGAAGTAATTCACTTCTGTGACTAAAGATTACTCAGAAAGAGCAGGGGGAGAAGGACAAGAAGTTATAATTTTGAGAGATACAGGATCTAACCAGTCTGTAATAGTAAGAGATGAGTGAATTTGCACTCGTTCTGACCTGTTACCCGAGAGAGTGATCATTTGTGGGATAGATGGACAGAAATTTAGTGTTCCCCTATGTAAGGTTAGGTTGGAGTGTCAACCTCAGACTGGGGAAGTAACAATGGGAGTAATTGACAAGAGTGTCAGTTCCAGGAATTCAGTTTGTTCTTGGGAATAATTTAGCAGATCCAAGGTGGGCATGACACTCCTTGTTGTGAAGAAACTCAAGGAAGATCAAGAAACTGAGAAGTTAAAACAGAAATATCCTGGTATTTTACAGACTGTTTAATAACAAAATCCCACTATCATAAGTCACAGCACAAAGCAAAAACTAAAGAGAAAAAGGTAGGAGTTGAGGTTCAGTTAGTGGACACCCTATTTGACGTAATGATGAAAGAAAATTCTGAACAGGCAGACGGTCAGACAAAAGTGTTTAGTCCTGAGAAGCTAATGGATTTGCAACAGAGAGAGGAGACAATGCACGATATACATGTTGATGCGTATTCCAAAAAGGATGCAGAGGATATTCCTGAGGGTTATTATCTGAAAGAACTGGATAAACAGCTGTTAGTTACTGCCCGCAGAGTGAGGAACCAAATCCAGATGGTGCGGATTTTGATGTGCCTCAAAATATGTTAAAAAATGAGAAAGTCCTTGATGAGTGGGATAGGTTAGTAAACTATCTGTCTCAGGTGTACAGAACGCAGTTGAAAGGTTTGTTACTGCAATGTGAGGACATATGTAGGAATCAGATGGGGAGGATTAATGATATTGTACATAAAGTAGATGTAGGGAATGCTGTTCTGATAAAACAACACCACTATCGGCTTAATCCTTTCAAAGTCAGGCAGGTCCAGAAGGAGGTGGAGGCCATGTTCAACGAGGATATTATCAAACTGAGCCAGAGTGTAGTTCGCTGATCGTCTTAGTTCTCAAACCTCATGGGACTCAACGATTTTGTGTGGATTATTGGAAGGTCAACGCCATTACAATATCGGACTCATATCCAATACTGAGGTTGGAGGACTGTATCGAGAAGGATAGCTAAGCCAGTTACATCACCAAGTTGGACTCAATGTGTGGTTACTGGCAGGAACTTTTGTCAGAGACAGCGAAAGGAATTTCTGCATTTGTAGCCCCAAATGGGCTGTATCATTTCGAAGTGATGCCTGTTGGAATGAAGAATGGATCCACTACATTCCACAGACTCATGAACAGAGTTGTGGCTTGGCTAACAAACTGTGCAGTCTATTTGGATGATGTAGTGATATTTAGTAAATCCTGGAAAGATCACATGGTACAGTTGGCAGAGCTCTTTGAATGACTATGAGAAACAAAACTGGTAACAAACTTAAACAAAACTGCATTTGTGAAAGCAGTGGTGTGTGCTTGGGACATAACTCGGGTCATGGAAGGTTGACTAAACATAACGGAAAGATGAAGGCCAGTGAGGAGTTTCCACGACCAGCCTTGAAGAAAGAAGTGCTTCGATTTTTGGGACTAAGCAGTCTCTATAAGAAGTTTGTTCCAAACTTCAGCAGTGTAGTGGCAGATAACAGATTTGCTGAAGAGGAAAACAAAGATTTAATGGTCAGAACAATGCCAGGAGGCATTCATCCATTTGAAAGCAATATTAACCACCGCACCAGTTTTAACTACACCAAACTTTACAAACACCTTCAAAGTTGCCAGCAATGCTTGTGACATGGGAATTGGTGCTGTACTGTTACAGGAAGATGATAGAACATAGAACATAGAACATAGAAGGATACAGCGCAGTACAGGCCCTTCGGCCCTCGATGTTGCGCCGACCGAGTCCTACCTAACCTATACTAGCCCAATAACTTCCAAATGCCTATCCAATGCCCGCTTAAATGAACATAAAGAAGGAGAGTTCACCACTGATACGGGCAGGGCATTCCATGAACTCACAACCCGCTGTGTGAAGAATCTACCCCTAACATCTGTCCTATACCTACCACCCCTTAATTTAAAGCTATGTCCCCTAGTAACACCTGACTCCATTAGCGGTAAAAGGTTCTTAGTATCTACCCTATCTAAACCCCTAATCATCTTATACACTTCTATCAGATCTCCCCTAAACCTTCTCTTCTCCAATGAGAACAGCCCCAAGTGCCTCAGCCTTTCCTCATAAGATTTTCCTACCATTCCAGGCAACATCCTGGTAAACCTCCTCTGCACTCGTTCTAAAGCTTCCACATCCTTCCTATAGTATGGCGACCAAAACTGCACACAATACTCCAGATGAGGCCTCACCAGAGTCTTATACAACTGCAACATGACCTCAGGACTCCGGAACTCAATTCCTCTGCCAATAAAGCCCAGTACACCATATGCCTTCCTCACAGCACTATTTACCTGGGTGGCAACTTTCAGAGATCTGTGTACATAGACACCAAGATCCCTCTGCTCATCCACACTACCAAGTAGCCTACCATTAGCCCAGTAATCCATCATCTTGTTATTCCTACCAAAGTGAACGACTTCGCACTTAGCTACATTGAATTCCATTTGCCACATTTCCGCCCAGCTCTGCAACTTATCTATATCCCGCTGTAACCTACCACTTCCTTCCTCATTATCCACAACTCCACCGACTTTCGTGTCATCCGCAAACTTGCTTACCCAGCTTTCAAGTCCTTCCTCTAGATCATTTATAAAGATAACAAAAAGCAATGGTCCCAAAACAGATCCTTGTGGTACACCGCTAGTAACTGCGCTCCAAGATGAACATAATCCATCAACTACTACCCTCTGTCTCCTTCCAGCCAGCCAATTCCTAATCCAAACCTCTAATGTATCCTCAATGCCATACCTCCGAAGTTTTAGCATTAGCCTACCATGGGGAACCTTATCGAACGCCTTACTAAAATCCATATACACAACATCTACTGCTTTACCCTCATCCACTTCCATAGTCACCTTCTCAAAGAACTCAATAAGGTTTGTGAGGCACGACCTGCCCTTCATAAAACCATGCTGGCTATCCCTGATCACGTTATTCCTACCCAGATGTTCATAAATCTTATCCCTTACCATTCTCTCTAAGACTTTGCCCACCACTGAAGTCAGACTCACTGGCCTATAGTTACTAGGGCTATCCCTACTCCCTTTCTTGAACAATGGGACCACATTCGCTATCCTCCAGTCCTCTGGTACTATTCCCGTTGACAATGACGACATAAAAATCCAGGCCAATGGCTCTGCTATCTCCTCCCTAGCTTCCCATAGGATCCTGGGGTAAATGCCATCAGGCCCAGGAGACTTATCTATATTCATCCTTTCCAATATTCCCAAAACCTCTTCCCTGCATATTTCCAGGGCATCCATTCTAATTATTTGTGATTCCATATTCACATCAGCAACAGTGTCCTGTTCCTGAGTGAATACTGATGAAAAGTACTGATTTAATGTCTCTCCAATCTCCTCCGCCTCCACACACAACTTCCCACTACTATCCTTGACTGGACCGATACCTACCCTAGTCATCCTTTTATTCTTGACATACCTATAGAAAGCCTTTGGGTTTTCCCTAATCCTACCAGCTAAAGACTTTTCATGTCCCCTTCTTGCTTTTCTTAGCTCCCTCTTTAGCTCCTTCCTGGCTACCTTATAACTCTCAATCGCCCCTACTGAACCTTCACGCCTCATCTTTACACATGCCGCCTTCTTCCCTTTCACAAGGGACTCCAATTCCTTACTAAACCACGGCTGCCTCACAAGGCCCTTTACATGATGTTGGGATTGAACTGCCAGTTGGTTATTTTTGAAGAAACTCAACATCCACCAGAGGAAATACTCTATGATCTAAAAAGACCTATTGAGTTTGGTATTGATTTTACAACATTTTAATGTATATATCACGAACAATGTGCTGGAGATGGTTGTGTACACGGATCACAATCCTCTTACATTCTTGGAACGCTTTAAAGTCAAGAATATAATACTATTTTGTAGGAGTCTTATGTTACAGACTTTTAATTTACATATCGTACATGTTGCAGATTTGAAGAATGTAATCACTGATGCGTTATTGGGGATTTAACTGATAAAGTTTAGATGAGACTGATATCTATTCAATGTTTTTGATGTATAAGGGAAGAAATTAAGATGAACTTAGATTAATGTTATATGTATGTCATGGTAATGTGGTTCAGGAATAGAGAAACAAAATGAAGCCATCTTTTCATTATGGTGGTTCATTTCTTCTTAAGGGAGGAGGTGTTATGAAGTTGTGGGCATGTACTTTACCTTTAAGGGAGCTGAAATTTATGGCTGGCACAGAATGCGCTGAAAGATTTAAAAGTGTAACATTTGGTTGATACAAATGGCTGGAGCTGCAGTGCCATGGTACAAAACAAATTCAAATTTGGCCAATCAGTTTAAATTATGCCCCAAATACCAAATTCCAATCAAATTTGAATTTTACTGTTTTGGATGACATCAAACCAATGAAATGATCTGATGTGTTGGGATATAAAATTGGACATTCTGAACAGTTAGGGGGAGAACAGCAAGGTGCTGGCAAAGACCAACATAACAGCCAGCAGATTAGCTTGCCGGAAGGTACCTGTCCATGAGAAATTTGCGCAGCAGAACACTAAAGCCAACCTAGAGATATCTACAGGGAAAGTTCGACACCCGAAGATGACAACTGGGTTTGAAAGTGATTTGTCGCAAATTTAAGAGGGAAGTTATCGCACCAGTATTGTAGAGTGGGAGTTAGGAACAGGTTTAAGAGAAAGGAGTTATAAATAGTTACAGTTTAATGTTCTCGTTTGGACTTAAAAATTAAAATTGTTAAAATCTTTTCTTTAGACAGTGGTATTTGAATAGTTCTTTGCCTCTCGAAATGTAACAGATTACGGTGCGAGGTGAGCTTTACTGTGAGTCTGGTTTAAATTAGCAGGAATCTTTACCCTGTGCTGTAACTCTATCCTTTATGTCCTATCACTAAGCCAATTTCTGATGCATCTCATCACATTTTCCACAATACTATGTGCTTTAAACTTCTCAATCAATCTCCCATGTGGAACCTTGTCAAAAACTTTGCTAAAATCCATATAAAATACATCAACTGCACTTCCCTTATCCACACACTAGATCACATTTTTAAAAAATTCTAACAAGTTTGTTAGGCATGATCTCCCTCTGACTTCCCCTAATTAACCCATTCCTTTCCAAGTGGGTAATAATTCATTCCTTCAGACTCTTCTCCATTATTTCCCCATCAATGATGTGATGCTCACTGTTCTGTAATTTCCTGGTTCATCTCTGCCAACCTTCTTAAAATATGAAACCACATTAGCCATCCTCCAGTCCACTGGTACTTCTCTATGGTCAGAGAGGATTTAAAAATTTGTGTCAGACCCTTTGCAATTTCAAGCCTCACCTCACAGCAGCCTGGGACGTTGTTTCTGCTCAGATTAGCTGTCAGACCACAGACTCATGAGCATCTGTGACCAATTTGTACTGGTCTCAGGAGCCAAGGTAAATTGAAACAAGACAGGGACCATGTTCTTTGGGACCTTGACTGACTGATCCTTTATTCCCTTTATTTTCAGGACAGATTATCTGAAGGTGCTGAGGATATGGTTCAGAGGGCCAGGGCGTGCTTAAAAACTGGGGAGGCCTGTATTGCCAATGTGAGGCAAAAGCTGGGCTTTTGGATGTACCTGTCTATTGCAGGTAAAAACCTGGTCAACAGGTGTGAGGCAATCTCAATATTGTGTGTGGTGTAGATCTGGCCCATTTCAAGAACCTGTGATGTTGTAGTCACTCAAGCAATCTTCATCTGGAGGTCGAAGATGGAACGTGTCCGCAAGGACAACTTGTACGAAACTCTGAATAAGTGAGGGTAGAATGTACCAAATGCTGCCAATATCCTGATGGCCACCTTTGTGTGTGGTTGCATTAAGCTGTGCATAGACTCTCGGTACACAAACACCAAGTTTCACTCCATATTGAGGTCCTGCCTGTACCTGTACCTGTGACTGGCTTTGTTGCTGCAGAATGTTCCAAGTAATTAGACCATTCCATGCCACCTGTCCTTCATGGAGAAATTTGTAAAGGAAAACACCTTTGACCACAAAATCATCAGGAAGTGGTCAGCACGTAGCATTCTCCAGATGCTGAGGGAAAGGGAGAGGGTGGATCCTATTGGGTTATTCTCTGAGCACAGCAGGTCAGGCAGCATCCGAGGAGCAAGAAGATTGATGTTTCAGGCCAGAGCACTTCATCAGGAATGGAGAAGGCCTCATTCTTGATGAAGGGCTCCAGCCTGAAACATCAATTCTTCTGCTCCTTGGATGTTGCCTGACTGGCTGTGCTTTTCCAGCAACACACTCTCAACTCTGATCTCCAGCATCTGCAGTCCTCACTTTCTCCTTATTCGCTGAGCAGACTGTCAAAGTCATTTGGCAGAATGCCTCATCACCAGAATTTTCCATCGAGCACCAAGACATTGCTTGGCTGGTGGTGAGACGCCCAAGTGGACTGCACCACTGCACGCTGCCCATGAAGCTGCTGCAGCAGGATTGAGACTGTCACGTATCTCCTTCTGGTACGTGCCTTTGCAAAGGGAGTCTGCAGAAAGTTGCAGAGGTTTTTGTAGAGATTCGTCCTGAGTAGCTTGTAACATGGGACTCTGTGCTCTAAGGTCTATTCCTTGGACACACATCAACTACATCTGGAGGATCATCAACTCAGCGAAAGGTGTTCTTTGGCCTACCCAAAACTTGTTGGTCTGCCAGAGCAAGGAGCTGACCTTGACTAAGTATTGCAGACTGGCACATTCCAAAGTTTTAGATTATGTGCTGAGGGACACGCTAAAGCTTAGATCAAGGTGCAGTGCGAAAGATCATCTAAGGTCTTTCTGCTGAAGTTAAGGACATTAGAACATAAGAAATAGTAGCAGGAGTAGACCATCTTATCCATCGAACCTGCTCTGCCATTCAATAAGATCATGACAGACCTTTTCATGGACTCAGCTCTATTAAATAGGGGTCCATCCAGTTATCCACAGCCCGGTGCCTCAAATGTATGTACATATAGTTTTGTACAAGTAAGATATGATATTAGTTTGTTTGTTTGATAGAGTCAAACTCCAATGTTTGTTTTGTTTCTTCGTATGCTACTATACAGAACAGAACTGTTTTAGTGATTATGTATATATATAAATATATTTTTATGCATAAAGTATATTTTTGAAACTTAAAAAAACCTGTTTCGGGGACATTCACATCCTTTTGATTAATTACCTCAAATTTGGTCAAGGACAGGCTGGTGTGACTATGAGTGAGGCAGGATCAGGGATCCAGGAGGTAGTGCTGATGGAGCTTCAGACCTTGAGCTTAACTAACAGGTTTATTGCTCCCTGTGTGGATGAGAGTGGGGGCTGTAGGGAGGCTGAGCACTGTGGTACAGAGAGCCATTCAAGATGGAGTAAAAAAGGGAAATGTAGTTGTAATTGGAGATAATATAATGAGGGGAATTGATATTGTTCTCCATGGCCCGGATTGAGAGACCCAAGGGCTGTGTTGCCTGCCTGGTGGTTGGGTTCAGGCAGAGGAACTTGAAGTGGGAGTGAAAAGATCTAGTTATTGTTGTCTATGTAGGTAGCTACGATATGGATAGAAAGAGGAAAGAGGTTCTACTGAGGGAATATGAGCACGAGGGGCTAAATTTAAAAAAGCAGAAGCATAAAGGTGATAATCTCTGGCTTACTCCCTGAGCCATGAGCTAATTGGTACAGGGTCAACAAGATTAAAGAGGTAAACCAACGGCTCAAGGATTGGTGTGGGAGAAATGGGTTTGAATTCATGGGACATTGATACCAGTACTGGGGAAGGAGGGAGCTACAAAGAATAGCAAGGGAAGAAAGTCCCTGGTGGGAATACACTACGGATCCCCTAAAGCAGGAAATTGTAAGAAAACTACAAAAATAATCATAGATGACTATAATATGCATATAAACTGGATTAATCAAATTGGCACGGGTATTCTCGAGGAAGAATTCATTCTTCTCATTATGAAAGATTCGCATCAACAAGGTTCCTGTTTAATCTTTGTTTCACTGTGAGCTCAGCAGAACATGGCTTACACCTACAATAACGGGGTTGCAACAACAACTTTCAATTATACAGCATCTTTAATGTAGACTAATTCAGAGCATGCTGTAATCAGGAAATGTAGATGGTGGCAGCAGGAGGAGGGAAATATTGGGCGGCACGGTGGCTCAATGGTTAGTATTGTGCCTCACAGGACCAGAGTCCCAGGTTCGATTCTAGCCTTGGGAGGTTGTCTGTGTGGAGTTTGCATATTCTCCTCGTGTCTGCGTGGGTTTCCTTCCATATTCCAAAGATGTGTAGGCCAGGTGAATTGGCCATAGTTGTTAGGTGCATTAGTCAAAGGGGGTAGGTTACTCTTCGGAGGGTAGGTGTGGACTTGTTGGGCCGAAGGGCCTGTTTCCACACTGTAGGGAATCTAATCTAAACAGTTAAAATATAGGAGGGTGAGGTTTTTGAAAAGAAAGACTGCTTTCAACAGAGAATAAAAGCAGTGGGAAGGATGCAGAGTTCTTTCACAAGAATGTTCCACTGATCAATTGGAGTTCTGTTTGGTGAAGAATTTGTGCTTTGCAAAATGTGATGTCACATGAGTCAGATCACTAGCATCAGAAGAATGTTAAACATTTGGAAAGGAAACCAGAAATTCCTTTTGACAATGGTGTAGATTCTGTCAGAACAGTATCAAAAATCTTAATTCGTGGATAAAACATAACAAGATTGCTTTGATTGGAAGTTTTTTTCTCAATCTTCTTTTGAAAATCTCATGCTTAAAATGTGCTCAAAATAATGGTATTGATCAAAAAGATACAGCACCCTCAAATTCACAATATCATCTATTACATGGCTCAGAATTATAGAATCACCCAGAACTGTTCCAGTGCAGAAGGAGGCCATTCAACCCACAATGTCTGCACTGGCTCTGAGCATTTCAACTCAGTGCCACTCTCCTGCCTTTTGCCCATAAAACTGCCCATTGTTTCTATATAAATAAATAATGCGCCTTCCGTGCCTCAATGGAACCTACCTTGATGACATTCACAGGCAGTGTATTCCATACCCTAATTCCTCCCAGTTTGAAAATGTTTCCTTTTTCCCATCACATTTGCTTCTTCTATAAACTATTTAAAGTCTGTACTCTGGTTCTCAGTTCATTGATGATCAGGGAGGTGTAATTCATTGAGAACCTCTACTCTGCTTTCTGCCTGTAGCCCTGCAAATTGCTCCTGTTCAGAAGATGATCTCATTCCCTTTTGAGTTTCTAAGTTGAACCTTTCTACCCCACAATCTGTGCATTGCATTTACTAACTGCTTGTTGTGTGAAAATATTTCACTCAAGTTGCTTGATATTCCTTTGCCAATTACCTTGAATCCGTGCCCTCTGATTCTCAATCTTACTATCAATAGGACAGACTGTTCCCATGTTTTCATGTGAAATCCCGACTGCAGTAAAGTCGAAAATAAACATCCCCGCATATCATTCCTCCAGGCTATCATCGTGGTCACCCTCACATCATCTGAGGGCCAGCAATTCCATTTCTAATCAAAGACTGTTCTTTTGTCACGATCAATGAAACTGTGAACTTAATAACCAAATGGTTGTCCTACGAAAATTCAGATTTAGATGTTGGGCTGGGCCAGTGTTTGAGACCTATAGATCCTAAAGGTCACTGTCAGAATCCTAACCATTCAGCTCAGACAGAACCTGACAGGAAGCACAAACAGGTGAAAGTGAGGGCTGCAGATGCTGGAGATTAGAGTCAAGAGTGTGGTGCTGGAAAAGCACAGCAGGTCAGGCAGCATCCGAGGAGCAGGAAAATCACATTTTGGGCAAACGCGCTTCATCAGGAATGAATCTGAAATCATTCCGGATGAAGGTTTTTTGCCCGAAATGTCGATTTTCCTGCTCCTTGGATGCTGCCTGACCTGTTGTGCTTTTCCAGCACCACACTCTTGACAGGAAGTACAAACAGATCACTTTCACATCCTGTACTATTTTCTCCCTAAGAATCAGATCAAGTTATTCTCAAAGATATTTTTTCACATATTAGAAGCAAGAGGGTTCCTAAGGAAAGAATTGGTCCACTCAAGGACAAAGGAGAGCATTTATGTGTGGAGACAGAGGAAGTGGGTGAGATACTTCATGAGTATTTTACGTCAGTGTTCATCAAGAAGAAAGACGTGGATGATGGTAAGATTGCCAGGAATCTGTTTATATTTTAGGGCATGTTGATAGTAGGAGGAGGTGATGTTGGAGTTCTTGAAAAACCAGGCTTGATGGGATCAATGCCAGGATATTGAGGAGGCAAGGGAGGAAATTGCTGGGGCATTGACAGGGACCTTTGTATCTTCTTTAGCTGTGTGCATGGTCCCAGAAGACTGGAGAATATAGAGTGTTGTTCCTTTGTTTAAGAAGACCAACAGGGATAATCCAGGAAATTATTGGCTGGTGAGCCTTACATCAATGGCAGGGGAATTATTGAAAATGATTGTCATGGAGATGATTTACTAGCATTTGCTAAAGAATGGACTCATTAGGGATAGTCAGCATGGCTTGACTCACAAATTTGAAGAAGTGTTGAAGATGATTGACGAAGGTAAGGCATTAGATTAAGTCACATGTAAACCAAGGTGTGTTGTTAAATTAGATACAAAATTGATTAGGTCATAGGAGACAGAGGGCAGTTGTGGAGGTGTTTTTGTCTGACTGGAGGTCTGTGATCTATGGACTTCCACAAAGATCAGTGCTGGGACCTCTGTTGTTTGTAATAGATATGAATGTTTGGATTGAAATGTTGATGGTTCAATTTGTAAGTTTTTAGATGACACAAAAATTGGTGGAGTTGTGGATAGTGATGAAGGTTGACAAGACATATAGCAAGATATAGATCAGTTGGAAAATTTGGCAGAGAAATGGCAGAAGGTGTTTAATCCAGATTGGGGACACAGTGGCTCAGTGGTTAACACTGCTGCCTCACAATGCCAGAGACCTAGATTTCATTCTACCTTGTGTGACTGTGCAGAGTTTGTATGCTCACCTCGTGTCTGCATGTGTTTCCCCCGGGTGTTCTGGCTTCCTCCCACAGTCCAAAGCTGTACAGGTTAGGGTGGATTGACTTTGTTAAATTGCCCTGTAAAGTTCAGGAATGTGCAGGCTGGGTGGTTGACTGTGGTAAATGTGGGGTTATGGGGGGATAGGATGGGGTGCTCTTCAGTGAGTCGGTGTAGACTTGATGGGTTGGATGGCCTTTATCTACAACATAGGGATTCTATGATTAATTATGAGATGATACATTTTGAGAGGTTAAATGCAAGAGGAAAATAAACATTAAATGGCATGACTGTTAGGAACACTGATGCACAGAGAGATCTTGGGATGCAAACCTATACCTCCCTCAAAGTGGCAACACAAGTGTATGATGAGAGAAAGAAAGCATTCAACATGCTTGCCTTTATCGGTCGGGGTACTGAGTATAAAAGTTAGCAATTCATGCTGTAGCTGTGTATAACTTTAGTTAGGCCAATTTAGTTTGCATTGTGTGCAGTTCTCGTTGCCACACTATAAGAAAGATGTAGAGGCTTTCAAGAAGGTGCTAAAGAGGTTACGAGGATGTTGCTTGGACTGGAGTGTATTAGCTGTGAGGGGAGGTTGGATAAACTTGGGATTGTTTTCCCTAAACCATCGAAGGCTGAGAGACAATCTGACAGAAGTATACTAAATTATCAAAGACATGGATAGGGTGGATTGTCAGAGTATTTTTCCCTGGTTGGAAATGTGAGATACTGGAGGGGCACAGTTTTAAGGTGAGAGGGGGAAAGTTTAAAAGAGATGTGCAAGGTAAGTTTCTTTTATGCAGATGGTGGTAGGTACCTGCAAAGCATCACCTGGTGAGGTGACAGAAGCAGATATTATCACAACATTTAAGAGACATTTAGACAGACACATGAACAGGTAGTGAACAAAGGGATATGGACCATGTGCAGGCAAATCAGATTAGTTCAGAATGTAGAACTGTACAGCACAGGAACAGGCCCTTCAGCCCACAATGTTGTGCCGAACATGACACCAAATTAAATAATCCCTTCTGCCTGCTCATGGCCCACATCCCTCCACTCCTTACTTGTTCACATGCTTATCTAAAATTCATTAAATGCCCTATCGTATCTCCCCACCACTAACCTTAGCAGCGTGTTTCAGGCACCTACCACTCTCTGTGTAAAAACTTTGTCCCCAATTACAATGGGATCATGGTTAGCAGAGACATGGTTAATGAAGGTTTTGGTCCTGTGCTATGCTGTTCTGTGTTCTATATTACTCTTTAATTTGAAGATTTCTATTTACAAGATCCACGCTCCAGCAAAATACAACTGTATGAGTAAATCTCCACATGCAGTTCAGATAATTAATTATTTTATTATTGCAGTATTATAGATTAAATTAAAAACATTTTCAATAAACATGATAGTTGTCCATCTCACAATACATTGTGAGTTATAATGTAAAAGTATCCCAAATACAATCCTCCTGAAAGTTTTAGAATTTCCTGGGAAAGCTTAGATATAACTCAGCAAAATTAGTGAAAGGAAATCTGAAACAGTCTTCTCCAATTTTGTATAATTGAAACTCATCCAGGGAACAATTTGACTCAAACTCACAAGATATGATGACAAAACTGAGGCTCAATGGGTTCAATGAGGGTCACAGGTTCAAATTTGTGAGGTTTGAAGCTTTTCCCCAGAATTGTGGGAATTGAGAACCAGCATATTTTCCCAAATGGGTCTTAACAAACAAGTGGTGGATCTTGTTAGGATTACTTTAAACAGAGACAATGAGGATTTGGGTGAGTTATTCGTAAGGGAAGAAGGTAAAGGAAAACAAGTTCTGCTCTGCATTCAGTGGCTGGAAATTGCAAAATATTTCCTGCAGGGGGCAGAGCTGTCCCTGAGTATCTGAAATAAAAGTAGAAAGCCAGGATGCTACCAGCTGGTCTGTAAATTCGAGGTGGAACAGGGAAGGCAGACATCATTAAAGTGCTAGCCAACAGACTATAGATCCTTGAAGGCAACCCGACAGGCGGTTAAGAGGTTAACAAGGCATATTGGATACTTACCTTTTATGAGTCATGGTATTAGATATGAGAGCAAGGAGGTTATGATGGAGCTGTGTAGAACATTAGTAAGACCACAGCTGAAATACTGTTTGCAGTTCTGATCACCGCACCATGGAAAGAATTAGACAGGAGGAATTGCGATGGAGGTTCACCAGGATGTTGCTTGGGCTGGAGTGACCCTGGTGGAGTTCAGCCAGTATTTAGTGGCAACCTTTGCTCGGGACAATCATTCTCGCTCCCCATAATAAAAAGCTGTTTTATATAGTGATCTGATCTTGCTGGATTGAGAAAGATTTCAGCTCAGGGTGTGATGGCCCTTTTGCTTCATCCATCGCCACTAGCTGTTTAGTTAGGCTAGGATTGGATCTTTTGGTGATTGGAAGGGAGCCCAGAAAATGTAAAACTAAAACAGATTCTTCTAGTGGCGGCACCACTAGTGATGTATCTACCAGTGGGAGGTAGCGCAAGGCATGTGCATTTGCTACTTGGCCTCCCAGTGTTCCAACTTGCAATTGTAATCAGTTGGAATGAGGGCCCACTGTTGAATTTGACCTGAAGCTATGGGCAGCACAGTCTTGTCCTCTTTGAGTGGCCCGAGCAGGGGTTTGTGGTTCTTTACTATGACAAACTTACATCAGTAAAGAGATTGGTAAAACTTTATCACACCAAACATGACTGCTTCACTCTCTATCAGGCTGTACTTACACTCTGCATCAGTCAAATTCTGTGAAACATACACTATTGGGTGTCCCTGTCCATTAGGCCACCTGTGAACCATTATGACCCTGAGATCATACAGGGAGGCATCACATGTCAACACCACATCACACTTGGGATTGTATTGGGCCAACACCTCCGATGATGATAGCTGCTTTTTCACTTCCCTAAAGACTATGTCTTGGCTATGAGACCATTTCCTTTTTCAATAGCAGATGTAATGGTGCTAGGATGGAGACCAGGTTATGTATGAACTTTCCATTATAATTCACCAGTCCAAGAGAAAACCTAAGTTCTGGTACAGATGTGGGAGCCAAGGCACCTTTGATTGCCTTCTTTTTATCTTCCAATGAGTGTAACCTAGAATTGTTGACTCTGTAGCCCAAGTAAGTCACTTGGAGTGCCTGAAACACATATTTTTCCCTTTTAAAGTATATAGCCATCTTGGAGAAACATCTAAGCACTATGTCCAAGTACTCTAAGTTCTTCTTATTCGTTTTCCCTGTTATTAGCACATTACCTAGATAAATGGCAACCTGGGATAGACTTTGTAAAATGCTGTCCATCATCCGCTGAAAAATAGTACCAGCTGACGATATCCAAAATGGCAGTCTCGAGTATTGGTACAAATCTTTATGGCTATTAATTGCAGCATACTTCTGGGAATTCTCATGTAACTCTAATACACATGGCTCATGTACAACTTCATGATGGACAGCCTCCTGCCAGTTTTGCATCAGGAAATTATTGGAAAAGTTTCTCAGGGACAAGTTCTCTATGCATTTAGAAACAAATGAACTTATCAATGATCAACAGCATGGTTTTTTGCAGGAGAGGTCTTGCCTCACTAACTTGATTGAATTTTTTAAGGTGGTGATGAAGACGACCAATGTGGAAAAAGTGGTTGATGTCCTCCACATGGACTTTAGTAAAGCCTTTGACAAGGCCCCTCATTGCAGACTGGTACAAAAGGTGAAGTCACTTGATGTCAGGGTCAGCTGGTAAGATGGATACAGAACTGGCTTAGTCATAGGAGACAGAGGGTAGTGGTGGAAGGATAACTTTTATAATGGAATGTTCTGACTAGTGGTGTTCCACAGGGATCAGTGTTGGAGCCTCTGCTGTTCATGATCTACGTAAATGATTTGGAGGAAATGTAGTTGGTCCAATTAGTAAGTTTGCAGATGATACAAAGATTGGTGGAGTTGTGGATAGTGAGGAAGATTGTCAGAATATACAGCAGGAAATAGGTCAGTAGGAGGCATGGCAGAAAAATGGCAGTGGGGGTTTAATCCAGACAAATGCGAGGAGATGCATTTTGGAAGGTTAAGTACAATTGGAAATTATACAGTGAACGGCAGAATCCTTAAGAGTGTTGATGTGCAGTGGGATCTTGGTGTGCAGGTCCACAAATCACTGAAGGTCGCAGCCCAAGTAGATAAAGTAGCAAAAAAGACATGGCATACTTGCCTTCATTGGAAGTGGGATTGAGTATAAGGACAGAAAAGTTATGCTGCAGTTTTATAGAACTTTAGTTAGGCTATGCTTACAATATTGCATACAGTCCTGGTCATCATACTATCAGAAATTTGTGGATGCTTTGGAGACGGTATAGAAAAAGTTTACCAGAATGTTACCAGGTACATGGGGATTTTAGTTATGAAGAAAAATTGGATACGCTGAAAATGTGTTGCTGGAAAAGCGCAGCAGGTCAGGCAGCATCCAAGGAACAGGAAATTCGACGTTTCAGGCATAAGTCCTTTGATGAAGGGCTTATGCCCGAAACGTCAAATTTCCTGTTCCTTGGATGCTGCCTGACCTGCTGCGCTTTTCCAGCAACATTTTTTCAGCTCTGATCTCCAGCATCTGCAGACCTCACTTTCTCCCAGAAAAGTTGGATAGACTGTGTTTGTTATCACTGGAACTCAGAAGATTGAGAGGCCATCTGATACAAGTTTATAAGATTTTGAATGGCATGGATAGAGTGGAAAGTATAAGGATTTTTCCCAGAGTGGAGAGGTCAATTACTAGAGAAAATAGGTTCAAAGTGCAGGGTGGAGGAGGGGCGGAATTTAAAACAGATGTGCAAGGCATGTTTTGCACATAAAGGGTGGTGAGTGCCTGGAATGCACTGCCAGGGGAGGTGGTAGAAGCAGACACAATAGTAACATTCTTCACAGAGGATAAGTTGACAGATAAATCACAGGACATCTATGCTTCATTGTCAGAGGATGTTTCTCATGCTGTTAGTTGCAGATGTGTTTGTACCCGAAAGAAAAAGGGCAAAGATTTTGGAGTTAACAGAAACAGTTGGGCAAAACTCTCTTAAATTGAAATGGGTTAAGCAAATTAATTGTGACAGGGGGATAAGATTATTAGAAGTTTAAATTGTGTATGGACGAGAGAAATTCTTCTCTGAGAAGGATTTGAAAACTTGCTACCTGCTGTGATAAGCACTCATGTTGAGGAACAAACAGTTGCAACTGGAAGACAGGCAGCAATAATGACTAACAATCATAACTAATCCATAAAACTAATCCCTTTTTTCCAACACACTCATAAATTTGAAAGGGATAGAAAGTGAGAGAGTGAAAGGGAGGCAAGGAATGGATAGCTAGGAATGCCCAAACATCTCCTCCTCAGATCAGAAAGGAATGATGATGACGGTAAAAATTAGAAGCCAAGACCTTTCCATTGAACAAGATGGGAAACACTTATTCAGAATGTGGGAAGTTAAGAAGGAAATCCATGAGGATTCTTGTCATTTATATGAATAATGCTTGAAAAAAAAACACAGAAGGAAAAGGCCATGCATCAGACCTTAATTTTATCCAAATGTAGACACTGGAGGTAGCCACGGCTGAGTACAATAGAAGTAGAGTCACAGAGATGTACAGCACTGATACAGACCCATAACCCTCTAAACCCTTCCGATTTATGTAGGCACCCAGATGCCTTTTAAATCCAGTCTTCACCACTTCCTCTGGCATCTCATTCAATACATGCATTGCATTCTCTTTCGGTTCCTTTTAAACCTTTTCACTCTCATCTTAAACCTGTGCCCTCTAGTTTTGGACTTCCCTCAGGTAGAAAGAAAAGATCATATCTTCTTCACTTAAATCCTCCAAATCCATAAGTATTCGAAGGGATACAGAGCTAGTCAAACTCTCTTGCTGCATTTTTCCCTCCAGAGAGTTTAATGAAAGTTGAAATGTTCTTAAATCGGATGGGTGAAGAGTAAAGCCTAGTTCAATTATACAAAGTCCAACTGGAATGTGATTGGTTTTCTGAATGAGTGATAGTCAGGATATTTTTCCATTGAATATAATGAGCACAGCAATGGCTAAACAAAGTCCATGAACAGAGGTGACAGTGATACGATAAGCAAGTGTTCGGGTAGCTGAAACCATCTTTAAGAATGAGGAAAATAAAAAAGGAGCATTTGGCAAGTCTTCACTAGTCATGGCTGAGAAAGCAGTGCCAGAATTAAGTAAGTTAGCCCATAGGACAGGACATGCCCAGGAATTGTTGTGCCAGGTCTCACAAGAGATGTGTGATCAAACTTTGAGGAACATGCTCATGATGTCATCACCACATCATGGTATATGACCTAATGCATAAAGCTGTCAGTCTCCAGCTTATTGAGTTCTCTCCTCTGACAGCTTGACATGTGAGTGCCTGCTATTGTAGTGTAGAGACGCAGACACCAGGAACTGCGAGAAAAAATAATTAATTAATAAGGCTGATGTTCAACTAGTCTCTGAGGCAGCTCTCCCAATTTTGGAACGAGTTAGTAAGGAGGGTTTTGCAAGGTTGTTGTTGTCATTGCTAGTGCCCAGATCAATATCTGGTGGTTAAATGCTTATTTTGAGGTTCTTAAACAGTTTGATAGAACTGAATAAGTTCTGCTGTGATTTCAGAGGGCAGTTAAGAGCCAACCACATTGCTGTCATATGAAGGTCAATCCAGGTAAGGATGGGAGATTTCTTACCCAAAGGGCATGAGTGAATCAGATTTTTTAAATGAAAATTGTTTCATGGCCATTATCTAAAATTCAAATTCCATTGTCTGACATGGCAGGATCCAAACACAACTCCCCAGAACACTACTGGGGTCTTAAGATCACTCGGTTTTTGTGTCCCTAAAGAGGTAACCCTTTGCTGAGTCTTTTATGATTCAGCTGGATTTCGTGTCATCTCCAATAGGACCAGCATCTTCTTGCGATGATGAAGGATAAGGATGGCAACATGTAGGAACCCTGGATGGCACAGGATGTTGAAAGTTTAGTCAAAAGTGAAAGGATGCATATGAAAGGTTAGCTGAAATCAAGAAATATCCTTGAGGAATATAAAGAAAGCAGGAAAGAACTTAAACAAAGATTAGGAGGTATACAACATGCCAATAAGTGACCTTGGCAACTAGGATTAAGGACTGAAAATGTGTTGTTGGAAAAGCGCAGCAGGACAGGCAGCATCCAAGGAGCAGGAGAATCGATGTTTCGGGCAAGAGCCCTTCTTCAGGAATCCTAACTAGGATTAAGGAGCATTGCCAAATCATTTTGTATTTTGTTTCAGAACAAGAGGGTAGCTAGGGAAAGGGTAGGTCCACTCAAAGAGGGAATATAAACATGGTGTATATACAGAGTAAGTGGGTGAAGTCCTTAATGAGCACTTTGTACAGGTGTTCACCAAGGAGAAGGACATGGATGATGGTAAGATCAGGGAGAGGTATGTTGATATTTTAGGCTATGTCAATATTAAGATGGAGGAGGTGTTGGGTATCTTGAAAAACATTAAGGTAGCTAAGTCTCCAGATCCTGATACAATCTATCCCAGAATATTGGGAAAGCAAAGGAGGAGATTGCTGGGGTCTTGACAAAGACCTTTGTATCTTTCTTAGCCACAGGCAAGGTCACAGAACACTGGAGAATAGCTAATGTTCCATTGGTCAGCGAGCCTTACATCAGTGGGAGATCCCAAAAAATTATTGGAGAAGATTCCTAAGGACATGAGTTACTCACATTTGGAAAGGAATGGACTTATTAGAGATAGCCAGCATGGCTTTGTGAGGGGGAGGTCCTGTCTCATCAATTTGTTTGAGATTTTGAGGTAGTGATGAGAGTAGGGCAGTGGATATTGTCTGTATGCACTTTACACAGAAGATTAAATCACATGGAATACATGATGAGTTGGTAAGTGAATATAAAATTGGCTCAGTCATAAAAGAAGAAGGTAGCTGTGAAAGTGTTTTTTTGCTGACTGGAAGTCTGTGACCGTGGTGTTCCATTAGGATTAGTGCTAGGACCTCCATTGTTTGCAATATATGGAAATGATTTGGATTAAAATGGAAGTTGTCTAGTTAGTAAGTTTGCAGATGACATGAAAATTGGTGGAATTGTGGATAGCAAGGAAAATTGTCTGGAAAGTTGGGCAGAGAAATGACAGATGGAGTTCAACCAAGACAAGTGTAAGGAGATGTTTTTTGGGAGGTCAAATGCAAGAGGAAAGTATACAGTATTTATAGGCAGAGGTATATTGGGTTCTAAATCCCAAACTCACTGAAAGTGACAACGTATGTCGATAAGGTAGTAAAGAAGGCATATGGTAGGTTTGCCTTCATTGGTTGAGCCATTGAGTTGGCAAGTCATGTTGCAGTTGTATTAAAATTTAATTAGGCCACATTGGAATATTGTGTAGAGTACCATTTGCCACACTATAGAGAGGATGTAAACACTTCTGTGAGAGTGCGCAAGAGGTTTAACAGAATGTTTCCTGGATTAGAAAGTATTAACTATAAGGAAAAATTGGACAAATTCATTTTTGCTACAGCATTGACACTGAGGGATGACCTTATAGAAGTGTATAAAATAATGAGAGGCATAGATACAGCAGATAGTCAGAGTCTATCAAATATCAAACACCAGGAGCATAGGTTTAAGGTGAGAGGGGAAATATTTAAAGGAGATGTGCACATTAAGTTTTTACACAGAGGGATGTAAGTGCCTGGAATGTGCTGCCAGAGGAGGTGGTAGAAGCAGGTGCAATAGCAGCATTTAAGAGGCATTTTGAAATGAACAGGCAGAGAATAAAGGGATATGGACCATGTGCAGGCAGATGAGATAGCATCTTGGTCGGCACAGACATGGTGGGCCAAAGGGCCTGGTCCTCTACTGTCCTGTTCTGTGTTTCATGTTCAGTACTATTTTGCTCTAAACTGGATGATGTTTCCTTTCATTTGGCATCAATGCAGACAAGACTGACATAGTTATTGAATCTTTATTTCTAGTTATAAGTCGAACTACATTTGCTACTTCTCTGAATGAGAACAACACAACTGTCCTCTCAGATTGAAGCATGAGCAACATTTGCACCAAATAAGATTAGGAGGATTGCCAACAACACAACGTCACTGACTTCAAGGTAAATAATTAGTGAGTACAGAATTACCGAGCTGACAGAAACCATAAGTAACTGTTTCATTTTTGAAACATAATTCAGGTGTAAAGATTTGCTTTCCCAAAATGCAGCATCTCGCATTTATCTAAATTAAACTCCATGAAAGATTGCAGTAACATTATAAGGCTTGAGGAATCAAAAAGGATTTCAGTTTAATTGTCAAAAAAATGCTATGATGTGATGCTGTAAACATATAGAATAAAATGATGGGATTTTAGTAGACAGAGGAGCCATTTAACACATTGTGTCTGTATTCTTCTACATAGAACATAGAACATAGAAGGATACAGCGCAGTACAGGCCCTTCGGCCCTCGATGTTGCGCCGACCGAATCCTACCTAACCTATACTAGCCCAATAACTTCCAAATGCCTATCCAATGCCCGCTTAAATGACCATAAAGAAGGAGAGTTCACCACTGATACAGGCAGGGCATTCCATGAACTCACAACCCGCTGTGTGAAGAATCTACCCCTAACATCTGTCCTATACCTACCACCCCTTAATTTAAAGCTATGTCCCCTAGTAACACCTGACTCCATTAGCGGTAAAAGGTTCTTAGTATCTACCCTATCTAAACCCCTAATCATCTTATACACTTCTATCAGATCTCCCCTAAACCTTCTCTTCTCCAATGAGAACAGCCCCAAGTGCCTCAGCCTTTCCTCATAAGATTTTCCTACCATTCCAGGCAACATCCTGGTAAACCTCCTCTGCACTCGTTCTAAAGCTTCCACATCCTTCCTATAGTATGGCGACCAAAACTGCACACAATACTCCAGATGAGGCCTCACCAGAGTCTTATACAATTGCAACATGACCTCAGGACTCCGGAACTTAATTCCTCTGCCAATAAAGCCCAGTACACCATATGCCTTCCTCACAGCACTATTTACCTGGGTGGCAACTTTCAGAGATCTGTGTACATAGACACCAAGATCCCTCTGCTCATCCACACTACCAAGTAGCCTACCATTAGCCCAGTAATCCATCATCTTGTTACTCCTACCAAAGTGAACGACTTCGCACTTAGCTACATTGAATTCCATTTGCCACATTTCCGCCCAGCTCTGCAACTTATCTATATCCCGCTGTAACCTACCACTTCCTTCCTCACTATCCACAACTCCACCGACTTTTGTGTCATCCGCAAACTTGCTTACCCAGCTTTCAAGTCCTTCTTTACCTTGTCAAAATTGTTCATGATTTTGAACAACTCAATTAGGTCACCTGTTTGTCTTCTCTGCTCCAAGGCAAATAAGCCCAACTTTCTTATCTTCCATAGCATAAATCTACAAACTCGAAACAGATAATTCCCTGTTTCGTTGTGGTTGACAGGTGTGGGAGATAATGAAGCGTTAAGGTACTCCATTGAAATAAACAAAGTTGGAATTGAACCTGGCCGCCAAACTGAAACATTGATTCTGCTTTACCATCGATAGTCACAGGTGAGGTGCCAGAAGACTGGAGGTTGGCTAACATGGTTCCACTATTTAAGTAAGGTGGTAAGGACAAGCCAGGAAACTATAGAACGGCGAGCCTGACGTTAGTTGTGGGCAAATTGTTAGAGGGAATGCTGAGGGAAAGGATGTACATATATTTGGAAAGGCAAGGACAGTCAACATGGCTTTGTGTGTGAGAAATCATGTCTCACAAACTTGATTGAGTTTTTTGAAGAAGTAACAAAGAGGAAAGAGCGGTGGACATGATCTATATGGACTTTAGTAAGGTGTTCAACAAGGTTCCCCATGGGAGCAAGGTTAGATCTCATGGAATACAGGGAGAACTAGCCATTTGGATACAGAACTCGCTCAAAGGTAGAAGACAGAGGGTGGTGGTGGAGGATTGTTTTTCAGACTGGAGGCCTGTGACCAGTGGAGTGCCACAAGGATAGGTCTAGGTCGACTACTTTTCGTCATTTATATAAATGATTTGGATGTGAGCTTAAGAGGTATAGTTAGTAAGTTGGCAGATGACACCAAAATTGGAGTGTAATGGACAGCAAAGAAGGTTACCTCAGATTACAATGGGAACTTGATCAGATGAGCCAATGGACTGAGAAGTGGCAGATGGAGTTTAATTTAGATAAATGCGAGGTGCTGCATTTTGGGAAAGCAAATCTTAGCAGGACTTATACACTTAATGGTAAGGTCCTAGGGAGTGTTGCTGAACAAAGAGACCTTGGAGTGCAGGTTCACAGCTTCTTGAAAGTAGAGTCGCAGGTAGATAGGATAGTGAAGAAGGCGTTTGGTATGCTTTCCTTTATTGGTCAGAATATTGAGTACAGGGTTAGGAGGTCATGTTGTGGCTGTACAAGACATTGGTTAGGCCACTTTCAGAATATTGCATGCAATTCTCATCTCCTTCCTATAGGAAAAATGTTGTGAAACTTGAAAGGGTTCAAAAAAGATTTTTAAAGATGTTGCCAGGGTTGGAGGATTTGAGCTCCAGGGTGAGGTTGAATCGGCTGGGCTGTCTTCCCTGGAGCGTCGGAGGCTGAGGGATGACCTCATAGAGGTTTATAAAATCATGAGGAGCATGGATAGGCTAAATAGTCAAGTATTTTCCATGGGATGGGGGAGTCCAGATCTAGGGGGCCTAAGTTTAGGGTGAGAGGGAAAAGATATAAAAGAGAATTAAAAGGCAATTTTTTCACGCAGTGGGAGGTGCGTGTATGAAATGAGATGCCAGCAGAAGTGGTGGAGGCTAGTACAACTGCAACATTTAAAGGAATCTGGATGGGTACATGAATAGGAAGGGTTTGGAGGCATATGGGCCGGGTGCTGGCAGGTGGGACTATATTGGGGTGGGATATCTGGTCGGCATGGATGGGTTGGACCGAAGGTCTGTTTCCGTGCTGTACATTTCTATGACTCTATCTCCACAGATGCTGTGAGACCTGAGATTTTCCAGCAAATTCTGTTTTTGTTAGAATAGAAAATTGCTCTATTCTTCAGTCCAGCTGCATTTTTCTTGTCTTACAGACTTAAAAAGCAAGATGAAAATGCAGTACAGACTAAAATAGTTTATACTGATAATAAAAATAGAAAGTGCTGGAAAGTGTTGGCAGGTCAAGTAGTATTGGAAGAGAGAGACAAAGTTAATTATTCAGGCTGATGACCTTTTATCAAGCTTGAACTAAGACCATCAAAATGATTTAGATTGTTAGATTTTCAGCAACTGTGACACTTTATTTTATGCCATTTTGTATTAACTGTGATGTAGTTAATCTAGGAGAGTATCGGGGAATGTGTGTGTGAAAATGCCTTTTCTGCATTACTGCCATACTATTCCTTGAGAATGTTTCCTTTAGAAATAAAAAATAACTGACAAATAAATATTGAGAGTCTGTGCATATATCAGATCAAATCTTCCATTTGAAGAAACAGTCCAGCTTTACTTTGAACAGCCTCCTTTTGCATTATTACAATTCTGTGATTTTTATTAATTATAAAAATGATGTCTCCTCTGACTTACCTTTTCCTTGGTGGAAGTGTTGTTATATCTGGTCTGGTCAACATGGACGGTAATTCTGGGACTGGCCTCCTGCTTAATGAATTCCCTGTTGAAGCAGAAAAGGATTGACTCCGGTTCCTCTCAGATAAGGTTGCCACTTCTGTGTAAAGTTCATTAGAAACCATTTCTCCTGCAAATGTTGTGTCCGCTGAAGACATCAAGGGTAGAGAGTGTGAAGAAAAACTCGAAAGAAACTGCATGTCCTTCAGGTTTTCAGCAGGCTTGGGCATAGGAGGTATAGACTGAGTCCCAGACTGGTCGGAATCAAAGGAGGTTGCTGTATTTGGCATAAAACAGGCAGGAGGTTTCCCCCGATTACTTCGTGGTGGAACTGGGGGAATATTCTCCTCTGTCTTGGGAACCAGTTCCTCTGATGGAGTCCAAACTGTATTTTCATCACTTGATGAGTATTGCCTCTTTGTCAAATCAGGTTTGTCTCCAGCTATTTCAGCAGGAGTAAATACTTCCGGTGGCAGAACCAGATTAGAATTTTGTCCCGATGCTGATCCTGTTGTTGCTTGATGCTTGGGTGTTGAAGAATTTTTATTGAACAATGTCCGAGGCTTGGGAATAGGCTTTATCACTGGTTCCTCTGGCTCAGCATCAATGACATTTAAATTATCTTTCCCATCGCCATCAGCTCTTGATCTCTCCAACATTCGATCTCTATCACCATCCAGCTCGTCAGAGGTGGAGGTCAAAAACTCATCTGTAGGGGTCAGACTTCGCTGTTGCACAAGTTTTAAGATGCGTTTCCGATGCCCAGTGGCTTTGATACCAATCTGAAGAAGAGATTCATTGTTAAAATGGATAGAGTCCTTGGGTGTGTAAAACCCATTCTGGATGAAATTTTCTCTGTATTTCTCCAAGTGAATGGTGGCCAGCCAGTCTCCAATGTCACCCTCCTCTTCACTGAGTGATGCCATAGTAATTCTGTGTCTTCAGCCTGCTCTTATTTAACGGAGGGTGAACCAGATCCATCAGCATAACCAAACACCAACATCTGAAAAAGAAATCAAGCAATTCTATTTATATAAGCTCTCACTCCTTCTAATATTTCAATATTCTTGAAATTATGAAATAAATACATTTGTCAAATTAAAGTGAATTGCCTTTACTTATATTGAGTCAAAAGCAGAATTGTTACTGACCTTATGCTCAGTAACAAGTTGTGTCAAAAAATATGGGATTACTGGGGGCTGTTGAAGATGGGATCAGATTGTGGGAGGATCAATCAGAAGAGGCATGGTCAACCTGAGAAGGAAGTTCACAGGTCTAATTTTGAGATAGAGGAGGGATACTACGAAATATTATCTAAATGGTGAGATGTTGCATTTCTCTAACATACAGAAAGATCTGGGTGTCCTAGTGCATGAATTACAGGAGGTTAGCATACAGGTGTTGCAAGTAATCCAGAAAACTAACAGAACGTTATCATATGTATAGATCTCTAAAATGTAGTTTTCTTTTTGTACTGTCAATGGTGTTACATCCCAGCTGTTGAAGATTACATCGCCTCTCTGTTGCAGTCTGCCAAGCTGGAATACTGTTTTCATCTGTACTTCATTGTCTCCCAGCCTTCAAGAATTTTCAGTGGCTAAAATTTCATGCAAATAGACAACAGTCAATAACCATGACATTACATTCTTGTGTTGGCTTTTGGATATGCTAAACAAGCTTTCAAGTACAGCTCTGTAACTGTAACAGTGAAAAACAGTGTTGATAGGGACCGTGGGAGCCAAACTCAGGTTGGTCACCAGCTCTTGGCACTCTTCAAACAAGAACAGGTTTCACAGATCTGCAGTGAATAATCCTTTTTCAAACAACAATTTCGAATGAAAGTCAACTAATCATGGTCTGTTATGAGGACCTAGTATGTTTACCTGCATAAATATTACTACACATTCAAAATAGCTTATTTCCAAACTGACTGCTTTCAAACAAAAGATCTATAAGCAAATTGTGCAGTATGTTTGCTGCTCTTTCTCTCTGTAAGAAACGATGACTCTATGAATTATTTCCAAGCGTTCACCTGAATCTGTTGGAAGTTTAAGAATCAGTAACAAGGAGACAATCCTTTGGATTGATACAGGAGGTGTAAAATCAGAAGTGAGAAGATTCTACCTTTGATGTAAAAGCTGTAAAATCTGGCTACATGAACCAAGTTAATCAGATATTTAAGTAGCAAAACCAAAATAAATAATTGAAGAGAGGAAGTATAAAAAAAACTTTAAGAGTGAATGAAAGTGAATATTGAACTGGCTATAGGATGCTTTGCTTTCTTAAAGTACTAGATAAACAAAGATTATTGAATAGTGTCATGGAAACAGGAGTAGACCATTCAGTCCATCAAGCCTGCTGATCATAATGACTGATCAAACAGTACTTTCATAACCCTTCACACCATTCATAATCGAACATGTATCAACTCGGTGTCCACAGCCCTCTGCAGTAGACAATTCCAAAGGTTCACAGACTTCTGAGTAAAACAAATTCTCTGCATAATTTTTCTAAGTGGCATCCTCTTTATTTTAAAATTGCTCCCTTAGTCCTAGACTCCACAACCAGGGGAAACATCTTACCTGTATTTACCCTGCCTATTCCTTTAAATATTCTGTAGGTTCAATGAGATCACATCTCATGCTTTGAAACTTTCAAGAATATAGGCCCAGTTTGCCCAATCATAAGTGAGATCATTAACTTTTAAAAATGGAATTCAAACAACAGTTATTTCCTGAAATGTCTTCACATTTTAAACAGAATGTTTTACTGTTTAAGAATTAAATGGAGCAAGTACTACAAAATTAAAATGAAATTAATGTTGTATAAATTTATTAGAACATACAACATAGAATGTTACAGCGCAGTACAAGCCCTTCAGTCCTTGATGTTGCGTCGACCTGTGAAAATAATCTGATTCCTATCTAACTAACACCGTTCCATTATTATCCATATGTTTGACCAATGCCCATTTAAACGCCCTTAACGTCAGCGAGTCGACTACTGTTGCAGGCAGGCCGTTCCACGCCCCTACTACTCTCTGAGTGAAGAAACTCATATTGAAAAGAGATCACTTCACAGAATCACAGCAGAATGCATACACTTAATGGCAAGGTCCTGGGGAATATTGTAGATGGGATGGTAAAGCTGGTGTTAGGTATGCTTGTTTTTATTGGTCAGTGCATTGAGTATAGGAGTTGGGATGTCAAGTTGTAGAGACATAGAACATAGAACATTATGTTGCGCCGCCCTGTCATACCAATCTGAAGCCCATCTAACCTACACTATTCCATGTACATCTATATGCTTGTCCAATGACGACTTAAATGTACTTAAAGTTGGTGAATCTACTACTGTTGCAGGCAAAGCATTCCATACCCTTACTACTCTCTGGGTAAAGAAACTACCTCTGACATCTGTCTTATATTTATCACCCCTCAATTTAAAGCTATGTCCCGACGTGCTCGCCGTCACCATACTTGGAAAAAGGCTCTCCCTTCCACCCTATCTAACCCTCTGATTATCTTGTATGTCTCTATTAAATCACCTCTCAACCATCTTCTTTCTAACGAAAACAGCCTCAAGTCCCTCAGCCTTTCCTCGTAAGACCTTCCCTCCATACCAGGCAGCATCCTAGTAAATCTCCTCTACACCCTTTCCAAAGCTTCCACATCCTTCTTCTAATGTGGTGACCAGAACTGTACACAATACTCCAAGTGCAGCCGCACTAGAGTTTTGTACAGCTGTAGCATAACCTCATTGATCCACAACTTGATCCCTCTATTAATAAAAGCTAAAACACTGTTTGCCTTCTTAACAACCCTGTCAACCTGGGTGGCAACTTTCAAGGATCTGTGTACCTGGACACCGAGGTCTCTCTGCTCATCTACACTACCAAGAATCTTACCATTAGCCCAGTACTTTGCATTCTGGTTACTCCGACCAAAATGAATCACCTCACACTTGTCTGCATTAAACTCCAGTTGCCATCTCTTAGCCCAGCTCTGCAGCTTATCTCTGTATATTGTATAAGACATTGGTTAGGCCACTTGTGGAATACTGTGTGCAGTTCTAGTTTCCCAGCCAAGAAAAAATGTTATTAAACTTGAAAGGGTTCAGAAAAAATTTACAAGGATGTTGCTGGTATTGGAGGGTTTGAGCTGTAGTGAGAGGCTGAATCAGCTGGGGCTATTTTTCCCAGGAGTGTAGGAGGCTGAAAAATGACCTGACAGAGGTTTATAAAATCATGAGGGACATGAATAGGGTGAATAGCTAACGTATTTTCCCCAGGGTAGGGGAGTCAAAAGCTAGATGGTGTAGATTTAAGGTGAGAAAGGAAAGATTTAAAAGGGACCTGAGGGGCAACGTTTTCAAATAGAAGGTAGTGCATGAATGGAACGAGCTACCAGAGGAAGTGGTGGAGGTTGGTACAACTACAACATTTAAAAGACATCTGGATGGGTATATGAACAGGAAAGGTTTAGACGGATATGGGCCAAATGTTGGCAGATAGGACTGGATTAATTTAGGATATTTGGTTGGCATGGACGAGTTGGTCCCAAGGGTCCGTTTCCATGCTATACAGATCCATGACTTTATAGCTTACAGGATTATCGTCGTGAGTAAGGAGGCTATTCAGCTCACTGTGCCAGCACTTTCTCTCTGAGCATCATGGCTCAGTGCTGACCTCTTGCTTTTCCTAGTAACCCTGCCAAATCTTTCTATTTAATTAATCATCATGTGCCTATTGAATGTTTCAATTGTTTCTGTTTCCACTACACAGGGAATATTATCTCGTTATTTACCCTATTCCTGCCCCGACATGATTTTGACAACTTCTATCTAATCTCCTCTTCATAAGACCATAACACCATAATACATAGGAGTGGAAGTAAGGCCATTCAGCCCATCGAGTCCACTCCGCAATTCAATCATGGCTGATGGGCATTTCAACTCCACTTACCCGCATTCTCCCCGTAGCCCTTAATTCCTCGTGACATCAAGAATCTATCAATCTCTGCCTTGAAGACATTTAGCGTCCCGGCCTCCACTGCACTCTGCGGCAATGAATTCCACAGGCCCACCACTCTCTGGCTGAAGAAATATCTCCGCATTTCTGTTCTGAATTGACCCCCTCTAATTTTAAGGCTGTGTCCACGGGTCCTAGTCTCCTCACCTAACGGAAACAATTTCCTAGCGTCCACTCTTTACAAGCCATGTATTATCTTGTAAGTTTCTATTAAGTCTCCCCTTAATCTTCTAAACTTCAATGAATACAATCCCAGGATCCTCAGCCATTCCTCGTATGTTAGACCAACCATTCCAGGGATCATCCATGTGAATCTCCGCTGGACACATTCCAGTGCCAGTATGTCCTTCCTGAGGTGTGGGGACCAAAACTGGACACAGTACTCCAAATGGGGCCTAACCAGAGCTTTATACAGTCTCAGTAGCACAACGGTGCTTTTATATTCCAACCCTCTTGAGATAAGTGACAACATTGCATTTGCTTTCTTAATCATGGACTCAACCTGCATGTTTACCTTTAGAGAATCCTCAACAAGTACTCCCAGATCCTTTTGTACTTTGGCTTTATGAATTTTTTCACCGTTTAGAAAGTAGTCTATGCTTTTATTCTTTTTTCCAAAGTGCAGGATCTCGCAGTTGCTCACATTGAATTCCATCAGCCATCTCCTGGACCACTCTCCCAAACTGTCTAGGTCCTTCTGCAGCCTCCCCACTGCCTCAGTACTACCTGCCTGTCCACCTAACTTCATATCATCGGCAAACTTCGCTAGAATGCCCCCAGTCCCTTCATCCAGATCATTAATATATAATGTGAACAGCTGTGGCCCCAACACTGAACCCTGCGGGACACCGCTTGTCACTGGCTGCCATTCTGAAAAAGAACCTTTTATCCCAACTCTCTGCCTTCTGTCAGACAGCCAATCCCCAATCCATACCAGTAGCTCATTTCGAACACCATGGGCCCTCACCTTGCTCAGCAGCCTCCCGTGTGGCAGCTTATCAAAGGCCTTTTGGAAGTCTAGATAGATCACATCCACTGGGTTTCCCTAGTCTAACCTACTTGTCACCTCTTCAAAGAAGAGGTTTGTCAGGCACGACCTCCCCTTACTAAATCCATGTTGACTTGTTCTAATCAGATTCTGATCTTCCAAGAATTTAGAAACCTCATCCTTAATGATGGATTCTAGAATTTTACCAACAACCGAGGTTAGGCTAATTGGCCTATAATTTTCCATCTTTTGTCTTGATCCTTTCTTGAACAAGGTGATTACAACAGAAATCTTCCAATCATCCAGGACTTTCCCTGACTCCAGTGACTTTTGAAAGATCTCAACCAATGCCTCTGCTATTTCCTCAGCCACCTCTCTCAGAACTCTAGGATGTATCCCATCGGGGCCAGGAGATTTATCAATTTTAAGACCTTTTAGCTTTTCTAGCACTTTCTCTTTTGTAATGGCAACCATATTCAACTCAGCCCCCTGACTCCCTTTAATTATTGGGATATTACTCATGTCTTCACCTTCTCCTGTCCCAACTTCTCCAATATTTTCTGTTAAAATGTCTCATCCCTGGAATCATTCTTCTGTAATCTTTCCAATACATTCATATTCTTCCATCAGTGTGTCACCCTGAACTGTGCATAATACTCCAGCTTATGTTCATCATTGTTCTTATACAGGTTTATCATAATCTCCCCGCTCTTGCACTCAAGGCCTCTATCAATGAAGTCTCTCTCTACCTGTCTTGTCATTTGTGTACATATACACCCAGGTCTTTCTGTTCTTGCATGCCTTTTTGAACAGTATCTTTTTATTTCATAGTCTCCATATCCTTTGTACCAAATTGCATTACCATGCACTTCTCTGCATTAAACCTCATCTGCCATTTATCCACCAACTCCACCAACTTATTAATGTCCTTCTGAAGTTCTTCACAGTTTACAATTCTTCCAAGATTTGTGCTATTTTCAAATTTTGAAATTATCCTTGCACAGCAAGATCCAGGAATAATAAGGATCCCAATACTGACCCTCGGGAAACTCACTACAAACCTTCCTGCAGCCTTAAAATTCCCCATTGACCATTACTCCCTATTTCTTATCCCTCAGGCAATTTTGTATGTGTGTACGTTGCTACCAATTCTTTTATATTATGACCTACAATGTTCCTCACAAGTCTGTTGTGTGACACTGTATCAAATGCCTCCATAAATCCATGCACACCATATCAACACCAGACCTGACAATTTACCAGGTAGGTCTGGCAATTAAATTCTTTATGAATATGGACTTTTCACTCTGAGCATAGGTCTCACTTGCAATCTGGGGTGATGGTGGCATAGTGTTAATGTCACTGTCATCCAGAGATTCAGGTAATTTTTTTTGGACTTGTGACTACAAGTTCTCTCACATCAGCTAGTAGAAGTTAAATTGAATTAATGAAGATGAAATATAAAGCTAGTTTCAGTGAAGGTGACCATAGAACTAAAACTGTTGCAAAAACTCATATGATTCACAAATGTCATTTAGGGACTGAAATCTGCTATAATTACCTAAACTGGCCTACTTTGTACTCCAGGCCCAGGACACCAAGGCTGATTCACATCTGCGGTGCTCGGTGAACCATTCCCTAAGTTTCAGTCTCCCCAATGTTGAGAAGATCAAATAGGGAGCATAAACTTAGGGAATGGTTCACTGAGTATCGCAACCGGGTCTGCAGGGGGCGACTGGACCTCCCAATTACCGCCCATTTCAATTCCCCTAACAGCTTCCTGTCCAACCTGACCGTGCTTGGCCTCCTCCATTGCCACAACGAACCAAACCGCAAATTGGAGGAACAATACCTTATCTTTCACCTGGGCAACCTACAGCCTGAGGATTCAACATTGAGTTCTCCAATTTCAAATAACCTCCCTTTCCATCCCCTGACTCCCTTACCAGCCTGTCCCCATCCCTTTCACTGCTCCCTGCCACCAACTGGATTAATTCCTCCCATTGACCAACCAGGTCGTGCCCTCTACCTGTCTTCACCGATCCCCACTTCACCACCCCCTTTTTCTGTAGCTTCCCCCATTCCCACCCCCAGTCCTGAAGAAGTGTTACACCTGAAATGACTACTTCTCCACCTCCTGGTGCTGCCTGGCTTGCTGTGTTCTTTCAACCTCCTGCCTGTCTATTTTGGATTCCAGCATCTGCAGTTTTTTTGCCTCTAACCATGGATAGAGGATTGGTTGACTCACAGAAGGCAGACAATGGGGATAAAGAGGTTTTTTTTAAGGATAGCAGCTGGTGACTCGTGGAGTTCTGCAGGAGTCCAGTTGGGACCACAATTATTCACATTATTCATTAAAGATCTAGACAAAGTGACTGAGAGCATTGTTGTTAAGTTTGCAGATGACACAAAAATAGGTGGAGGGACAGGTAGTGTTGAAGAAGCAAGGAGGCTGCAGATGGACTTAACAAGCTAGAAGAGTCAGCAAATAAGTGGCAGATAGAATACAATGTGGGAAAATGTGACGTTATGCACTTTGGGAGGAACATCCACTATTTTCTAAATAGAGAAAGTCCTCAAAAATCTTAAGTGTATGGTACTTGGGAATTCTAGTTGAGGAGTCTCTTAAGGTTAACATGCAGGTTCAGTTTGCAGTTAAGAAGGGATATGCAATATTAGCATTCATTTCAAAAGGGCTAGAATGCAAGGACAGGAGTATAATGCTGAGGCTGTATAAGGCTGTGGTCAGACCACATTTGGAATATTATAAGATTCCCTAAGAATCTTGTATATGGCAATAGTATCTCCTCTAATTCTTATAAATTCCAAAGAATACAAGCCCACGTATTCAACCTCTCTTCACAGAACACTCCCTCCATCCCCAGGATCAACCTAATGGACCTTCTCTGGACTACCTTCAATGCCTGGATATCATTCCTTTAATAATGTGTGGTGGCTCAGTAGTTAGAACTGCTGCCTCACAGCACCAGAGTCCCAGGTTCGATTCCAGCCTCGGGCGACTGTCTGTATGGAGTCTGCACGTTCTCCCGTGTCTGTTTGGGTTTCCTCCAGCAGTTCAAAGATGTGCAAATCAGGTGAATTGGCCATGCTAAATTGTCCATAGTGTTAGGTGCATTAGTCACAGGGAAAATGGTCTGGGTGGGTTACTCTTAGGAGGACTGGTTGGGCCGAAGGGTCTGTTTCCACACTGTAGGGAATCTAATGAGTCTAAACTGTTCACACAATTCCAACTGTGACCTAACCAGTGCTGTTTATGGTTGGATCAAAACCTCCCCTTTTTTGTATTCCTGTCCCTTTACAATAAAGGCCAACATTCCATTTGCCTCAGATTTTGCCCTCTGTATTTGGATGTTAGCTTTTTATGATTCATGCATGAGGAATCCCAAATCCTTCTGTTTTTAAACTTTCTGCAATTTTCCCCCAATTAAATAATATTCATCTCCTCTATTCTTCCTGTCAAAGTGCATAACTTTACATTTTCTCACATCAACCATTTGCTAAGTTTACCTCCTCTTGTTTAACCTATCTATACCCCTCATTGTGCCATCCTCAGCATTTGCCTTCCCTTATATGTTTGTGTCCTTTGTAAGTTGCATTGCTACCTTAAATCAAATGAATCTACATATATTGTAGGCACACAACTAAGCATTCAAAGTTTCAAATTCATTAATACTCTACAGGAATAACAGCTCATTCCTTGGGTTGGACCTCAAAACTAAGCAGTGTGATTGTGAGACGAGAGTGCTCTTTGCTAGGCTTCATGTGTCACACAATCTTTCTCATCTTTTTAATTATCAAGATAGTAGAAAGGATGTGAAGGCATCAGAGACAGCGCATGTAAGATTTATGAAAATGGCTCCAGGGATGAGGAATGTCAGTTTTGAAGAAAGATTGAAGGAGCTGGGACAGTTCACTCTGAAGAAGGAGGTTGTCAGGAGATCTGAGTACAGTTTTCAAAAGCATGAAATGTATGGGCAGAGTAAATAGGGATAAAATGTTCCTACTCATGAAATAATCAAGAAACACGAGGGCATGAATTTAAAGTAATTCATATAAAAAGGAAATTTTGTTTAACTTGGTAAGTCATCAGGGTCTGGAATGCACTATCTGAGAGTGTGGGGGAGGCAGGTTCACTCAAGATTTCAAAAGGAAAATAGATGGTT
Source organism: Hemiscyllium ocellatum (assembly GCF_020745735.1). Lineage (NCBI taxonomy): Eukaryota > Metazoa > Chordata > Chondrichthyes > Orectolobiformes > Hemiscylliidae > Hemiscyllium > Hemiscyllium ocellatum. The sequence continues at coordinate 87,501,802 of NC_083416.1, read as the reverse complement.
ATTTCAAAAGGAACATTTCATCGGGTAACCAGGTGATGGCAAGAGAATAGAATTAAAAATCACATAACACCAGGCTACAGTCCAATAGGTTTATTTGGAAGCAATAGCTTGCGAAGAGCTGTTCCTCCATCAGGTGGTTAGAACATAGAACATAGAACAGTACAGCACAGAACAGGCCCTTCAGCCCACTATGTTGTGCCAAACAATGATCCTCATGTATGCACCCTCAAACTTCTGTGACCATTTGCATGTCCAGCAGTCTCTTAAATGTTCCCAATGACCTTGCTTCCACAACTGCTGCTGGCAATGCATTACATGCTCTCACAACTCTCTGTGTAAAGAACCTACCTCTGACACCCCCTCTATACTTTCCTCCAACCAGTTTAAAACTATGACCTCTCGTGTTAGCCATTTCTGCCCTGGGAAATAGTCTCTGGCTATTCACTCTATCTATGCCTCTCATTATCTTGTATACCTCAGTTAGGTCCCCTCTCCTCCTCCTTTTCTCCAATGAAAAAGGTCCGAGCTCAGTCAACCTCTCTTCATAAGATAAGCCCTCCAGTCCAGGCAGCATCCTGATAAACCTCCTCTGAACCCTTTCCAAAGCATCCACATCTTTCCTATAATAGGGCGACCAGAACTGGACACAGTATTCCAAGAGCAGTCTAACCAAAGTTTTATAGAGCTGCAATAAGATCTCACGACTCTTAAACTCAATCCCCCTGTTAATGAAAGCCCAAAACACCATATGCTATCTTAACAACTCTGTCCACTTGGGTGGCCATTTTAAGGGATCTATGTACCTGGACACACCAAGGTCCCTCTGTTCCTCCACACTGCCAAGAATCCTATCCTTAATCCTGTACTCAGCTTTCAAATTTGACTTTCCAAAATGCATCACCCCGCATTTATTCAGGTTGAACTCCATCTGCCACCTCTCAGCCCATCTCTACATCCTGTCACTGTCCCGTTGCAGCCTACAACAATCCTCTATACTGTCAACGACACCTCCAACCATTGTGTCTTCTGCAAACTTGCTGACCCATCCTTCAATCCCCTCAGCCAAGTCATTGATAAAAATTACAAACAGTAGAGGCCCAAGGACAGAGCCCTGTGGAACACCACTCAGCACAGACTTCCAGGCAGAATATTTTCCTTCTAATACTACTCACTGTCTTCTGTTGGCCAGCCAATTCTGTATCCAGACAGCTAAGTTCCCCTGTATCCCATTCCTCCTGACCTTCTGAATGAGCCTACCATGGGGAACCTTATCAAATACGGTGTTGTGGAGTATAAAATCATAAGACACAGAATTTATAGCAAAAGATTACAGTGTCATAGAGTGACATGTTAAACAAACCTGGATTGTTAAGTCTTTCATCTTTTGGAATGCAGGTTTTGGTTCATTAATAAGTAAATTCCAGAACTTCTTTTAAGTCACCTTTTCAAGATAACTAGGTTTTATAACAAAAGGTGACATCTCAGGTCAGACAATACATTAAAGATGTGAGGTCAGAGTCTGTCTGTATCTCAGTCTTGAGTCAGATGGGTTCTATTTCCAAAGTGGAATTTACAAAATATTACATGTATTGACTGCCTGCAGATTGTGCATTTTTTGAGCAAAATAGAATGTATCTGGAAATATAATTTTGCAAATACAAATTCACCCCACAGACTTGTTTGTGTGTGGCATGCCTGAGAGAGAGAGAGTATGTGAGTGTGAGTACATGAGAGAGTGCATGTTTGTATTTGTGAAAGCTTGATAAAGTGTGTGTGTGTGTGTGTGCGTGTGTATGTGTGTGTGTGTGTGTGCGCGCGCGCGTGCGTGCTGAAGTATAAGGCTCTGAGGGGGTGTGTGTATGGGTGTGAGTATGAGGGTAAATTCCACTTTGGAAATAGAGCCAGACTGACTCAAGATCGGGATACAGACAGACTCTGACCTCACACCTTTAATGCATTATCTAAGCTGAAATGTCACCTTTTGTTATAAAACTTTGTTATCTTGAGAAGGTGACTTAAAAGAAGTTCTGGGATTTACATATTAATGAACCAAACCTGCATTCGAAAAGATGAAAGACTTAACAATCCAACTGTATGACACTGGAGGAGAAAGTGAGGTCTGTAGATGCTGGAGATCAGAGCTGAAAATGTGTTGCTGGAAAAGCGCAGCAGGTCAGGCAGCATCCAAGGAACAGGAGATTCGATGTTTCGGGCATAAGCCCTTCTTCAGGAATGAGGAAAGTGTGTCCAGCAGGCTAAGATAAAAGGTATGGAGGAGGGACTTGGGGGAGGGGCGATGGAGATGCGATAGGTGGAAGGAGGTCAAGGTGAGGGTGATAGGCCGGAGTGGGGTGGGGGCGGAGAGGTCAGGGAGAAGATTGCAGGTTAGGACGGTGGTGCTGAGTTCGAGGGATTTGACTGAGACAAGGTGGGGGGAGGGGAAATGAGGAAACTGGAGAAATCTGAGTTCATCCCTTGTGGTTAGAGGGTTCCCAGGCGGAAGATGAGGCGCTCTCCCAGGGAACCCTCCAACCACAAGGGATGAACTCAGATTTCTCCAGTTTCCTCATTTCCCCTCCCCCCACCTTGTCTCAGTCAAATCCCTCGAACTCAGCACTGCCTTCCTAACCTGCAATCTTCTTCCTGACCTCTCTGCCCCACCCCACTCCGGCCTATCACTCTCACCTTGACCTCCTTCCACCTATTGCATCTCCATCGCCCCTCCCCCAAGTCCCTCCTCCCTACCTTTTATCTTAGCCTGCTGGACACACTTTCCTCATTCCTGAAGAAGGGCTTATGCCCGAAACGTCGAATCTCCTGTTCCTTGGATGCTGCCTGACCTGCTGCGCTTTTCCAGCAACTCATTTTCAGCACTGTATGACACTGTAATCTTTTGCTATAAATTCTGTGTCTTATGATCTTATACTCCACAGCCACCTGAAGAAGGAACAGCACTCTGAAAGCTAGTACTTCCAAATAAACCTGTTGGACTATAGCTTGGTGTTATATGCTTTTCAACTTTGTCCATCCCAGTCCAACACCAGTTCCTCCACATCATGGCAAAAGAATAATACGAGGTGAATTACTCATTCAGAAAGCCAGGTTAGACATGATTGGCTGAATGCCCTCCTTCTGCTTTGTAACAATCCGGTGATTCTGTGAAAATAATATCATACAATAATGATCCTTTGGATGTGGGCAAAACTATGATCTTGATATCATCCATGACATACTACATGCTTAACTATTAGAGAAGCTAGACTTCAATTTATTTTGTAGAAATGTTTCAGATAGCTTCATAGAATACTATTAACTATTTAACAGAGGAACCAACAGTAACATGAGATCAATAAGATACTATCTGTTGGATCATACAATTTAACTTGGCTATTTGCTTCGAAATGTGGTCTCTTTTGGCTCTTAATAAATTGTAAAGAGAATTAGCTATGTGTGAGATTACATCATTTACACAGAACAAAATGAGCACATTGAATCAGAAAGAGCCTCTTTGCTGCTGAATAACCCGACATTTATCAATCAAGAGCGCAACACCAGAGACAGTGAGCTCCATGGTGTGCATATATGAGATGGACAACTCTAAACATTTGCTTATCCATTCTGGTTTGAATATCATTGCTGGCATGGATGAGATGATTTTAGTAATGCTCACTATAGTTCTTGGTCTTTTCAAAACTTCAGAATTGTTAATTACTTGCTTACAAAATGAATTAACTTCCCTCATTGTTATTTCATTTCCTTGTGTTTATTTCAGTTCCGTATGTCCACATTGTCCCTAGTTAATTCTGAAATATACTGACATTAATATTCTAATGAGTTAGATGTGGAGTCAATGGGTTGAAATGGCTTCCATCTGTACCAGAGACTCAGGAGGTCTCAGGATAGTGTCCTTGGCCCAACCATCTTCAGCTTCTTCCTCAATGATCTTCCATCTGTCATAATGACAGAAAGCACTGATGATTGCACAATGTTCAGCACCATTCATGACTCCTCAGACACTGAAGCAATCCATGTTCAAATGCAACAAGATCTGGATAATATCCAGGCTTGGTTTAAAAAGTAACATTTGCACCACATACGTTCCAGGCAATGACCATTTCCAATAAGAGACAATCTAACCATTGTCCTTTTACATTTAATGGCATCACCATCATTAAATCCCTCAGTACAAACATGCTTAGACTAGCTTTGACCAGGAACTGAACTGGACCTGTCACATAAATACTGTGGCTACAAAAGCAAGTTAGAGATTAGGAATCTTGCAGTGATTAACTCACCTCCTGACTCCCAAAAGCCTGTCCACCATCTACAATGCACAAATCAGGATATTCCCCATTTGCCTAGATAGGTGCAGTTCCAACAACAGTCAAGAAGCTTGACACCATCCAAGGACAAAGCAGCCCCCACTTGATTGGTACCACATCCACCAACATCCACTCCCTCAACCAATGACACTCAGTAGCAGCAATGTGCACTATCTACAAGATGCACTTGTATTCACCAAGGCTCCTTAGACAGGACCTTCTAAACCTACTACCACCGCTATTCAGAGGAACAAGGGCAGTTGTCCTCTAAACCACTTACCATTCTGATTTGGAAATATAATGCTGTTCCTTCAGAGTCACTGTCAAAATCCTGGAATTCCCTCCCTAACAAATTCCGAGTTCCCCATCTACACCCATGAATTGCAGCGGTTTGACAAGACAGCTCACCACCACGATCTCCAAGACAATTAGATTTGGATAACAAATGCTAGCGCAGCTAGTGATACCCATTTCCTAAAATCAATAAAAAGGATGCTCTTGGCTATTCGAAAAATCTCCTTGGTACACAGTGCTCAATAATATTCATCCATCTGAGAACAGAAACTGCAGAAACAGGAACATATAAAATTCTGGCAGCTCTCAGTAGGGTCAATGCAGGAAGGATGTATCCTCTGGTTGGATGTGTGCTTTTGGAAGTAGGGGCACAGCTTTTGAATAAGAGAGAGACAACTTAGGACTGTGATGAGGAGGCATTTCTTCACTCCAATGGAAGTGAATCTGTGGAAGTGCTTAATCAGAGGCTGTGTAAACTCAGTCACTGAGTTTGCTGAAGGTTGGAATTAATAGATTTCTGATTATTACAGACATCAAAAGGCATGTGGATTATTTGGAAAAATAGTGATGAAGTTGAAAATCAATCTTATTTAATTAAATGACAGATAAGGCTTCTATGGCTGAACAGCCCATTCCAGCTCCTATTTCTTCAGTTGTTGTGATCCTAATCCTTTGAATACTGGATGTATGCCTTTCTTAAAACTCCAGCACATGCTGTAACTAGACTATGAACCAGACTTACTGCGTCTGAAAGACAAAGGAAGCAAGAAATAAGGGAAGTTACTGTCAAGTAACCACTTCCTTCTCCCACACTGGGGAACGAAAATACTTCCTATTGAAGAGGGAGATGGCATGGGGCAGGGTGACACTACACTCACAGACACACAAGATGGCTGATGAGCCATCAGTTGGCCAACTTGACACACAAGATGGCTGCCGAATCACAATATGGAGGGAAACAGCAGAGCAGATACAGACACTGTCTGGAGCCACCAGGATGCCAGCACAATGCGCTCACAACCCAGTTGATTAGTTTAAGGCAGGTGGGGGAGAGAATACACATGAGTTACAAACACTGCCCGCCAAAGTATCTGGGTCAGGGCAACACCTCTTATAGAAAGGCTAACAGCACGATACAGACGCAGTATGAAATGCTCATAGCCAGGGCTGCAGTAATCGTCCTTCTCAGGAAGAGCAATTAGCGTCCATTACTGCAGCAATGGATTTCCAGGCAGACATTGAAACTGACAATATCTCCACTGAAACTGGAGCACGCAGAAATTAACAAAGGCTGCACTGGAACTGACAAAGACTGTATTGAAGCTATCAACGATTCTGCAATGATTGCCATGTTACAAAGACAATAAACTCATCGTTATCCTATTGTAACACAATTCTGGATTAGTGGTGCTGGAAGAGCACAGCAGTTCAGGCAGCATCCAAGGAGCAGTGAAATCGACATTTCGGGCAAAAGCCTTTCATCAGGAATAAAGGCAGAGAGCCTGAAGCGTGGAGAGATAAGCTAGAGGAGGGTGGGGGTGGGGAGAAAGTAGCATGGAGTACAATGGGTGAGTGGGGCAGGGGATGAAGGTGATAGGTCAGGGAGGAGAGGGTGGAGTGGATAGGTGGAAAAGGAGACAGGCAGGTAGGACAAGTCCGGACAAGTCATGGGGACAGTGCTGAGCTGGAAGTTTGGAACTAGGATGAGGTGGGGGATGGGGAAATGAGGAAACTGTTGAAGTCCACATTGATGCCCTGGAGTTGAAGTGTTCTGAGGCGGAAGATGAGGCGTTCTTCCTCCAGGCGTCTGGTGGTGAGGGAGCGGTGGTGAAGGAGGCCCAGGACCTCCATGTCCTCGGCAGAGTGGGAGGGGGAGTTGAAATGTTGGGCCACAGGGCAGTGTGGTTGATTGGTGCGGGTGTCCCAGAGATGTTCCCTAAAGTGCTCTGCTAGGAGGCGCCCAGTCTGCCCAATGTAGAGGAGACCGCATCGGGAGCAACGGATACAATAAATGATATTAGTGGATGTGCAGGTAAAACTCTGATGGTTGTGGAAGGCTCCTTTAGGGCCTTGGATGGAGGTGAGGGAGGAGGTGTGGGCGCAGGTTTTACAGTTCCTGCAGTGACAGGGGAAGGTGCCAGGATGGGAGGGTGGGTTGTAGGGGGGGGGGGGGGGGGGGGGGGCGTGGACCTGACCAGGTAATCACGGAGGGAATGGTCTTTGCGGAAGGCGGAAAGGGGTGGGGAGGGAAATATATCCCTGATGGTGGGATCTTTTTGGAGGTGGCGGGAATGTCGGCGGATGATTTGGTTTATGAGAAGGTTGGTAGGGTGGAAAGTGAGCACCGGGACGTTCTGTCCTTGTTACGGTTGGAGGGGTGTGGTCTGAGGGCGGAGGTGCGGGATGTGGATGAGGTGCATTGGAGGGCATCTTTAACCACGTGGGAAGGGAAATTGGTTTCTCTAAAGAAGGAAGCCATCTGGTGTGTTCTGTGGTGGAACGGGTCCTCCTGGGAGCAGATACGACAGAGGCAGAGGAATTGGAAATAAGGGATGGCATTTTTGCAAGAGGTAGGGTGGGAAGAGGTGTAATCCAGGTAGCTGTGGGAGTCGGTGAGTTTGTAAAAAATGTCAGTGTCAAGCTGGTCATCATTAATGGAGATGGAGAGGTCCAGGAAGGAGAGGGAGGTGTCAGAGATGGTCCAGGTAAATTTAAGGTCAGGGTGGAATGTGTTGGTGAAGTTGATGAATTCCTCAACCTCCTCGCGGGTGCACGAGGTGGCGCCAATGCAGTCATCAATGTAGCGGAGGAAAAGGTGGGGAGTGGTGCCAGTGTAATTACGGAAGATCAACTGTTCTACGTAGCCAACAAAGAGACAGGCATAGCTGGGGCCCATACATGTGCCCATGGCTACCCCTTTGGTCTGGAGAAAGTGGGAGGATTCGAAGGAGAAATTGTTAAGGATGAGGACCAGTTCGGCCAAACGAATGAGAGTGTCGGTGGAAGGGTACTGTTGGGGACAATTGGAGAGGAAAAAATGGAGGGTTTGAAGGCCCTGGTCATGGCAGATGGAGGTGTAGAGGGATTGGATATCCATGGTGAAGATGAGGTGTTGGGGGCCGGGGAAATAGAAGTCTTGGAGGAGGTGGAGGGCGTGGGTGTGCCAACTTGAGGACACCTCTTCCGACTGTCCCCTCGACCATGACCCCACCCCCCCATCACCAAACCATCATCTCCCATACCATATAGAACCTCATCACCTCAGGAGATCTCCCACCCACAGCTTCCAACCTCATAGTCCGGGAACCCCGCACTGCTCGGTTCTACCTCCTTCTCAAGATCCACAAGCCTGACCACTCTGGCCGACCCATTGTCTCAGCTCCTGCCCCACTGAACACATCTCTACCTACCTCGACACTGTCCTAACCCCCTAGTCCAGGAACTCCCCACATACGTTCGAGACACCACCCACGCCCTCCACCTCCTCCAAGACTTCTGTTTCCCCGGCCCCCAATGCCTCATCTTCACCATGGATATCCAATCTCTCTACACCTCCATCCGCCATGACCAGGGCCTCCAAGCCCTCCGTAAACTCTGACACTGAACCCCGATCCTAACTCTGAAACTGATGTTTTTCCCCTCAACACTATTCAGATGCAGTTGTCTGAACGTACACCAGGAGAAAGTGAGGACTGCAGTTGTTGGAGATCAGAATTGAGAGTATGTTGCTGGAAAAGCACAGCAGGTCAAGCAGCATCCGAGGAGCAGGAGGGTTGATGTTTCAGGCATATCCCCATTCCTGATGAAGGGCATATGCCTGAAATGTTGATTGTCCTGCTCCTCGGATGCTGCCTGACCTGCTGTGCTTTTCCAGCAACATACTCTCGACTCTGAACATACACCAACGAAACATGAAGGGCAACTCAATTGCCATGAAAATGTAAAGGACTTAAAAAAAGACATATATCAAAAGTATCTCATAACAAACTTGCAGATTTAACATGTCTACATAGGGTCAGAATTACAGCAGCAGAGGGTGGGCAAGAATCCTGGTTGAAGTAGACATGGAAACCCTATCGCCTCCACGCCTACTTCTTTAACCAGGATTCTCGCCCACCCTCTGACGACCCCTTGTCCCGCCTCCAACACACCCCATCCACCTGGACACGCCTTGCTGGCCTCTTACCCACCTCGATCGCTTCATAGCCAACTGTCGCCACGAAATTAACCGCCTCCACCTCTCCACCCCTCTCACCCACTCCAACCTCTCACCCTCGGAACGTGCAGCCCTCCACTCCCTCTGTTCCAACCCCAACCTCACTATCAAAGGGAGGCGCGGTGGTAATTTGGTGCACCGACCTTTACACCGCTGAGGCTAAATGCCAGCTCGCGGACACCTCCTCCGACTGCCCCCTTGACCATGACTCCATCTCCCACCACCAAACCATCATCTCCCAGACCATCCATAACCTCATCACCTCAAGGGATCTCCCATCCACCGCCTCTAACCTCATAGTCCCACAATCCCGCACCGTCCATTTCTACTTCCTGCCCAAAATCCACTAACCTGACTGCCCCGGCCGACCCATTGTCTCAGCCTGCTCCTGCCCCACCGAACTCATCTCTGCATACCTCGATATGGTCCTGTCCCCCTTAGTCCAAGAACTCCCCACCTACGTTTGGGACACCACCCACGCCCTCCACCTCTTCCATGATTTTCGCTTCCCCGATCCCCAGCACCTTATCTTCACCATGGACATCCAGTCCCTGTACACCTCCATCCCCCATCACGAAGGACTCAAAGCCCTCCACTTCTTCCTTTCCCGACGTACCAACCAGTACCCTTCCACTGACACCCTTCTTCGACTGACTGAACTGGTCCTCACTCTGAACAACTTCTCTTTCTAATCCTCCCACTTCCTCCAAACCAAAGAAGTAGCCAATATCACCCGCATGGGCCCCAGCTATGCCTGCCTCTTCGGAGGATGTGTGTAACAGTCCATCTTCCGCAGCTACACTGGCACCACCCCCCACCTTTTCCTCCGCTACATCGATGACTGTATCGGCGCTGCCTCGTACTCCCACGAGGAGGTTGAACAGTTCATCCACTTTACCAATACCTTCCACCCCAACCTCAAATTTACCTGGACCGTCTCAGACTCCTCCCTCCCCTTCCTAGACCTCTCCATTTCTATCTCGGATGACCGAATCAACACGGACATTCACTATAAACCGACCGACTCCCATAGCTACTTAGACCACACCTCCTCCCAACCTGCCCCCTGTATAATCGCCATCCCATATTCCCAATTCCTTCGTCTCCGCCGCATCTGTTCCCAGGAGGACCAGTTCCAATACTGTACAACCCAGATGGCCTCCTTCTTCAAAGGCCACAATTTCCCCCCAGATGTGATCGACAATGCCCTCCACCGCATCTCCTCCACTTCCCGTTCCTCTGCCCTTCAACCCCACCCTTCAATCACCACCAGGACAGAACCCCCCTGGTCCTCACCAACCTCCATATACATCACATCATCTGTCGTCATTTCCGCCACCTGCAAACGGACCCCACCACCAGGGATATATTTCCCTCCCCTCCCCTATTAGCGTTCCAAAAAGACCTTTCCCTCCATGACTCCCTCGTTAGGTCCACACACCCCACCAACTCCACAACCTCCACTCCCAGCACCTTCCCCTGCAACCACAAGAAATGTAAAAGTTGCGGCCACACCTCCCCCCTTACTTCCCTCCAAGGCCCCAAGGGATCCTTCCATATCCGCCACAAATTCACCTGCACCTCCAAACACATCATTTACTGCAACCGCTGCGCCCGATGTGGCCTCCTTTATTTTGGGGAGACAGGCCGCCTACTTGTGGAACGTTTCAGAGAACACCTCTGCAACACCCGGACCAACCAACCCAAGCACCCCATGACTCAACACTTCAACTCCCCCTCCCACTCCACCAAGGACATGCAGGTCTTTGGACTCCTCCATCGCCAGACCATAGCAACACGACGGCTCAAGGAAGAGCGCCTCATCTTCCGCCTGGGAACCCTCTAACCACAAGGGATGAACTCAGATTTCTCCAGTTTCCTCATTTCCCCTCCCCCTACCTTGTCTCAGTCAAATCCCTCGAACTCAGCACCACCTTCCTAACCTGCAATCTTTTTCCTGACCTCTCCGCCCCCACCCCACTCCGGCCTATCACCTTCACCTTGACCTCCTTCCACCTATCGCATCTCCATTGCCCCTCCCCCAAGTCACTCCTCCCTACCTTTTATCTTAGCCTGCTTGGCACACTCTCCTCATTCCTGAAGAAGGGCTCATGCCCGAAACGTCGATTCTCCTGCCCCTTGGATGCTGCCAGGCCTGCTGCGCCTTTCCAGCAACACATTTTCAGCACATTCCATGCCCTTATCGCTCTCTGCGTAAAGAACCTGCCTCTGACATCTGTCTTAAATCTATCACCCCTCAATTTGTAGTTACGCTCCCACATACAAGCTGTTGTTATCATCCTTGGAAAAAGACTTTCGCTGTCTACCCTATCTAATCCTCTGATCATCTTGTATGTCTTATCAAATCCCCTCTCAGCCTTCTTCTTTCCAATGAGAACAGACTCAAGTCTCTCAGCCTTTCCTCGTATATCCTTCCCTCCAGACCAGGCAACATCCTGGTAAACCTCCTCTGCACCTTTTCCAATGCTTCCACATCCTTCCCGAAATATGGTGACCAGAACTGTATGCAATATTCCAAATGTGGCCGCTCTAGCGTTTTGTATAGTTGCAGCGTGATATTGTGGCTCTGGAACTCAATCCCTCTATGAATGAAACCTAACACACTGTATGCCTTCTTAACAGCACAATCCACCTGGGTGGCAACTTTCAGGGATCTATGTACATGGACTCCAGAATCCCTCTGCACATCCACACTACCAAGAATCTTTCCATTGCCTTCCTGTCATTCTTCCCAAAGTGAATCACCTCACATTTAGCTGCATTGAACTCGATTTGCCACCTCTCAGCCCAATTCTGCAGTTTATCCAAGTCCCCCTGCAACCTGTAACATTCTTCCACACTGTCCACGACTCCATCGACTTTAGTATCATCTGCAAATTTACTAATCCATCCACCTATGCCTGCATCTAAGTTATTTATAAAAATGACAAACAGTAGTGGTCCCAAAACAGATCCTTGTGGCACGCCACTACTAATTGGACTCCAGGCTGACTATTTTTCACAAACCACCACTCACTGCCTTCTTTCAGAAAGCCAGTTTCTAGGCCAAACTGCTAAATCACCCTCAATTCCATGCCTCTGGATTTTCTCCAACAGCCTACCATGTGGAACCTTATCAAAGGCTTTAATGAAGTCCATGTATACCAAGTCAACTGCCCTACCCTCATCTACATGTTGGTCACCTTCCCAAAAAACTCAATGAAGTTTGTGAAACACAACCTGCCCTTAATGAAACCATGTTGACTATCAGAAATCCAATTGTTGCTTGCTCGATGATTATAAATCTTATCTCTTATAATCCTTTCCAAAGCCTTTCCTATAACAGACATAAGGCTCACTGGTCTATAATTACCTGGGTCATCTCTACTGCCCTTCTTGAACAAGGGCACAACATTTGAAATCCTCCAGTTCTCTGGTACTAAACCTGTAGACAGTGACGACTCAAATATCAAAGCCAAAGACTCTGCTATCTTCTCCCTAGCTTTCCAGAGAATCCTTGGATAATCTCATCCAGCCCAGGGGACTTGTTTACTTTCACTTCTTCTAGAATTGATAACACCTGTTTATAACTAACCTCGATTCTTTCTTGTCTTTCAATCTGGATAAACTCCTTGTTCTTCATGTATTTCATGGTTGAAGCCTGTTGGAACTTAGAACCAGTAGATGATTGTGGCTTCTGTTACCATTTTCCATACTTCTTTCTCATGAAGTGGCCTGGAGAACAGTTGTGTTGATTTCCTGTCTCTTATTAATACCCTAATAACTCATGAGTTTAACTGTTGTTGGTAGTTGATTTTTAGGTTTCTGGCCACCTTTCATTGGGATTTCATTGGCCGGAGTTTGACAAGGGTGGCACTGCTGCCTCACAGCGCCAGGGACCTGGGTTCAATTCCCGCCTCAGGCGACTGACTGTGTGGAGTTTGCACGTTCTCCCCGTGTCTGTGTGGGTTTCCTCCGGGTGCTCCGGTTTCCTCCCACCGTCATAAAGATGTGCGGGTCAGGTGAATTGGCCATGCTAAATTGCCCGTAGTGTTAGGTAAGGGGTATATGTAGGGGTATGGGTGGGTTGCGCTTCGGCAGGTCGGTGTGGACTTGTTGGGCCGAAGGGCCTGTTTCCACACTGTAAATCTAAAAAAAAAGATAGCTTAACACTTTTGGGATCAATGATGTCTGGTTATATGGGGCAGTGGCCTGTAATGATGATAATCCTCATTTTCTTCCATTGAGCAGATTTTCTGTACTTTCTTGGTCTGTGATTCAAAAATGCTGGTGTCATCCAAGTGGTTTTATTAGCCTCATGTTGCATGTAATGTCTTAACATTTGCCAAGTAATCTGACTGGGACATGCACAAATAGCAGCAGCTTTTCAGCTCCATCCAACATCTTGTTGCCCTTCCTGGAGAGGAAACCTCACATCAATCTGTTTTTAGACGTTTGCCTTGTATTTCAGAATGGTTGACAGACTCACTGATGGTACCTCCACTTCTTTTACAATGTTTGATTTTCACTTTACCCTGGCTCCAACCAACATCACTGTGAGTCTAGAGTCATGTGTACACCAGATCAGGTAAGGGCAGTAGTTTCTTTCCTTAAAGGGCATTAGCGAACCAAATGGATTTCTTTCCTGACAGTTGACAACAGTTTCAGGTTCATCAATAGATTCTTAATTGTAGAAATTTGTTGAATACATTACTATGACAGGATTTGCACTCTAGAACGTTAAACAAAAAAAAACCCAAAGAACTAAGGATGTTGGAAAACAAAAACAAAATTGGAAGTTTCTCAAAAAAAGATTCAGCAAGTCTGACAGCTTCCATGGAGACAAAGCAGAGGTTACACTTCAGGTCAATGAATACAACCTGGGTCTCTTGATGAATAGGAGAAAGTGAGGACTGCAGATGCTAGAGAGTCCTAATAATGAGCTTATGCCCAAAACATTGACTATCCTGCTCCTCGGATGTAGCCTGACCTGTTGTGCTTTTCCAGCAACACATTTTTCATCTCTTGATGAATAGCCCAGTGGTTGTGCACAAAGTCATCACATCTCCATATGAGCTAAAAGAGAAGTCGACAAGCATTTCCGAGTGCAGTAACTCAATACCAGACAAATGACATGCTTCCTCACAAGCTATTAAAAAAGAAAGATTAATGTTTCTTGCTCAACATTGAAAATGTATTCACAGTAAATACATGAGAACACCACCACTTGCAAATTACCCGCCAAGCCACTCACCATCCTGACTTAGAAATTTGTTCCTTCAGTGTCACTGAGTCAAAATCCTTCCCTCAGGACATTGTGGGTCAACCTACAGTACATGGACTGCAGCTGTTCAAGAAGGCAGCTCACCAACAGTTTTTCAAGGGCAGTTAGGGATGAGCAATAAATGCTGGCCAGTCAGTGAAAACCATATCCCACGAATGAATAAAAAAAACCTTCCACTCACTGTACCTATGTTTGAATCCAGGCCCCATGAAGTTTCATGGTTTCAGGCCAAACATGGATCCTACTTGTCACTACATACCTCGGCTGATGAATCAGTACTCCTTCATGTTGAACAACAATTGTAAGAAGTACTGAGAGTGGAAAGGGTGCAAAATGTACTCTGTGTGGGTGATTTCAATGTCCATCACCTGGAGTGGCTTGGCAGCAATACTACTGATTGAGCTGTCAAGTCCTGAAGGGCGTAGTTGCTAGAATGGGCCTACAGTAGTTGGTGAGGAAACCAACAAGAGGGACCTCACCCTCAACAATCTGCCAGCTGCAGATGCATCTGTCCTTGAAAGTATGGAAAGAGTGATCACTGCTTAGTCCTTGTGGAGCCAAAGTACCATTTCTACAGTGACAATACTCCCCATTGTGTTGTGTGGCACTTTCAACAGATCAAAACTGGACATCCATGAGGCAATGTGGGTATTAAGTGCAGCGGAATCATACATCAACACAACATTCAACCTCATGGCATGCCATCGCTCCTGCTCTACCATTACCATCAAGCTAGGGGATTAATCCTGGTTCAATGGAGAGTGCAAGACCATAAGACCATAAGACATAGGAGTGGAAGTAAGGCCATTCAGCCCACCGAGTCCACTCCACCATTCAATCATGGCTGATGGGCATTTCAACTCCACTTACCCGCATTCTCCCCGTAGCCCTTAATTCCTCGAGGCAACAAGAATCTATCAATCTCTGCCTTGAAGACATTTAGCGTCCTGGCCTCCACTGCACTCTGCGGTAATGAATTCCACAGGCCCACCACTCTCTGGCTGAAGAAATGTCTCCGCATTTCTGTTCTGAATTGACCCGCTCTAATTTTAAGGCTGTGTCCACGGGTCCTAGTCTCCTCGCCTAACGGAAACAATTTCCTAGCGTCCACTCTTTCCAAGCCATGTATTATCTTGTAAGTTTCTATTAAGTCTCCCTTTAATCTTATAAACTCCAATGAATACAATCCCAGGATCCTCAGCCGTTCCTCGTATGTTAGACCAACCATTCCAGGGATCATCCGTGTGAATCTCCGCTGGACACGTTCCAGTGCCAGTATGTCCTTCCTGAGGTGTGGGGACCAAAACTGGACACAGTACTCCAAATGGAGCCTAACTAGAGCTTTATAAAGTTTCAGTAGCACAACGGTGCTTTTATATTCCAACCCTCTTGAGATAAGTGACAACATTGCATTTGCTTTCTTAATCATGGACTCAACCTACATGTTGACCTTTAGAGAATCCTTGACTAGCAGTCCCAGATCTTTTTGTACTTTGGCTTTATGAATTTTCTCACCGTTTAGAAAGTAGTCTATGCTTTTATTCTTTTTGCCAAAGTGCAAGACCTCGCATTTGCTGACGTTGAATTCCATCAGCCATTTCCTGGACCACTCTCCCAAACTGTCTAGGTCCTTCTGCAGCCTCCCCACTGCCTCAGTACTACCTGCCTGTCCACCTAACTTCGTATCATCTGCAAACTTCGCTAGAATGCCCCCAGTCCCTTCATCCAGATCATTAATATATAATGCGAACAGCTGTGGCCCCAACACTGAACCCTGCGGGACACTGCTCGTCACCGGCTGCCATTCCGAAAAAGAACCTTTTATCCCAACTCTCTGCCTTCTGTCAGACAGCCAATCCTCAATCCATCCCAGTAGCTCACCTCGAACACCATGGGCCCTCACCTTGCTCAGCAGCCTCCCGTGTGGCACCTTATCAAAGGCCTTTTGGAAGTCTAGATAGATCACATCCACTGGGTTTCCCTGGTCTAACCTACTTGTCACCTCTTCAAAGAATTCCAACAGGTTTGTCAGGCACGACCTCCCCTTACTAAATCCATGTTGACTTGTTCTAATCAGACTCTGCTCTTCTAAGAATTTAGAAACCTCATCCTTAATGATGGATTCTAGAATTTTACCAACAACCGAGATTAGGCTAATTGGCCTATAATTTTCCATCTTTTGTCTTGCAAGAGGGCATGTTAGGTGCAGCACCAAGGTGTCATCCTGGTGAAGCTACCAAACAGAACTAGTTGCATGTCAAACATTAGAGGCAGCAAGTGATAGAGAGGGCTTAATGAATCCACATCCAACAAATCAGATCCAAGCTCTGTAGTCCTGTCACATCAAACTGGGAACAGGCTGGAACATTAAACAACTCACTGCAGGAGGTGGCTACATCCTCAGTCATAGGGGGCCCAGCACATAAGTGCAAAAGAGAAGACTGAAGCAGTTGCAACAATTTCCTACAGTGGATGAACAACATGGTACACATGAACTCCTTTCACCACTGATACATAGTCGTAGGAGCATATATCTCTCAGGTGCAGGACACCACCAAGGATCCTTCCCTCACGTCTTCTAAACTCATGGCTTCTACGTGTGGAAAAGCAAAGATAGCAGATACTTGGAACACCACCACTGCAAGGGATGAGCAACACTTGTTGGACCAGCCAATAACAAATGACAAAAAAAGCCATAACAATAGGTTCTGATATAATGTGATACTTCTGATCTTGTTCAAACCTGCGTTATAAACAAATTGTGCAATAGCCAGGCCATTTAAAAACTAATGGGGCTGGAAACACGTAATAACCAATACAAGTAAGGAAAGTTTGCATTCTACAAATAACGATCTAAATTCTCCAACTGCATAAAGCTAACTTGCTTTGAAGAAACATACATTATAGCAGAACCAACTGTATGTAAAAGTTAGAGATTAAAAATTAAATAGAGATAGCTCAAATTCACTGTCATATTTGCTTCTCTTGAGGTGAAATGTTGAAACATTTCAAGTATTTGATTCATTTATGATCACCAAATAATAGATGTTTGAGCTTTAATGGAACAGTTTAGCCATATATGACTGCTCACAGTGCCTGGTTTCACTACAGCTGGGAGATAGTGAGGCCTGTAGATGCTGGCTAGTCAGAGTAGATAGAATGTGGCACTAGAAAAAGCACAGCAGGTCAGACAGCATCTGAGAAGCAGGAGACTCAACACTTTGGGCAGGACCCTTAAACAAGACCCTTCAGCCAGGATAGGGAAAGGAGGAGGCTGTTCCAATGGGTGGCTCCACTTGAAACTTGTTGGGGCAAACATGGAAAATTAAAAACTTAAAGTTAAAAGGGAAAGTGGGAGTGCAGGTCAATGATGAGGCTGACTGTTTCCAAAAAATAAAAAGATGGGACAGAAATTATGAACGTTGTAGTACACCAAGGAATCATAGAAGAGTAGGGAAATTAGATAATTGAACAAATTTGAAGGTTTTGTATCCCAAATGCACAAAACATTGATATAAAATTAATGAGTAACAACATAAATACAGACAATTGGTTATGATTTTGTGGCAATTACTTGGATGTGGTTGCAGGGAATCCAGGTTTCAAAGTTGAATATCCAAAGGCATTCAGTGTTTCAGAAGTACAGTCAGGAAGGAAGAGTAGGTGCTGTCATTTTATTCATAAAGGACGTGTTCTGTGTTGTTGTGAGAAATGATACACGCATTGGAGATCATGATGTCAAATCAGTCTCAGTAGGAATCAGAAATAGCAAGGTGAAGAAGTCCCTGATGGGACTTACCTGTATCTCCCCAAACAATCCCAAGTGCCAACAGTACAAGTCCCATAGTGGGGCTCAGAAATACTGGGGGTTTCTAAGAAAGAGTCGAAAAGTGTGTTGCTGGAATAGCACAGTAGGCCAGGCAGCATCCGAGGAGGATCGACGTTTCAGGCATCAGGAATGTGATCTTCAGCACCTGCAGTACTCACTTTCTCCTAGTTTGCAAGAAAGGTACATCAGCAATCATGGGTGATTTTAAATTACATAAAGACTGGATTATCAAATTGGCAATGATAGCCTCGAGGGAGAATTCATTGAACGTGTTAGAGATTGGTCCTTGGCGCAATATTTTGGGGAACCAACTGGATTGGGTGTTGTGTGACAAGGTGGCTTAATTAATGGGAGAAAGTGAGGACTGCAGATGCTGAAGATGCTGAAGATCTGAGTTGAAGAGCGTGGTGCTGGAAAAGCACAGCCAGTCAGACAGTATCTGAGGAGCAGGAGAATCGACATTTTGAGCATAAGCCTTTCATCAGGAATAAAGTAATAGCACAAATACAGATCACATCCCAGTAATTACTACAAAAACATAACTAATGGTCTGCAAGATTAATTAGATAGCTTTGTCAATGAGCTAGCACAGGCTTACTGGGTCAAAAGACCTCCTGTTCACATCCATTTCTGTGATTTGAAGCCTTCCCCTTCATCTTTTAGTTCATACACTTGTCCAGTAAGAGCACATCTTCTCTTGCAAAACCATTAAATTGGTTTAATCCAAATGCAACAAACCATCCTGGCACTGAAAATGACAATACCTTCCACCCACAACACTATTAAGCCACGCCAGACAATGTCTAGATTAACCTCCAGCCTGTGGCAGTATGTTGATGTAGCATTAACAGGTCCACACCTTATTGCTAAACTGAAACCAGTGCAGGACACGAAAAACACATAAAGCTCATTAACGATAATAATTCCATCAAAGTAGCTCAACATCCAAATCTTCACTTCTCTGTCTCACTCACCAAATACTGTTTCAATTCAAACCATAGCTCACTTATATCATTAACTTTTCTGTCTTTCTTAATGGTTATAATTGTGGCTAGGATCGAGTCCCAGCAGCCTCAACAGCCCCATGAAGTCAGCCAGTGAGCGCTGTCAGACTCACCAACTATTGTGAGCATCAGAATCAGGATCTGGCCAGATGTCTGAACACCAAAATCAGGCGACATAGTCACGACTGGGAGCTTTATCTCCCACGCCATGGAACAGCCATTACCACACAAACGTCTGGAATGTGCTCATTCAGTTCAAACAGGAATTAGACAACTTTCTGGTTTGCATGGTTTAGGATGACAGTGCGTGAACTCGTTCCTGAGTGAGGTTTTTTCAGTAGGGTGGCCTGTTTATATCATTCCTGATGGCATTACTGATGAAGGGCCCATTCTGCCTGTGATAATTTAATTGGTAAAGGTGACAGTTATGCAAACACATCAGATCAAATAGCATTGAAGTAACTTATAAAATGGAACATTACAGCATAAAGGGAGAACTTTTGGCCCATTGAGCCTGTGCTGTCTCATTAAGATGTCCAATTAATCCCACTTCATTGCTCTTTTTTTCCCATAGATCTTTGAATATTGATCAATTTTTTCTTGATTCTTTTATAATGAATCAGTTTTCTCTGGCCCTTTCAGTCAGTGTTTAAGATTACACTCAAACAGTACAGATGGGGAGACATGGGGAAATTTCAAGGCTGGCAAAATGCAAATGGAAAAAGTGTCACTTAACAAGATCTAACAATGTAAATTGGCTTCCTTCCAAATAGACAGACTGATTGGTTAGTGACCTAATTCCTTGAACACTTCACGATTGGAGATGAAGATAAAAGACTGGATGGCAGCATGTGATTGACCATCTTGGGATATGCCCAAACAGAGCAGACTGCTCAAAACCAAATCCTGAGCAAAATAAAACTACCAAGGTTCATTCAGGTAACACAGGGGGATTTAGCACCAATCCCTAGCCTGAAAGAGCTGAACTACAAGATTAAGAATTAGAAGAATTTCCCTACCAAATGGAGGTGATGGAAAAAAGCAAGCACAATAAAATCAGCCTTGTTGTGTGAGATCTTGCACAAGTTAAAATAAAAACTGGGCAGCCATGGTGTTTTTGTGTGTGTGTATGTGTGTGTGTGTGTCTGAAAATGGATGTATATGCATGCAGTAATTTGTATATGTGGGTGTATGCACGTGTGTGTGTTTGTGCATGTGTGTATGTAACTAAGTGTGTGGTACATCCCCGAGTCATCTCAAGAGTTAAAGAACTTAGTGCGCAGAATTCCTTAATTTACTAGGTTTTCCAACTAGGTCGAGAGAAGGCTTGGACCAAGTTTCTGTACTGAACAAGAATTCATATTTATTACAAATAAATTGTCTAACTAGGCTAACTTAGTTATCTATATCAATGATTTGGATGAAAATGTACAAGGCATGATCAGTAAGTTTGCTGGATAGTGAGGAAGGTTATCAGAAATTGCAGCAGGACCTTGATCAGCTGGGGAAGTTGGCCAAGTAATGGCAAAAGGAGTTTAATATAAATAAGTGTGAGGTTTTTCATTTTGGAAAGTTAAATCAAGGTAGGAGTTTCATGGTGGATGGTAGGATCTCAAGGAGTGTAGTGGGACAGAGGGACCTTGGAGTTCAGGTGCATGGTTCTTTGAAAGTGAAGTCCCAGTTAAACAGTGAAGAAGGCTTTTGGCACAATCATCAGTCTGGGCAATGATTTCAGAAGTTGGGAAGTTATGTTGCAGTTATACAGGACTAATGAGGCCACACTTGGAGTATTGTGTTCAGTTTTGATCATCTTGCCTTAGAAAGAGGTTATTAAACTGGAAAGACTGCAGATGAAATTTACAAGGATGTTACCAGGACTCAATGGTTTGAGTTATAGAGAGAGGTTGGACAAGCTAGGACTTCTCTCTTTCGAGTGTATGAGACTGACGTGGGCCCTTATAGATTGAATATATAGGGCAATCTTATAAGATCATGACAGGCATGGATAGAGTAAATGTGCTGAGTCTTTGACCCAGAGTTGGGGAATTGAGGACTAAAGGGCACCAGTTTAAGGTCAGAGGGGAAAGAATAAAAAGGAACCTGAGGGGCAACGTTTTTACACAGAGGGTGGTATGTAAATGGAATGAGCTTCCAGCGGAAGTGATTGAGGTACATTAACAACATTTAAAAGGCATTTGGACAAATACATGGATAGGAAAGGATTAGAAGGGTATGGGCTAAGTGCAGGGAAATGGTGTTTGTGCGGACATACCTTTTGGTTGGCATGAACCAGTTTGGGCCAAAGGGCCAGTCTCTGTGCTGTAGGACTCTGACTCTGAATTGCAGATGAATGATTATAAACTCTCAAAATGTCAGGCTACCTATTAAAATGCTAACTGCCTTACAAATGTACCCTCTACACGCTCACATGCAGACTGAGATAGACAGGAGAATACATGAGTATTATAGAAAGTGGGCAATACTGGGAAGACAATTCAGTCGTCCCTGTTCACATGATTTGCTGAGATGATTCTTGTGCTGATCAGACACTGTTTCCTGATTGTTCTTCTCCAGATGCTTTCATTTGCTTGAAGGAGCCTCGGGGTGACTGGTTCAGAATTATAAATGTCACTTATAGTTTATCAATTAAAAGTTGCTGGAAAGGGGAAATAAACTGGCATCTTCAGGCAGGAATTTTTCTTTGACCAGATAGAAAAGAGTGTTTCTACTTTTTCAGAGGTGAAATTGTTTCTGCCAAAACATTCACACTCACAAGCCAATCAGATCTCTGACAGCCAATCACATCACTGATGGCAGGCAGAAAGCCTTTGTCATTAGTAACTGATCATATCTGTTACTTGTTGTCAGCCAAAGCTTCATTTGTACAACCCTTGCTTCCAGTTCATCTGCAACCTCGGCCTCTAGCATTGCTTGCCCAGCAGCTGTGTAAACAGCACTGACAACAAGTGTCAGGTAATTTTCTTTAAAAAAGAAAAGCAATACTTTCACAATCCTTGGTTTTTGAACAGTCCATTTCCCATTTCAATCCGCACTGAAAACTAAGAAAAGTAAGAACATACATTATTTCCAATGTGTGCATGTGTATGTCTGTGTCCGTGAACATGTGTGTGTATGTGTGTGCATGCATATGTGCATGTGTCTATGTGCATGTGTATGTGCGTAGGCCTGCAGGCCACATACATTCACAATGTGATGAACACTCTGTCACCTCAGCCACAGACAGAATCATAGAAACATAGAAATTAGCAACAGGAGTAGACTATTCAGCTATTCGAGCATGTTCTGCCATTCAATATGATCATTTAACTCATTCTCCTGTTCCCACCTGCACCTTGTATCTTTTGATCCGTTTAGTTCCATGCTGGACTTTGCAGTCTATGCAGCTCAATATTAAGATACTGAAGTAGTTTATCCTATTCGAAAGGTCAATCATAATCACTGCTTCAAGTTAAATATTGACAGTGCATGTCATCTGTGGTTCAGTGGTATTCTTGAAGGCTGTATTGACTGGTTAGTCATCATTACAAAGACAACCAGGAACTGAAGACACTACAACAAAAACAGAAATTGTTGGAAAATCTCAGCTGGTCAGGGAGCATCCATTGTTAGAAATCAGAGTTAACGTTTCAGGTCCAGTGTCCCTTCAGAACTGATAGTAGCTAGGAAAAGGATTTTTTTTATATAGAAAATGGTGGTGGTGATGGTGGGGGAGGGGGAGGGAATGGGGAGTAAGTTGTAGATGGAGATAGAATCCAGAGAGAGAAAAGAACAGTTGGACAGACAAAGGAGTGGTTAAAGGTCAGTCTGGGGGAATGAATAGCTGTTAATAGGGAGTATTAGTGGCTGACAATGGGCAATATGTGACTGTAACTCATATAATGACAAAGCCTAATGTGTGGAGGTGGGTAAAGCATGGGGAAAGGTACACAAGCCCTAAAATTGTTGAATTCAATATTGAGCTGAAAATGTGTTGCTGGAAAAGCGCAGCAGGTCAGGCAGCATCCAAGGAGCAGGAGAATCGACGTTTCGGGCATGAGTCCTTCTTCAGGAGTCATTCCTGCTGCGCTTTTCCAGCAACACATTTTCAGCTCTGATCTCCAGCATCTGCAGACCTCATTTTCTTCACTCTTTCTTTAGTCCCAGCATGTCCTCACAGTCTATGGCATTTTCCCTTTCAACTGCAGAAGGTATAGCATTTGTTTGTTTATCTGATCATATTTGTTACTTGTTGTCAGCCAAAGCTTCATTTGTACAACCCTTGCTTCCAGTTCATCTGCAACCTCGGCCTCTAGCATTGCTTGCCCAGCAGCTGTGTAAACAGCACTGACAACAAGTGTCTGGTTTTTGAACAGTCCATTTCCCATTTCAATCCGCACTGAAAACTAAGAAAAGTAAGAACATACATTATTTACAATGTGTGTATGTGTGTGTCTGAGTGCGAGTGTACGTGTGCATGTGTATGTCTGTGTCCGTGAACATGAAGGGCTTATGCCCGAAACGTCGAATTTCCTGTTCCTTGGATGCTGTCTGACCTGCTGCACTTTTCCAGCAACATATTTTCAGCTAAAGAAAGACTGGACCAGTGTGTCCAGGAGGGAATGTTCTCTGTGGAAGGCTGACAAGGGAGGGGAGGGGAGGGGAATCTGTTGGAAATGGCACCACTGGATGTGGATGCTGGTGGGATGGTAGGCAAGGAGATGGGGGATCCTATTGGTGTTATGGGAAGTTAAAATTTCTCATGTAAAGATTCACCAAGACTCCTTAAACAGCATCTTCTAAATTCTCAACCACTATCAACCAGAAGGACAAGGGCAGCAGATATATGGGAACACCATCCCTGAAAATTCCCCTCCAAGGTACATTCCATTCTGACTTGGAAATATATCGCTGTTCTTTCATTGTTGCTGGATCAAAATCCTGTAACTCCCTCCCTAAATGCATTGTAGGTCAAATTACAGCACATGAACTGTAGCAGTTCAAGAAGGCAGCTCACCACAACCTTCTCACAGGCAACTAGGGAAGGGTAATAAATGCTGGCCAGCCAATGATGTAACATCCAATGAAGATTTTAAAAAATGTCATTGGAGGCAGTTCAGAGCAAGTTCACCAGGGTAATCCCCATTTTCTAATTGGGATTGTCTAATGAGCAACGGCTAAACAGATTGGGCGCCTGTGCACTGGAATTTAGAAGAATGAGAGGTAATCTAATTGAAATATATCAGATTCTTAAGGGACTTGACAGGGTAAATGCTGAGAGGATGTTTGCCTGTGGGAGAGGAACAGCGGGCACAGCCTCAGAATAAAGATACACCAATTCAAAACTGAGATGAGGAGGAATCTCTTCTTTCAGAGGGTTGAGAGTCTTTAGAACTCTTTGCCACTCAGAGGTGTGGATCATAGTCTCTGTAAGACCTTGTGTATTTATTACTGAGGTAGGTCGATTCTTGGTCATTCAGGGAATTAAGGAAGATGGGGAAAGGGCAGGAACGTGGATATGAGGAATGTTGGATCAGCCATGATTCTATTGAATGATGTAACATGCTTGAGGGTCAAACAACCTACCCCTGCTACAATTTCTTATGGTTTTTATAGGAAAAATGGCTTACTCCTGCTCTTCCGTTCAATGTTTCTCTGAATTATAACAAAATATCAGGATTAACTGCACAGTTTAAGCACTTCAATACATCTGCATTGTGGATAAATGCTATGCTAACCTTTAGCTTGCACCAGTAAGGCCACTTATTTAACTGCAGAAAACTCTGCAATCACTGAAAAACCCTTCATGTTTCCAACACAGACTTGAACTCACTGGAATTTATACTGTGGCTTGTCCAGTTGGTTCAAACATGGACCAGCTCCCCAGTTTCAGTTGGCACTTCATGGCAATTTATTTTGAAAATGTCACTGTGTCCTGAACAGGTGAGAGGACGTAAAGGCAAATCAGGAAGTATTATTACTTCCAGAAAGAAATACAGACTTAACATTTTTCATGAAATCTTTTATAATCATAGAATGTTCCAAATCTCATGACATAAAATTCAGTATTTTTAATGTGTGCCCAGTCTTTGGACCCCAGCTACTCATGCTATAAATCACCTGGATAAAGGAACCAAAAGCATAATTTCCAAGATTGCTGATGATGTAAAACTGCATGGGATTGTGAGATGTAAGGAGGAAGCAAAGAGGATTCCAGGTGATTTAGACAAATTGAGTGCATGAGCAAACACATGGCAGCTGTTGTGTAACGTGGTGAAATGTGAAGTTGTATATTATGGAGTGGAAAAGGAAGGAAGAGTATTATTTAAGTGGTGATATTTTGAGAAATGTTCATGCACAAAGGATCTGGGTATCCTTGTATACCTTTTAATGAAAAGTAGACAGACAGGTGCATTGGGCAGTTAAGAAGACAAACTGCATATTGACCTTCATTGCAAAAGGTTATGGGTTAAGAAGTAGAGATATCCTACTGCAGTCGTACAGAGTCTTGGTGAGATCACACCTGGAATACTGTGTATTGTTTTGGTCTCAATACCTAAGAAAGGATATCCTTGCCTTAAAGGGATTCCAGCAAAGGTTCACTCAGCTGATACTGAGAATGGCAAGTCTGTCTTATGAGGAAAGATTGGTATGACTGGTCTGGATTTACTAGAGTTTAGAAGAATGATAGGATATCTGAATGAAACTTAAAATTCTAATAGGGCTGAACGGATTAGATGCAGACAGAATGTCTTTGCTGTTGGGGAGTTTGGAACCGGGGGTACAGCCACAGGATATGGGGTAGAACATTTCGGACTAAAATGAAAAAAAAACTTCACTTTGAAGGTGGTGAATCTGTGGACTGCTGTGAAAGCCAGGCCATGAAAATATTCTAGATTTTATAGGCATCAAGGGCTATGGAGAGAAAGCAGAAATATGGCATTGCAATAGAGTGTCTACAATGATCACACTAAATGGCAAAGCAGGCTTGATGGGTTAAACAGCCTACTCCTGCTACTAGTTTCTACGTTGCATTCCAAGGTATAAGGCAGCCAATTAGCCCACTGAGAGATCCCACAAATAGTGGTATGATAATAAGCAGACCATCTGTTTTGGTAATGTTGAGTGAGGGGTAAATAGAAAAGATGCTGGGAAGTTCTTTTCTGCTCTTCTTCAAAATCATGTCATGGAATGTTTTGCATCAATCTGACAGAGCAAATGCCTCAATGTCTTATCAGAAAGATGGATGCCATTCCAGATCATGTGATCTTCACTGGCACATATATGGATGTGGACTCTTTCTAGTCTTTCATGAAAGTGGGCATTCTGGCCAGGCCAGCATTTATTACATATCCCTAATTTCCCTAAATGAGAAAATATGGTGATCTGCTTTCCTGACTGCTGCAGTTTTTAAGGTACAGATACATCCACAATGTTATTAGGGAGGGAGTTCCAGGATTGCAACCCAGTGACACTGTAAAAAGAAACATATTATGTAAATAAAAATGTATTTCTAAGTCATGATTGTGAGTATCTTGGAGGGGAACTTGCAGGTAGTCGTGTTCCATGTAACTGCTGCCCTTGGCCTTGGTTGTTGGAATGTGTCAGGGTTGGATTTAATTGTCATGCTCTTCACAGTCCAACAAGTTCTCAGTACTCACCGTCCTCAATGGGTGCAATGGTCACTTGCATAATATATGGTGGAAAGATGTTCCTGCTACATTCAGCATGTTTAGAGTTATTTGAAGCAAGGTGAGATTTAAAGAGGGAGAGAGAAGCAATCTGAAACAAATTACTGCATTTTTTGACAATAGAATGCACTGCTCTTACAGTCTGCCAGTTTTTGCTTCTCTTGCTGTATATTTTAGATTCTCTGAAAGTTAATCTCAGTAAATGGTAAAGCATACATCTCCAAAGAGGAACTCTGGCTTCTGCTGTTTTGTGCTTTTTCAGTGTTGAAACCAAGCAGACGGATATTGCAAGATGAACATTGTAAAACAGATTACTCAATGGCCTTACTTGCACCTTTTGCTCACTTCTCTAAAGTTTTGACATAAAATGCTTATCAAATAGTGGTGACCTTATACAAAAACTTGTGTTACAAAATACCAGACTGAATACCATGGCATCGTGATTGGATGAGGTAATTTCCTCTGAAATGTTGGCCCCATTCCCCATGATCCTGTGTGGCGGCCTCCATCCAGATTCAGTTTTAGAGTGAGGAAGGTCCAAGACTACAATGATCAACATTTGAACAACTAGGTCCAAGCAAGATCTGAGCAGATGTAGTTACTGTTAAATAATATTTGCAAGTTTGTGCCATAGAACCTGTTATCTGTGAGAAAACTTTCATCAAGATGTTAGGTAGGCTCATTCAGAAGGTCAGGAGAAATGGGATACAGGGGAACATAGCTGCAAATGTGTTGCTGGTCAAAGCACAGCAGGTTAGGCAGCATCTCAGGAATAGAGAATTCGACGTTTCGAGCATAAGCCCTTCATCAGGAATAAGAGAGAGAGAGCCAAGCAGGCTGAGATAAAAGGTAGGGAGGAGGGACTAGGGGGAGGGGCGATGGAGGTGGGATAGGTGGAAGGAGGTCAAGGTGAGGGTGATAGGCCGGAGTGGGGTGGGGGCGGAGAGGTCAGGAAGAGGATTGCAGGTTAGGAGGGCGGTGCTGAGTTGAGGGAACCGACTGAGACAAGGTGGGGGGAGGGGAAATGAGGAAGCTGGAGAAATCTGAATTCATACCCTGTGGTTGGAGGGTTCCCAGGCGGAAGATGAGGCGCTCCTCCTCCAGCCGTCGTGTAGTTGTGTTCTGCCGGTGGAGGAGTCCAAGGACTTGCATGTCCTCGGTGGAGTGGGAGGGG
Organism: Hemiscyllium ocellatum; assembly: GCF_020745735.1. Taxonomy (NCBI): domain Eukaryota; kingdom Metazoa; phylum Chordata; class Chondrichthyes; order Orectolobiformes; family Hemiscylliidae; genus Hemiscyllium; species Hemiscyllium ocellatum. Next base: position 87,473,991 of record NC_083416.1, on the reverse strand, counting down.
GAGTTAAAGTGTTGAGCCACGGGGTGATTGGGTTGGTTGGTTTGGGCGGTCCAGAGGTGTTCTCTGAAGCGTTCCGCAAGTAAGCGGCCTGTCTCACCAATATAGAGGAGGCCACATCGGGTGCAGCGGATGCAATAGATGATGTGTGTGGAGGTACAGGTGAACTTGTGGCGGATATGGAAGGATCCCTTGGGGCCTTGGAGGGAAGTGAGTGTGGAGGTGTGGGTGCAAGTTTTACATTTCCTGCGGTTGCAGGGGAAGGTGCCGGGGGTGGAGGTTGGGTTGGTGGGGGGTGTGGATCTGACAAGGGAGTCACGAAGGGAGTGGTCCTTGCGGAACGCTGATAGGGGAGGGGAGGGAAATATATCCTTGGTGGTGGGGTCCGTTTGGAGGTGGCGGAAATGGCAGCGGATGATACGTTGTATGTGCAGGTTGGTGGGGTGGGCCCCAGCTATGCCTGCCTCTTCGTAGGATATGTGGAACAGTCCATCTTCCGCAACTACACTGGCACCACCCCCCACCTTTTCCTCCGCTACATCGATGACTGTATCGGCGCTGCCTCGTGCTCCCACGAGGCGGTTGAACAGTTCATCAACTTTACTAACACCTTCCATCCCGACCTGAAATTCACCTGGACTGTCTCAGACTCCTCCCTCCCCTTCCTAGACCTTTCCATTTCTATCTCGGGCGACCGACTCAACACAGACATCTATTATAAACCGACTGACTCCCACAGCTACCTGGACTACACCTCCTCCCACCCTGCCCCCTGTAAAAACGCCATCCCATATTCCCAATTCCTTCATCTCCGCCGCATCTGCTCCCAGGAGGACCAATTCCAACACTGCACAGCCCAGATGGCCTCCTTCTTCAAGGACCGCAGATTCCCCCCAGACGTGATCGACGATGCCCTCCACCGCATCTCCTCCACTTCCCGCTCCTCCGCCCTTGAGCCCCGCTCCTCCAACCGCCACCAAGACAGAACCCCACTGGTTCTCACCTACCACCCCACCAACCTGCACATACAACGTATCATCCGCCGCCATTTCCGCCACCTCCAAACGGACCCCACCACCAAGGATATATTTCCCTCCCCTCCCCTATCAGCGTTCCGCAAGGACCACTCCCTTCGTGACTCCCTTGTCAGATCCACACCCCCCACCAACCCAACCTCCACCCCCGGCACCTTCCCCTGCAACCGCAGGAAATGTAAAACTTGCACCCACACCTCCACACTCACTTCCCTCCAAGGCCCCAAGGGATCCTTCCATATCCGCCACAAGTTCACCTGTACCTCCACACACATCATCTATTGCATCCGCTGCACCCGATGTGGCCTCCTCTATATTGGTGAGACAGGCCGCTTACTTGCGGAACGCTTCAGAGAACACCTCTGGGCCGCCCGAACCAACCAACCCAATCACCCCGTGGCTCAACACTTTAACTCCCCCTCCCACTCCACCGAGGACATGCAAGTCCTTGGACTCCTCCACCGGCAGAACACAACTACACGACGGCTGGAGGAGGAGCGCCTCATCTTCCGCCTGGGAACCCTCCAACCACAAGGTATGAATTCAGATTTCTCCAGCTTCCTCATTTCCCCTCCCCCCACCGTGTCTCAGTCGGTTCCCTCAACTCAGCACCGCCCTCCTAACCTGCAATCCTCTTCCTGACCTCTCCGCCCCCACCCCACTCCGGCCTATCACCCTCACCTTGACCTCCTTCCACCTATCCCACCTCCATCGCCCCTCCCCCTAGTCCCTCCTCCCTACCTTTTATCTCAGCCTGCTTGGCTCTCTCTCTCTTATTCCTGATGAAGGGCTTATGCTCGAAACGTCGAATTCTCTATTCCTGAGATGCTGCCTAACCTGCTGTGCTTTGACCAGCAACACATTTGCAGCTGTGATCTCCAGCATCTGCAGACCTCATTTTTTACTTAGGGGAATATAGCTGTCTGGATACAGAATTCGCTGGCCAACAGAAGACAGCGAGTAGTAGTAGAAGGAAAATATTCTGCCTGGAAGTCTGTGGTGAGTGGTGTTCCACAGGGCGCTGTCCTTGGGCCTCTACTGTTTGTAATTTTTATTAATGACTTGGATGAGGGGATTGAAGGATGGGTCAGCAAGTTTGCAGATGACACAAAGGTTGGCGGGGTCATTGACAGTTTAGAGGGCTGTTGTAGGCTACAGCGGGACATTGACAGCATGCAGAGATGGGCTGAGAGGTGGCAGATGGAGTTCAACCTGGATAATGTGAGATGATGTAGTTTGGAAGGTCGAATTTGAAAGTTGAGTACAGGATTAAGAATAGGATTCTTGGCAATGTGGAGGAACAGAGGGACCTTGGGGTGTCCAGGTACATAGATCCCTTAAAATGGCCACCCAAGTGGACAGGGTTGTTAAGAAAACATATGGTGTTTCGGCTTTCATTAACAGGGGGATTGAGTTTAAGAGTCGTGAGATCTTATTGCAACTCTATAAAACTTTGGTTAGACTGCTCTTGGAATACTGTGTCCAGTTCTGGTCGCCCTATTATAGGAAAGATGTGGATGTTTTGGATACGGTTCAGAGGAGGTTTATCAGGATGCTGCCTGGACTGGAGGGCATATCTTAAGAAGAGAGGTTGACTGAGCTTGGACTTTTCTCATTGGAGAAAGGAGGAGTAGAGGGGACCTAATTGAGGTATACAAGATAATGAGAGGCATAGATAGAGTCGATAGCCAGAGACTATTTCCCAGGGCAGAAATGACTCACACGAGGGGTCATAGTTTTAAGCTGGTTGGAGGAAAGTATAGAGGGGATGTCAGAGGCGGGTTCTTTACACAGAGAGTTGTGAGAGCATGGAATGTGTTGCCAGCAGCAGTTGTGGAAGCGAGGTCATTGGGGACATTTAAGAGACTGCTGGACATGCATACGGTCACAGAAATTTGAGGGTGCATACATGAGGATCAATGGTCGGCACAGCATCGTGGGCTGAAGGGCCTGTTCTGTGCTATACTGTTCTATATTCTCACTACTCTGAAAGGAGGAAGCTTCATCACCTTCAGAGTGAGTAGACTCAGCAGGCAAAGAAATGGGGAGAGAATGGGAAATAAAATATGCTGCAGAAGTGGACAGAATGGTGAAATAACTCCACACAGGCCAGGATCCCCTCACCAAGCCACCCTTTATTGACACGTTAAGAGAACTTAACACTGACCCAGCTCCCTCAGAGCTAGCTCTCAGAGTAAGCAGAACCTCTGCCACTTCTGTGTATATCTGTCAGCCAGGGGTCACTGACTGGACCAGATTAACAGCTCCAATCAGAGAACTCATATTCAATGAGGTGCACCTGGCTGACCTCATTATAATCACTACAAATAGGAAATCTTTCAGTTGGAATAAAATAAAACACACTATTAACTTCTATGCTCCTGCCTTGCTACCAAAGAAAGATCCAGCTCCAAGAGTAATACAATAATGTAATTAAAGATCAGCTCTAAAATAGCATCACAAAAAGACTCAGATTAGAGTTTATTTCTGTGAGGACGAGTGGGCTTTCCCACACTATCATCCCAAAAGCAGGTTATGAATTTTGTATCACGCCCCATGGCAGCCTGTTCCTCTGAAGGACAGCTCGATTCTCCCACTCACCTCTGCTGGGACATCCCATGATTCCTGGTGCTGGCATGATATTTAAAAGTCTGTTATCGCCCTGGTGAAGTCCTGTCGTCCGATGTTGCCCTGCACTCTTCATGATATCTGCTCTGGATATTGGCGCAGCAGAAAACTGATGCCCCACGTTTTGGACAGGGACCTTGAAGTCTTGGGGAATGGAGTGATATCGAGGTGAATGTCCTCTTCTTCCAGGAATACCAGAGCATGCCAACCAGACCAGGTTTGCTACCTAAGGTAGTGCAGTCTCCTTCTGTGTCATAACCATTCTGTGCTTTGGTGCAGCTCAATGTGATTTCCTTTTTTTTAATGTCCTTGACATCATTTACTGTGTTAAAGGTGCAAAATAAATACAAGTTGTTGTTGACTGAATAACAATATTGGATAAAGTCTGGTTGAAGATTTGTAGCTCGGGTGTCCGTTGTTGTGGTTCTGTTCGCCGAGCTGGAAGTTTTTGCTGCAAACGTTTCGTTCCCTGGCTAGGGAACATCATCAGTGCTATTGGAGCCTCCTGTGAAGCGCTGCTTTGATGTTTCTTCCGGTATTTATAGTGGTTTGTTCTTGCCGCTTCCGGGTGTCAGTTTCAGCTGTAGTAGTTTGTATGTGGGGTCCAGGTAGATGTGTCTGTTGATGGATGTTCTTGCCGCTTCCGGGTGTCAGTTTCAGCTGTAGTGGTTTGTATATGGGGTCCAGGTCCATGTGTCTGTTAATGGAGTTTGTGGATGAATGCCATGCCTCTAGGAATTCCCTGGCTGTACTCTGTCTGGCTTGTCCTATGATGGTAGTGTTTTCCCAGTCAAATTCATGTTCCTGGTTGTCTGAGTGTATGGCTACTAGGGATAGCTGGTCATGTCGTTTTGTGGCTAGCTGATGTTCATGGATGCGGATTGTTGGCTGTCTTCCTGTTTGTCCTATATAGTGTTTTGTGCAGTCCTTGCATGGTATTTTGTAAACTGCGTTAGTTTGGCTCGTGCTGGCTATTGGGTCCTTTGTTCTAGTGAGTTGTTGTCTGAGTGTGGAAGTTGGCTTGTGTGCTGTTATGAGTCCTAAGGGTCGCAGTAGTCTGGCTGTCAGTTCTGAGACGCTCCTGACGTATGGTAGTGTGGCTAGTCCTTTTGGTTGTGGCATGTCCTCGTTCCGTGGTCTATCTCTTAGGCATCTGGTGATAAAGTTGCGGGGGTATCCGTTTTTGGCGAATACCTTGTATAGGTGTTCCTCTTCCTCTTTTCGCAGTTCTGGTGTACTGCAGTGTGTTGTGGCCCTTTTGAATAGTGTTCACTATTGGATGAAAGATTGTTTGTAGATACATGCCAATCAGTAAATAGGCCTTCCTTTAAGTCCCAATTCGGAATGAAATGTAAAGGTTTACACACAGAATTAACACATATTATGTGGGATATTACCAGACACTGGATAAGGTGGCTCTGAGGAAGGGTCACTCAACCTGAAACGCTAACACTGATATCTCTGCACAGATGCTGCCAGATCTGCTGAGCTTTTCCAGTAATGTCTGCTTTTATTTCTGATTTACAGCATCTGCAGTTCCTTCAGTTTGTACTGATTGATGTGGACTTTGTTCAGAAATTATGTAAGAGACTGAGTGACACCTTCTGGATTTTGGGAGCAACTCACGGCATTTTCCAATGGAATTCTAGGTGTCAAGACAAGAACCTCACAAGGGAAGAGCACAAGGTATGTTTCAGGGAATTTTGCTCATTATCTCCTTTATCAATATTAATTTTTTGCTCATTCATGTGCAACTGCTATTTCACTGTACACCAGATAGAAACTAAGCGTTAAGAATTCTCCATATGAAAAACAGAGCAGGTTCCTTGCTCCTCTAGACGTTCATCTTGGACACCCGACACATCTCAGGGACACTCCAGGGCATGGGCCACAGACCCCTTGTTCATAAACACCAGCATACAAGACCCCCAAATTCACTTCACCATCATGGCACACTTGCGGTTCAGCCACAGTATGCTCTGTGTTTTTCTTAATTCACTCTTGAGAAATGGAGATTGTTGGCGGAACAGCATTATTGCTCATCCCAAACTATAATACTGCACGTGGGAGCAAACCAGTATTCTCATTGAGATGTTAGTCCAAAGACACTGTGTGCTGAGCCAGTTCCAGGACTCCAGCACACTGCAGCTCAGGGCTGTTTCTCTACTGTCATCGCATTCACTCATTGTGAGCCTATCCAGATGCTCAAGGCAACCCTGCCTTGCCTAGTCTCTTTGCCACATCAGCTAGCACAGAAGGGTTTTTCATGCAGCCTTGCCTTACTGTTTAGCACAGACATGAAGCTGCAGCTTGATAGCTGTCACCAGTCCAAGGGTGGTCAGTTTAGGTGACAGTGGGGAGGCATCCCAAGAGAGTCAGTGGGCAGCATGGAGGGCATGCTGGATTAGTGGCAATAGGGGTTGGGTGTGTGAAAGAAGATGTTGCGGATGTAGTGATTGTAACAAGATCAGCCAGATGGACCTCATAGAATATGATTTCTCTGGTTGGGACGGTTAACCTGGTCTAATCGAGGAGCCTGGGCTGACAGATATACACAGGTGTGTCAGGGTTTCTGTTCATTCTGAGAGCTGTCTCTGAGGGAGCCAGACCAGTGTCAAGTACAATGCATGTGTAAATACAGGATGACTTAGTGAAGGAATATCAGCCTCTGTGGAATGATTTCATTGACAATACTAAGCGTGGTAGAGCTTGAGCATTAATGTTGCAGTGATAGAGAGAGAGTGAGGGTGAGACGATGGTGTCACTTAACCTGGTGGAGTGGAGAAGGACATTGACTTTCTTCCGACAGTGCTGAGCATTCCTCCAGACAGCTGAAGGCAACCTTGGGCTGGGCTGGGCATGGTCTGGGTCCATGCCCACTACTGCCAGCCCTGGAACAGTGAACATCCCCTCTCTGTAGTGCCCCGACACCAAGGCATCTAGTTCGCTGCCCATAAAGCGGGTGTCAACTTCCCTTCATTTACTAAGGGTTGAATGTCACAAACCATGCTGGGCAGCTCTGGACTGACAGTGCTTGTCTGGCTTCTAAAGATGGAGCAGCTACAAGGGGTGTCGGTCAATTCCAAGACTTCCTTGCAATGGCAAGTTCTTTCAGTTACAGCGAGTGGGAGAATGGGGATAGCATCGGACGGGAAGCACACCAAAAGGGTAGGTGGGTAGTTAATGAGGTAGATTTGGGATGATAGCATGAAGAAACACACTAAGCCTCATGGGTGGATGGAAATGCTGCACTAACCTTACTAAAATTGACACTGCCTAAATATGAGTAAAAAATGAGGTCTGCAGATGCTGGAGATCACAGCTGCAAATGTGTTGCTGGTCAAAGCACAGCAGGCCAGGCAGCATCTCAGGAATAGAGAATTCGACGTTTCGAGCATAAGCTCGATGAAGGGCTTATGCTCGAAACGTCGAATTCTCTATTCCTGAGATGCTGCCTGGCCTGCTGTGCTTTGACCAGCAACACATTTGCAACTGCCTAAATATGGTCAGCTACAGCCCATGAAGATATCGTTGCCTGTCGGTTCATTATCACAAACTCTGACATGATCTGTGAGCTTTCAGCAGGAAATAGTTTCTTGTTTTTATGAACTGATAATGATCTTGCTAAAGATTAGTGGTAAAAACTGTTTGATTAAAACATTATACTGACCTTATTACTGTACAGGAAGATGATGGTTAATGCGTCCCTTTTACAGGACACAAATATGTCAAATTGGCAGCTCAATTTTCTACAAGATTTCCATGTCCACAATTACACATAATTTTTCAAACAAACAATGACATTATGTCTGGATGCAAAAATAATAGAAGAAAGGCCCTATCCTAATTCCCACTCAATCCTGTTCACCCCTCATTGTGTTCACTTCCTTACAATGGTTTTCAAAACCCCAAGGTTATACTTCTCAACGTGTGTTCACATCTCGATGTCCATCTCTGTAACCCTGTAACCTCCGGAACAATTGAACTTTAAATCTAATTGCAGAAAGGTCCCTGAAATATTTCCATTGTAGTTAAACATTTTACTGCTTAATCTTTTCCTCTTCCGTCTTTTCATGAAAATCTGTTGGTGTCAGCATACATGTGCTTTAATGGGCACCCATCCTAAAGAATGTTTGTACCTTTTTTATAATCTACTGACTAAATCATATGAAGTTCTGCATTTGTCTAGCTTTTGAGGACATGGTGAGACAAGTTGATGAAGGTCGCGTAGTGGTGCATATGGTTTTCAGTAAGGCATTTGATAAGGTCCCTCATGGTTGGCTCATTCGGAAAGTTAGGAGGTATGGGACACAGGGAAATGTGGCTGTCTGGAAGAAGACAGTGAGTGGCAGTGCATGGAAAGTATTCCGTTTGGAGGTTGGTGACCAGTGGTGTCCTGCAGGGATCTGTTCTTGGGCTTCTGCTTTTTATAGTTTTTATAAATGACTTAGATGAAGAGTTGGAAGGGTGGGTTAGTTAGTTTACCAATGACACAAAGGTCAGTGGTGCTTTAGATAGTGTCAAGAGCTGTTCCAAGCTACAATGAGACATTAACAGGATGCAGAGCTGGGTTGAGAAGTGGCAGATGAAGTTCAACCTGGATAAATATGAAGTGATTCATTTTGGAAGGTCTAATTTGAATGCTGAATACAGGGTTAAAGACAGAATTCTTGAACAGTGGGATCTTGGAGTCCATGTATATAGATCCCTCAAAGTTGCCATCCAAGTTGATAATGTTGTTATGAAGGTGTATGGTGTTTTGGCTTTTTTTTAATCAGGGGAATTGAGTTTAAGAGCCATCAGGTTTTGCTGTAGGTCTATAAAACTCAGGTTAGACCACACTTGGAATACTGTGTCCAGTTATGGTCGCCTCGTTATAGGATGTAGATGCTTTAGAGAGGGTGCAGAGGACATTTATAAGGCTGCAGCCTGGATTGGAGGGCTTGTCTTATAAAGAGAGGTAGAGTGGGTTTGGGCTTTTCACACTGGAGAGAAGAAGGAGGAGACGTGACTTGATAAAGGTGTACAAGGTAATGAGAGGCATAGGTAGAGTAGATAGCCAGAGACTATTCCACAGGGTAGAAATGACTATCACTAGGGATCATAATTTTAAGGTGATTGGAGGAATGTTTAGGGGAGATGTCAGAGGTAGGTTCCATGATATGGGCCATAAGCAAGTTTATGGAGCTAGTCCACAGATCAGCCATTACAGAACATAGAACAATACAGCGCAGAACAGGCACTTCAGCCCTCAATGTTGCACTGACCTGTGAACTATTCTCAGCTTGTCCCCCTACACTATTCCACCATCGTCTATGTGCTTATCCAAGGATTGTTTAAACCTCCATAAATCTCCCAAAATTTGTTAAAATTATCTCACTGAAAGTTGGAACGTGCTCCAGAGGTTAAAAGGCCTGTTTCTATGCGTTGCCAGTACACCTTTACGTGAATAAGGGGACCATACTTTTATTATCCATTCCTTTGGGAATATAAGCCACCATTCTATTTGTCTTCCTGATTATCGTCTGAACTTGGATGTTACCTTTTTGTGATTCATGGATGCAGATTTTAAATCCCTCCATTTAAATAATATTCTGCTCTTCTTTTGTTATCAGATCGTGAGGTCACAAGATCGAGGAGCAGAATTCAGTCATTCGGCTCATCAAATTTGCTCCATCAGTTGATTGTAGCTGAATGTTTCTTAACCCCATTCTCCTGTCCTCCCCCTGTAACCCTTGATGCCTTTACTAATTAAGAACCTAACCATCTCATTTTAAAGACACTCAATGGCTTGTCCTCCACAGCCCTCTGTGACAATGAGTTCCACAGAATTATTACTCTCTGGCTGAAGAAATTCCTCCTCATCTCAGTTCTAAAGGCTTGTCCTTCACTCTGAGGCTGTGCCCTCAGGTCCTCGTCTTTCCTACTAATGCAACATCATCTCCACGTTCACTCTATCCAGGCCTTTCAGTATTAAAAAAGAGCAAAGAAAATTTACAGCCCAGGAACAGGCCCTTCAGCCCTCCAAGCCTGAGCCAATCCAAATGCTATTCTGCAAGTTTTAATCGGATGCCCCCCCCATATCCTTCTAAACCCATTTGAGTACAGACCCAAAGTCCTCAAGTGCTCCTCATTTGACAAGCCCTTTAACCCCAAGATTATTCTTACAAACCTCCTTTGGACCCCCAAGGGCAGCACATCCTTCCATAAGTAAGGAGCCAATTGCTTACAATATTCCAAATGCCGTCTGACCAGAACTATATACAGCCTCAGCAGTACATCTCTACTCTTGCATTCTATGGTTCTTGAAATGAATGCTGACATTGCATTTGCCTTCTTAACTGTCAACGGAACCTTCATGCTAATCTTAGAAGAATCCTGAACTAGGATTCCTAAGTTATTTTGTGCTTCGTATTTCTGAATCCTTCATTATTTAGAAAATAGTCTGTGCCTCAATTATTCATATCAAAGTGCATAACCTCACATTTTACCACATTGTATTCCATCTGCCACTTCTACTGTCTAAGGATCTTTGGTGAATTGTTGCAGTTCATCTTACAGCTGGTACATAATAATCTATATTCAAAAGATGCATGGAGAAACTGACTGTATTGTGGCCAAATCTGTTGGCGGTGCAGAGATATGTCTGAGAAGGGCATAAAGGGGAGAACTTAATGTAATCAACAGGAGTCTGACAAACCATAGCCAGCTAGAGCAGAGTCACCTCTTCAGCCCACCATTAATAATCAGCAGATTAATTAAAATCATTCAATCCCTTCTCTAGACAAAAGTCCCACATGAACTCATTGGGGCAATGTTGGTTGCTGTCAGTGATGCATCAATTCAGTAATGGACCAAGTTCATGGTGAGTGATGGTGGGATGGTGGTCACAGAATTTCAGCAGTTTTCCTGCTGTCCCCAGCTTGATTCCTGGTCTCTTGACCAAGCAGTTTGACTGAGCCCACAAACAATCCCATCAGGATTTATCTCCAGCCTTCCTGACTGTAAGATCCCACCAACTACAGAGTGAATACTAGCAGCAATAGGTTAAGACCTTAAAGTTGGCATCAACTCTGCCCCTGCAGGGTTGGTGGGAATGCTGTCCCTCAGACTCCCATTATGAACCTAATTGTTTCGAAGGTAGGAAGAGCTAAACTTCCTATTCACAACTTCCCTGTCCAATTAAACACATTCCCATCCCATTAATGCCACACAAAAGGGCAATAAACATAGAACATAGAACAGTACAGCACAGCCACAGGTCCTTTAGCCCTCCATGTCTGTACTGACCATGATACTATTCTAAATTAACTCAATCTACTTGTACATGATCCGTATCTGTGGTGATTGAAAGTCAGCCAGGTGGACCTCACAGAATATGAGTTCCCTGATTGGGGATGTTAATCTGGTCTGATCAGGGATCCCTGGCTGACAGATAAGAACAGAAGTGTCAGAGGTTCTATTCACTCTGACAGCTGACTGCGAGGGAGTTGCATCAGTGTCAGGTACTCTGCACTTGTAAGAGAGAAAGTGAGGACTGCAGACACTGGAGTGTCAGAGTCAAATAATGTGGCTCTGAAAATGCACAGCAGGTCAGGCAGCATCCAAGGAGCAGGAGAGTTGATGTTTTGGACATAAGCCCCTCATCAGGAATGTGGGCTGATGAAGAGCTTATGACAGAATCATCAACTCCCCTGCTCCTTGGATGCTGTCTGATGTTCTGTGCTTTTCTAGCACCACACTTTTCAACTAGACACATATAAATAAAGGGTGACTTGGTGAAGGGATACGGTCTCTGTGGAGTTATTTCAGTATCTCTCTATTCCCTGCCTGTTCATGTATCTGGCTAAATGCCTCCTAAACATTGTTAATGTATCTGCCTCCACCATCTCCTCTGGCAGCACATTCCAGGCACCTACAATCCTCTGTGTAAAAATACACTTAATATAAACATTCCCCTCTCACTTTAAACCTATGCTCCCTAGGATTTAACATTTCCACCCTGGGAAAAAGACTCCAACTATCCACCCTGTCCATGTATCTCAATTTTATATACTTCTCTCAGGCCATCCCTTAGCCTGTGACACTCTAGTGAAAGTAATTCAAGTTTGTCCAACCTCTCCTTATTGCTAAAAGTCTGCCAAGAAAAATCTACAAAGTGATAAAGTAAGTTAAATGAATGGGTAAACATTTGGGAGTTGCAGTATCATGTGAGAAAATGTAAAGTGGCAGGAAGTTTAGAAAAGTAGCATTTTATTTAAATAGAGAAAGATTATAGAACTGAGGCACAGGGGGTACACTTGTCCTTGCACAAAGAAACAAAGAAAATAGGAGCAGGAATAAGCCAATCACAAAAACTTAGATTGCAGGTATCGCAAGTATTAGGAAAACCATTGGAATCTTCACCTACACTGTGAAGGTGATGTCATATGAAATGAGGGCAGTCTTTTGTACAGGACATTGGTAATATATCCCTGGAATTGGGTGTGTGTGTGCCCACAACATAGAACATAGAATATTTCAGCGAAAAACAACCCTTCGGCCCTCGATGTTGCGCTGACCTGTGAAACCAATCTGAAGTTCATCTAACCTACACTATTCCATTATCATTCTTACGTTTATCCAATGACTATTAGATGCCCTTGAAGTTGCCCAGTCTACTACTGTTGCAGGCAATGTGTTCCATGCCCCTACTACTCTCTGAGTAAAGAAACTACCTCTGACATCTTTCCTATATCTATCATCCCTCAATTTAAAGCTGTGTTCCCTCATGCTAGCTATTGCCATCTGAGGAGAAAGGCTCCACCCTATCTAACCCTCTGATCATCTTGTATGTTTTTATTAAGTCACCTCTCAGCCTTCTCTCGAATGAAAACAGCCTCAGGTCCCTCAACCTTTCCTCATAAAACCTTCCCTCCATACCAGGTAACATCCTAGTAAATCTCCTCTGAACCCTTTCCAAAGCTTCCACATCCTTCTAATAATGCTCTGACCAGAACTGCATGCAAAACTCCAAGTGCAGCCACACCACAGTTTTGTACAGCTGCAGCATGACCTCATGGCTCCGAAATTCAATTCCTCTATCAAAAAAAGCTAACACACCGTATGCCTTCTTAACAATCCAAATCAACCTGAGTGGTAATTTTCAGGGATTTATGTATAGACACCAAGATCTCTCTGCTCATCCACACTATCAAGAATCTTACCATTAGTAATTTGTATTTCTGTTACTCTTTCCAAAGTTAATCACCTTAGAATATTCTGCCTTAAACTCCATTTGCCACCTCTGAGCCCAGCTCTACAGTTTATCTGTGTCCCTCTGTAATCTGCAACATCCTTCAGCACTATCCAAAACTCCACTGACCTTAGTGTCATCCGTAAATTTACTAACCCATCCTTCTATGCCCTCATCCAGGTCATTTATAAAAATTACAAACAGCAGTGGACCCAAAACAGATCCTCGCGGTACACCACTAGTAACTGAACTCCAAGATGAACATTTCCCATCAATCGAGGAGAAAGTGAGGACTGCAGATGCTGGAGATCAGAGCTGAAAATGTGTTGCTGGAAAAGTGCAGCAGGTCAGGCAGCATCCAAGGAGCAGGAGAATCGACGTTTCGGGCTTGAGCCCTTCTTCAGGAATCGGAGAAGGGAAATCGACGTTTCGGGCATGAGTCCTTCTTCAGGAATGGGATTCCTAAAGAGCCAATTCTTACAGTGAGCCAATTTCTGATCCAAACTGCTAAATCACCCTCAATCCAGTGCCTCTGTATTTCGTGCAAAAGTCTACCATGGGAAACCTTATCAAGTGCATTACTGAAATCCATATACACCACATCAACCGGTTTACCCTCATCCACCTGTTGGTCACTACACAAAGAGCTCAATAAGGTTTGTGAGGCACGACCTACCCTTCACAAAACTATGTTGACTATCACTAATCAAATTATTCCTATCTCTTATAATCCTTTCCAACACTTTACCCACAACCAACTAAGGCTCGCTGGTCTATAATTACCAGGGTTAACCTTACTCCTCTTCTTGAACAAGGGACAACATTTGTTATCCTCCAGTTTTCTGGAACCAGTCCTGTAGACAATGATGACATAAAGATCAAAGTCAAAGGCTCTGCAATCTCTTCCCCAGCTTCCCAGAGAATCCTAGAATAAATCCCATCCAGTCCAAGGGACTTATCTAATTTCACATTTTCCAGAATTGCTAACACCTACTCCTTGTGAATCTCAATGCCGTCTAGCCTGAAAGCCTGTATCTCAGCATTCCCCTTGACAACATTGTCATTTTCCAATGTAAATACTGATATAAAAAATAAATTTAGCGCTTCTCCTATCTTCTCAGACTCCATGCACAATTTCCCACTTTTGACCTTGACTGGCCCTAATCTTAGCTGCAAATGTGTTGCTGGTCAAAGCACAGCAGGCCAGGCAGCATCTCAGGAATAGAGAATTCGACGTTTCGAGCATAAGCCCTTCATCAGGAATAAGAGAGAGAGCCAAGCAGGCTAAGATAAAAGGTAGGGAGGAGGGACTAGGGGGAGGGGCGATGGAGGTGGGATAGGTGGAAGGAGGTCAAGGTGAGGGTGATAGGCCGGAGTGGGGTGGGGGCGGAGAGGTCAGGAAGAGGATTGCAGGTTAGGAGGGCGGTGCTGAGTTGAGGGAACCGACTGAGACAAGGTGGGGGGAGGGGAAATGAGGAAACTGGAGAAATCTGAATTCATACCTTGTGGTTGGAGGGTTCCCAGGCGGAAGATGAGGCGCTCCTCCTCCAGCCGTCGTGTTGTTGTGTTCTGCCGGTGGAGGAGTCCAAGGACTTGCATGTCCTCGGTGGAGTGGGAGGGAGAGTTAAAGTGTTGAGCCACGGGGTGATTGGGTTGGTCCACCAACCCAATCACCCCGTGGCTCAACACTTTAACTCTCCCTCCCACTCCACCGAGGACATGCAAGTCCTTGGACTCCTCCACCGGCAGAACACAACAACACGACGGCTGGAGGAGGAGCGCCTCATCTTCCGCCTGGGAACCCTCCAACCACAAGGTATGAATTCAGATTTCTCCAGTTTCCTCATTTCCCCTCCCCCCACCTTGTCTCAGTCGGTTCCCTCAACTCAGCACCGCCCTCCTAACCTGCAATCCTCTTCCTGACCTCTCCCACCCCACCCCACTCCGGCCTATCACCCTCACCTTGACCTCCTTCCACCTATCCCACCTCCATCGCCCCTCCCCCTAGTCCCTCCTCCCTACCTTTTATCTTAGCCTGCTTGGCTCTCTCTCTTATTCCTGATGAAGGGCTTATGCTCGAAACGTCGAATTCTCTATTCCTGAGATGCTGCCTGGCCTGCTGTGCTTTGACCAGCAACACATTTGCAGCTGTGATCTCCAGCATCTGCAGACCTCATTTTTTACTCGATGGCCCTAATCTTATCCAAGTCATTCTTTTATTCCTGATTTATCTATAGAAAGCTTTATAGTTTTACATAGAACATAGAAAAATACAGCGCAGTACAGGCCCTTTGGCCCTCAATGTTGCGCCGACCAAAGCCTACCTAACCTACACTAGCCCAATAACCTCCACATGCTTATCCAATGCCCGCTTGAATGACCATAAAGAGGGAGAGTCCACCACTGATACTGGCAGGGCATTCCATGAACTCACAACCCGCTGAGTAAAGAATCTACCCCTAACATCTGTCCTATACCAACCTCCCCTTAATTTAAAGCTGTGTCCCCTAGTAACAGCTGACTCCATACATGGAAAAAGGTTCTCACTGTCAACCCTATCTAAACCCCTAATCATCTTGTTTTCCATGATCCTGCCTGCTACCAACTTCACATGTCCCTTCCTGGCTCTTCTTAGTTCTCTCTTTAGGTCCTTCCTGGCTAACTTGTAACTCTCAATCACCCTAACTGAGCCTTCACTTCTCAACTTTACAAAAAGCCTTCTTCTTCCTCTCGACAAGAGATTCAACTTTTTAAATAAAACATGGCTCCCTCACTGGTCCACTTGCTTTCTGCCTGACAGGTATATTCGTATCAAGTTCACACAGTAGATGTTCCTTGAATAAGCTCCACATTTCAATTGTGCCCCTCTCCTGCAGTTTCTTTCCCCATCATGTGCATCCTAAATCTTACCTAATCACATCATAATTGCCTTCCCCAGCTATAACTCTTGGCCTGCATTTATATACCTATCCCTCTCCAGCACTAAAGTAAACGCAACAAAATTGTGATCACTCTCACCAAAGTGCTCACCTACCTCCAAATCTAACACCTGCCCTAGTTCATTACCCAGTACCAAATCCAATGTAGCCTCACCTCTTGTTGGCCTGTCAGGAAGCCCTCCTGCACTCATTGAACAAAAACTGACCCGTCTAAAGTACTCAAATTATAGTATTTCCAGTCAATATTTGGAAAGTTAAAGGCCCCCATAACAATTACGCTGTTACTTTCACAGCTATCTAGAATCATCTTTGCAGTCCTTTCCTCTACTTCTCTGGAACTTTTTGGAGGCCTATAGAAAACTGTCAACAGGGTGACCTCTCCTTTCCTGTTTCTAACCTCAGCCCATACTACCTCAGTGGACAAGTCCTCATCAAACATCCTTTCTGCTACTGTAATACTGTCCTTGACTAACAATGCCACACCTCCCCCTCGTTTACTATCTTCCCGTTCTTACTAAATCATCTAAATCCTGGTACCTGCAATAACCATTCCTGTCCCTGCTCTATCCATGTCTCTGAAATGGCCACACCATGAAAGTCCCAGGTACCAATCCATGCTGTAAGGTCACCCACCTTATTCTGGATGCTCCTGGCGTTGAATTAAACATACTTCAAACCACCTTCCTGCCTGCTGGTACACTCTTACAACTTTGAAACTTTATTTATGACCTTACTACTCTCAGCCCCCGATACACTGGAGTACAATTTAGGTTTAAAGGCGAAAGTGAAGACTGAAGATGCTGGAGATTAGAGTCGAAAGTGTGGCACTGGAAAAGCACAGCAGATCAGGTAACATCCAAGGAGCAGGAAGTCTAACCCTAATTCTTTCCTGATGAAGGCATTTTGCCTGAAAAGTCAATTTCCCAGATACTGCCTGACCTGCATGGCTTTTCCAGTACCACACTCTCGACTACAATTTAGGTTTCCCATCCCCTTGCTGAATTAGTTTAATCCCTGCTGAAAAGCATTTGCAAATGTCCTCCTCCTCTCTGGTTCAGGTGTAGACCATCCTGTTTGTAGAGGCACCACTTACCCCAGAATGAGCCCCAATTATCCAGATATCTAAATCCCTCCGTCCTGCACAATCCCTGTCGGCATGTGTTCAACTATCTCTCTTTCTATCCCTCGCCTTGCTAGCACATGGCATGGGTAACAAACCAGAGATGACAACTGTATTTGTTCTAGCTCTTAGCTTCCACCCGAACTCCTTGACTTCTGCCTTACATCCACATCCCTTTTCCGACCAATGTCATTGGTGCCATAAGTAGGAAAAGGGAAAAGTTCGTTAAGTGATACTGGCTGTGGAAGGTGTGAGGAGAGGTTGAACAGTTAGACATGTACTCATTGCAGTTTTGAAGATTTTACTGTGAATACAAAAGATTCTGAGGTGGGTTTTGGATTGATGCTGAGATGATGCTCAGGGAGTGTAGAATTAGGCAATACAGCTTAAAATCAAGGGGTCAGCTATCAAGACAAAGTTAAAGATAAATTTCTACTCTGAGAGTTGTTAATTATTTGGGATTCTCTCAGACAGTGATGGAGAATTGAATGAATTCAAAACTGAGTTTGAAAGATTTTTGAGTTACATGGGAGTCAAGGGTTACAGGAAGACAGGCAGATGATACATCTGCCATGATCTCATTGAATGGCAGAGTAAACTAAATGGGCTGACTGGCCTACTCCTGCTCCCACTTTCTGTGGGTCTAGATTAGAGTGGTGTTGGAAAAGCACAACAGTTCAGGCAGCATTCGAGGAGCAGTAAAATCGATGTTTCGGGCAAAAGCCCTTCATCAGGAATACAGGCAGAGTGCCTGAAGGATGGAGAGATAAATGAGAGGCTGCAATGATCTCATTGAATGGCAGAGTAAATTAAATGGGCTGACTGGCCTACTCCTGTTCCCATTTTGTCTGCATCTGATGTTTTTTGCTCTGTGATGCCTTATAGATGAGATACAACATAACTGGTTTCTGATCGAAATTAAACTGAACCCAACTTTTGTTAGAAGCAGATTTTCAGGGAAATAGTGGGACATGGAAGAGTTTAAAGAACAGGCAGTGACTAAGGATCACAAAGTGGCCAGAGATAATCTTTACTGTCAGGTGAAAACAGAACTTTACATATCAATAGTGCAAAGAGGCAAAGAACAGTGAATAATTGCAAAACAAAACATTAGACAGGACCAGAATACATTCCCAACATGCTATTTATAAAGCTACTTATCTCATTCAACCTCTGCCACTTCCTTCACAGAAGGTTCAAAGTTACTACCATTATAACAAAACCAACACAGGAAACGGCTGTTTCCCTAATTCACTGGGAACACAACATCTCATAACTCTTTCATCACTCTTCTCATTCCCCCCTCCCTGATCACCCCTCATTCATCACCCACTCCCTTCCTCATCATCCTCTCACTGATCACCCTCACCCTCACCCTCATCATCATCATCATCATCATCTCCTCCCTGACCACCACTCCCTCCCCAGTCACTCCCTCCGTCCCTCATCATCCACTCAAATCATCACCCTCACCCTCAACATCATGCTCCTCCCTCATCATCCCTTAACTCCTCAACTCTAAAGGGAATGGATTCGTGACTAATACAGTGACTTGTTCCTTTGGCTGTTTAACTCTCTTTCGCCCTCAGGAACAGTGAGCCAAATTCAAGTTACCAATTTGCAAATGACATCCTGGATTAACAAACAAACAGATTAATGGATTGTACCCATGATGTCACAAGCCTTTGTCGGGTTATCCCAATAAACTGTCAAGGGCATAGACTGAAGCATTGCTAAAGAGTGTAATGGAAAAAGACACACACCTGTCTCCCTTTCTCTCACCCACACACAAAACTAAAGCAGCTCTGTTCAGAAATAGTACAACTAGGGGACTGATAACTCTCACAATGGTTACAGATTTATCATCATCTGTTCTCTTTGTTAATTATGTTTGCTATGTTATTGATAATAATCCAAATTCAAGCAACAGCAACTTGTATTTATATAGCAACTTCAGAACAGGAAGACAGAGGCACCTAACAGGAAAACCAAAAAAGAGAAAATGCTGGAAAATCTCAGCAAGTCTTGCAGCATCTGTGAGGAGAGAAAAGAGCTGACGTTTGAGTCTAACTGACTCTTTGTCAAAGCTGGAAAAGATGGTTCTGAGTGAGTGTGATTTTAGACAGTGAGTGCTGGGAGCTGTAAAGGCACATTGTACTTCTGAATCTTGATGAATCACTCAGTTACCATCAGCCAGGTCTCCGTCCCTCATCTGGCTTTATTACAGATATCACAGGACACAGACTCCAGGAGATCAGAGCTTCTTGCTTATTCCTGGCTGGCACACAGATTAACTTCAACACTCCTGAGACAAATAAGACAGTCTGATATTGACATTTAAATCACTGCAACGTTTATCCAGCAAACTACATTCCAAAACATTAATTCTGAGTTCTCTTCAAAGATGCTGTCAAATTTAATGAATTTCTCCAGCAATTTCTGCTTTTGGGTTTCAGATCTTCAGCATTTGCAGTTCATTGATTTAGAAAAGTCCAATTAGCTACATATCAGTTTTGGGGATAATGTTACACTGTTATTAAGGAAGTCATAGCAGGACAGATGGATGGATTCAAGGTAATATGATTCTGTGAAAGGGTAATAACATTTGATCAATATTTCTGAGTCCTTTGAGGAGGTAAAGGATAACAGATAACTGGTGGATGTACCATACTTAGACTTAAAAATAGCATTTGATAAGATCCCACATCAAAGGTTCTGCAGAAATTAAGATTTCACGGTGCAGAAGTAGCATCTGAACATGGAAAGAAAATTTGTTCAGACAAGATGTAGTACAAGAAGTAAGCCATTCGGCCCATCAGGTTTTCTCCACCATTCATTCAAATTAGAATTAGGTTAATTGTCATGTGCTCGAGTGGGTTATTTTCAGGGATACTGGAGTACAGCGAAAAGTGAACTGTCACCCTTTAGAACATAGAACAGTACAGCACAGTACAGGCCCTAGGGCCCACAATGTTGTGCCGAGCATTTATCTTAGTCTAAGATCAATCTAACCTACACAGCCCTCAATGTACAGCCATCCATGTACTTGTCCAGCAGTCGTCAAATGTCGCTCATGTCTCTGACTCGACTACCACTGCTGGCAGTGCATTCCACACACCCACCACTCCCTGTGGGAAGAATCTACCTCTGACATCTCCCCTATACATTCCTCCAATCATCTTAAAATTATGACCCCTCGTGATAGCCATTTCTGCCCTGGGGAAAGTCTCTCTGGCTATCTACTCTATCTATGCCTCTCATTACCTTGTACACCTCTACTGAGTCTTGTCTCCTCCTTCTTCTCTCGAGTGTGAAAAGCCTGAGCTCACTTATCCTCTCTTCATAAGACAAGTCCTCCAATCCAGATAGCATCCTGGTAAACCTGCTTTGCACCCTCTCCAAAGCATCTATATTCTTCTTATAACGGTGACCAGAATTGGACACAATATTCCAAGTGTGGTCTAACCAAGGTTTTATAGAGCTGCTGCAAAACCTTGTGGCTCTTAAAGTCAATCCTCCTGCTAATGAAAGCCAAAACATCATTCGCCTTCTTAACAACCCTATCTCTTGGATGACAACTTTGAGGGATCTATGGGTGTGAACCCCAAGATCCCTCTGTTTCTCCACACTGCCAAGAATCCTGTCTTTATCCCTGTATTCAGCATCCAAATTTGACCTTCCAAAATGAATCACTTCACATTTATCCGGGCTGAACTCCATTTGCCACTTCTCAGCCCAACTCTACATCCTGGCAATGTCATGCTGTACCTTGCAACAGCCCTCAACATTATCTACAACACCACTGACCTTTGCATCATCGGCAAATTTACTAACCCACTCTTCTACTTCTCCATCCAAGTCATTTACTAAAACTACAAAAAGCAGAGACCCAAGAACAGATCCCTGCGGCACACTACTGGTCACCACCCTCCAGGCGGAATACTTTCCATCTACTACCACTCACTGTCTTCTTCTAGCCAGCCAATCCTGTACCCAGACAGCCAAATTTCCCTGTATTCCATATCTCCTAGCTTTCCGAATAAGCCTACCATGGGAAACATAGAACATAGAACATTACAGCGCAGTACAGGCCTTCGGCCCTCGATATTGCGCTGACCTGTCAAACCTTATCAATTACCTTTCTGAAATCCATACACACCACATTCACTGCTCAACATTCATCAACTTGTCTCATCACATCCTCAAAGAACTCAATAAGGCTTGTGAGGCACGACCTGCCCCTCACAAAGCCATGTAAACTATCTTTAACCAAACTATGTTTTTTCAAATAGCCATAAATCCTATCTCTCAGAATCCTTTCCAATACTTTGCTTACCACAATGTAAGACTGATTAGTCTGTAATTCCCAGGGATTTCCCTATTCTCTTCTTTGAACAGAGGAACAACATTCGCCTCCCTCCAAACAGCTGGTGCGACTTCCGTGCAGAATAAGGATACAAAGATCATTGCTCGAGGTGCAGCAATCTCATTCCTTCCTGTAGTAACCTTGGATATATCTGGTCCAGCCCTGTGGATCTATCTATCTTGATGCTTCCCAGAATTTCCAGCACTAAAAATGTGTTGCTGGAAAAGCGCAGCAGGTCAGGCAGCATCCAAGGAGCAGGAGAATCGATGTTTCAGGAAGGGCTCATGCCTGAAATGTCAATTTTCCTGCTCCTTGGATGCTTCAGGAAGGGCTCCTCCTCCTTGGATGCTTCAGGAAGGGCTCCTGCTCCTTGGATGCTGCCTGACCTGCTGCGCTTTTCCAGCAACACATTTTCAGCTCTGATCTCCAGCATCTGCAATCCTCACTTTCTCCTAGAATTTCCAACACATCCACTTCATTAATATCAATCTGTTCAAGCCTATTAACCTGGTCCACAATGTTCTCACTATCAACAAGGTCCCTCTGTCTAATGAATACTGAGGCAAAAAACTCATTTAGGGCCTCCCCTACCTCTTCAGACTCCAGGCACAAGTTCCCTCCACTATCCATGATCAGCACTACCCTCTCTCTGATCATTCTTTTATTCCTTAGGTACGTATAGAATGTCTTAGGATTTTCCTGAATCCTACCCACCAAGGCTTTATTGTGCCCCCTTCTAGCTTTTCTCAGTCCATTTTTGAGTTTTTTCCTAGCTACCCTGTGTTGGGACAGATCTTCTGTCCCCGTGTTCATTTGGAGGAGAGAGACACCGGGTCTGACTAAAAGTATAAACAGGTTTAATGAGAGAGAATCGTACACAGTACAGTGAGGTGTCTAGCTCACTGGAGAAGGCGCGTTCTGCCTATATTTTAATTTGTCTATCCTTTTGTTCTCTCACATTCCAGAGTTACATCCTTATTTGGTAAAATGCAGAATTTTGGTATGTCATTGGTTCTCACCTGATAACATTCTATTACCTCAGTTTGAGCTACGTGCATTTTGACACGGCTCCAACGTCCTGTTATCTCTCACCCTCCCTGGGGCCTCTTCAGGCTATGCCATCAGCTTTTCAGTCTGTTCTTAGTGTAACATAATGGCTTACTGTTGTCTAGTGAAGCTAACAAGTTCCAGACTTGCTAATACTACCTTACGTGAGCACTACCTAACAATAAAGTTTCTTACACTACCTAACCTTAATAATGGATCCCAACACCTGTAATCCTCTAAAGCTGTGCCAGATCCTGCTTCCTCAACCTTAAGTAAGAGATGTCTTAGGTACAAAGATATCTAGGTATAAAATCTGAGGTTTAAATTAGAAACATGAAGATATAAAAGTTAAGGTTTCAGCATTACCATCTTTCTAAGGCATGGACTCTGCTCTGGGGGCTACCTCGAACCCAGGGCTCGACACTGGGCTTTATCCAGACCAGAAGTCCATCGAGTCTGCACTGGTTTGACCCCCTGCCATTGATGCCATCTAAGGAATGGAGGTAAGTAGAAAAAAAAGAAAAAAACACAAAAAGAGGAAAAAGAAGCAAACAAATGGGCAGAGCAGATGAGCTCCAGCTTTGAAGCCCTACTCTGCACGATCTTAGACATTAGCTAAGTTGGCACACATTCACTGAGATCATGCTGATCTGATAACCCTTAACTCCACTTTCCTGTGTTTTCCGCATAATACTTGATTACCTTCCTGATTAAAAATCTGTCCATCTCAAGTGAAACTAGGACAAGAGGGCATAGCCTCAAAATTAGTGAAAGCAGGCGTAGGACTGAATTGAGAAGTCATGATTTGGAGATGCCAGTGTTGGACTGGGTGCACAAAGTTAAAAATCACACAACACCAGGTTATAGTCCAACAGGTTTAATTGGAAGCACTTGCTTTCGGAGCGCCGCTCCTTCATCAGGTGATTGTGGAGAACACAATTATAAGCCTGTTCAGCCTCTCCCTGTAGCTCAGATCCTCCAGTCCTGGCAACATCCTTGTAAATCTTTTCTGAACCCTTTCAAGTTTCACAACATCTTTCCAAAAGGAAGGAGACTAGAATTGCACGCAATATTCCAACAGTGGCCTAACCAATGTCCTGTACAGTCGCAACATGACCTCCCAATTCCTGTACTCAATACTCTGACCAATAAAGGAAAGCATACCAAACACCTTCTTCACTATCCTGCAACTCCACTTTCAAGGAGCTATGAACCTTCACTCCAAGGTCTCTTTGTTCAGCAACACTCCCTTGAACCTTACCATTAAGTGTATAAGTCCTACTAAGATTTGCTTTCCCAAAATGCAGCACCTCACATTTATCTGAATTAAACTCCATCTGCCACTGCTCAGCCCATTGGCCCATCTGGTCCAGATCCTGTTGTAATCTGAGGTAACCCTCTTTGCTGCCCACTACACCTCCAATTTTGGTGTCATCAGCAAACTTACTAACTGTACCTCTTATGCTCTCATCCAAATCATTTATGGCACTCCACTGGTCACAGGCCTCCAGTGTGAAAAACAACCCTCCACCACCACCCTCTGTCTTCTACCTTTGAGCCAGTTCTGTATCCAAATGGCTAGTTCTCCCTGTATTCCTTGAGATCTAACCTTGCTAATCAGTCTCCCATGGAGAACCTTGTAGAATGCCTTACTGAAATTCATATAGATCACATCTACTGCTCTGCCCTTATCAATCCTCTTTGTTACTTCTTCAAAAAACTCAATCAAGTTTGTGAGATATGATTTCCCACACACAAAGCCTAGTCAGTCATTCCCTTTCCAAATATACGTACATCCTGTCCCTCAGGATTCCCTCCAACAGCTTGCCCACCACTGAGGTCAGGCTCACCGGTCTATAGTTCCCTGGCTTGTCTTTACTGTCCTTCTTAAACAGTGGCACCATGTTTGCCAACCTCCAGTCTTCCGGCACCTCACCAGTGACTACCAATGATACAAATATCTCAGCAAAAGGCCCAGCAATCACTTCTCTGGCTTCCCACAGAGTTCTCGGGTATACCTGATCAGGTCCTGGGGATTTATCCACCTTTACCCGTTTCAAGACATCCAACACTTCCTCCTCTGTAATATGGACATTTTGCAAGATGTCACCATCTATTTCCCTATAATCTTTATCTTACATATCCTTTTCCACAGTAAATACTGATGCAAAATATTCATTTAGTATCTCCCCCATCATCTGTGGCTCCACACACAGGCCACCTTGCTGATCTTTGAGGGGCCCTATTCTCTCCCTAGTTACACTTTTTTCCTTAATATATTTGTAAAAACACTTTGGATTCTCCTTAATTCTATTTGCCAAAGCTATCTCATGTCCCCTTTTTGCCCTTCTGATTTCTCTCTTAAGTATACTCCTACTGCCTTTATACTCTTCTAAGGATTCACTCGATCTATCCTGTCTATACCAGACATATGCTTCCTTCTTTTTCTTAACCAAACCCTCAATTTCTTTAGTCATCCAGCATTCCCTATACCTACCAGCTTTCCCTTTCACCCTGACATGAATATACTTTCTCTGGATTCTTGTTATCTCATTGCTGAAGGCTTCCCATTTTCCAGTCGTCCCTTTACCTGTGAACATCTGCCTCCAATCAGCTTTCGAAAGTTCTTGCCTAATACCGTCAAAATTGGACTTTCTCCAATTTCAAAATAACATAAAAACATAAGAGCTAAGTACAGGGATAGGCCATCTGGCCTTTCAAGCCTGCTCTGCCACTCAATCAGATCATGGCTGATATTTTCGTGGCCTCAGCTCCACTTACCCGCCCTGTCGCCATAACCCTTAATTCATTTTCTGTTCAAAAAAGTATCCATCTTAGTTTCAAAAACATTTACAGAGGAAGCCTCAACCACCTCACAGGGCAGGAATTTCCAAAAATTCAGAACACTTTTGGTGAAGAAGTTCCTTCTCAATTCAGTCCTAAATCTGCTCTCCCAAATTTTGAGGCCATGCCCTCTTGTCCTAGTTTCACTTGCCAGTGGAAATATCCTCTTAACTTCTATCTTATCTATTCCCTTCATAATCTTTGGGCCGAAGGGCCTGTTTTCACACTGTAAGTCTAATCTAATCTTATGTGTTTCTGTAAGATCTCCCCATATTCTTCTAAATTCTAATGAATATAATCCCAGTCTACTCAGTCTCTCCTCATAAACCTGCCCCCTCAACTCCAGAATCACCCGACTGAACCTCCTCTTCACCCCCTCTTGTGCCAGTACATCCTCTCTCAAGTAAGGAGACCAAAACTGCCCACAGTACTCCAGGTGTGGCCTCACCAGCACCCTGCACATCTGTAACATAACCTCAGCTTTTAAACTCAACCCCTTTAGCATTGAAGGACAAAATTCCATTTGCCTTCCTAATTATCTGTTGCACTGCAGACCAACCCTCTGTGATTCATGCACAAGGACACCCAAGTCCCTCTGCACAACAGCATGCTTCAACTTCTTACCATTCAAGTAATAGTCCTTTTTACTG
The DNA here is from genome assembly GCF_020745735.1 of Hemiscyllium ocellatum. Lineage (NCBI taxonomy): Eukaryota > Metazoa > Chordata > Chondrichthyes > Orectolobiformes > Hemiscylliidae > Hemiscyllium > Hemiscyllium ocellatum. The sequence continues at coordinate 87,448,131 of NC_083416.1, read as the reverse complement.
TTATTCATTCCAAAATGGATGACTTCACATTTATTAACATCATACATCATCTGCCAGACCTTTATCCACGCACCTAAGTGATGCCCCTTTGCAAATTTTCACTGTACTGTGCACCCTTTGCTCTGCCACTCATCTTAGTGTCATCCACAGACTTTTACACACTACACATGGTCCCCAACTCCAAATCATCGATGTAAATTGACAATAATTGTGGTCCCAACGCTGATCCATGCAGCACACCACCAGTCACTGATAGCCAAACAAAATAGCACTCGTTTATCCCCACTCTTTGCTTCCTGTTGGTTAGTCAGTCCTCAATCCACGCTAATACAATGCCTGAAATGCCTTGCATCTTCATCTTATGCAGCAGCCTTTTGTGTGGCACCTTGTCAAAGTCTTTTTGGAAATCTAGGTATACCACATCTACTGAATCCCCATTGTCCACTGTGCTCATAATGTCTTCATAGAATTCCTAAGGATTAGTTAAGCATGATCTGCCCTTCATGAACCCATGCTGCGTCTGTCCATTGGGACAATTTCTATCCAGATGCCTTGCTATTTCTTCCTTGACAATAGACTCAAGCACTTTCCCCACTACAAAAGTTAAGCTCACTGGTCTATAATTCCCCAACTTTTGTCTACCTCCCTTTTTAAATAGTGGTATCACATTTGCTGTTTCCCATTCTGCTGGGATTGCCCCAGAGTTCAGTGAATTTTGGAAAATTACCACCATTGCATTTGCTACTTCTCCCACCAATTCCTTTAGCACCCTGGGATGCATCCCATCAGGAGCACGAGACTTGGCCATCCTTAGCACCATTTACTTGCTCTACACTACCTCTTTCGTGATAATGACTGTTTGCAGGTCTACACCTACCTTCGTCTCTTTGTCTATGATTGGAATGTTATTCATGTCCTCCACTGTAAAAAACCAGAACAAAACACCTATTCAATGCGTTGCCTTTTCTTCATTTCCCATTACTGAATCCCCCTTCTCGTTCTCTAAAGGACCAAGATCTACTTTAGCCACTCTTTTTTTGTTTTATGCATTTATAGAAACTTTTGTTATCTGTCGTTACATTCTAAGCTAATTTTTTCTCATAATCCATCTTACTTTTCTTTATGGCTCTTTTTCTGGCTTCCTGTTGATCTTTAAAGCTTTCCTAATCTTCTAGTTTCCTGCTGATTTTGGCCACTTTGTATGCCTTCTCTTTCAATTTGATAGTGTCCCTTATTTCCTTAGACACCCATGGCTGATTACCCATTTTCCTACAGTCCTTCCTTTTCACTGGTTTATACTTTTGCTGAACACTTTGAAATTGCTTTGAAAGTCCTCCACTGTTCATCAACTGGCCCACCATAAAGTCTTTGTTTCCAGTCTACTTTAGCTAACTCCTCCTTCATTTAAGCACAGAACCCTGGTATTGGATTTTATCTTCACACTTTCCAACTGTAAATACTGTGATCGCTCCTTCCAAGAAGATCCCGAACTATGACATAATTAGTTATTCCCATCTCATTACATAGGACAACTGGCTGCATGGAGTTTGCCCTTTCTCCCCGTGTCTGTGTGGATTTTCTCTGCGTGCTCTGGTTTCCTCCCACAATCCAAAGATGTGCAGGTTAGGTGAATTGGCCAGGCTAAATTGCCCAAAGTGTTCAGGGATCTGACAGCTAGGTGCATTATTCAGGGATAAATATAAGGTGGGGGAATGGGTCTGGGTAGGTTACTCTTCAGAGGGTCGATGTGGGCTTATTGGGCCAAAGGGCCTGTTTCCACACTGTAGGAATTCTAATTCTAATCTGAGCAGATGGTGGCACAGTGGTTTGCACTGCCGTCTCACAGCACCAGAGACCCAGGTTCATTTCCCGCCTCAGGTGACTCTCTGTTTGAAGTTTGTACATTCTCCCTGTGTCTGTGTGGGTTTCCTCCCACAATCCAAAAATGTAAATTGGCCATGCTAAATTGCCCATAGTGTTACGGGCACGGGTAAATGTAGGGGGATGGGTCTGGTTGGGTTGCGCTTTGGTGGGTCGGTGTGGACTTGTTGGGCTGAAGGGCCTGTTTCCATACTGTAAGTAATCTAAAAAAATGTCCTTAAAGTCTACTACTGCCCTTAATGTATTTATAAAATTCCTTTGGATTCTCCTTAAGTTTATTTGCCAAAGCTATTTCATGTCCCCTTTTTGGCTCATGATTTCCCTCAAGTGTAATCCTACTGCCTTTATAGTCTTCTAGGGATTAACTCGATCTCTCCTGTCTATATCTGACATATACTTCCTTCTTTTTCTTCACCAAAACCTCAATTTCTCTCGTCATCCAATATTCTATACACTTACAAGCCTTAAATTTCACCTTAACAGGAATAAAGAGGAACTTCGATTATCCGGCATTCAATTATCCAAATATCCGATTATCCGGCAAGATCACAAGGTCCTGATTCTTGGCTAAACTATGTTATCCAGCATTCGAATATCCGGAATTCGATCAACCGAATGAAATGAAATACTCCCTGCCCTTATCCTTTGGATAATTGAGGTTCTCTGGACTCTTGTTATCTCATTTTTGAAGGCTTCCCATTTTCCAGCTGTCCCTCTAGTTTTGAGTATCTGCCCCAATCAACTTTTGAAAGCTCTTGCCTAAAACTGTCAAAATTAGCCTTCCTCCAATTTAGAACTTCAACTTTTAGATCCTGTCTATCCTTTTCCATCACTATTTAAAAATTAACAGAATTAGGGCCCTAGGCTCCAAAGTATTCCCTCACAGGCAATTCAGTCCCTTGCCCTGCCTTATTTCCCAAGAGTAGGCCAAGTTTTACACCTTCTCCAGTAGGTACATCCACATACTGAATTAGAAAATTTTCTTGTACACACTTAATAAATTCCTCTTTATCTAAACCAGTCCCAGTGTGTATTTGGAAAGTTAAAACTCCCTACGATAACCATCTTGTTATTCATACAGATAACTGAATTTCCTTACAAATTTATTTCTCAATTTCCTGGTAGTTATTGGGGGGGGGGGTCTATCGTGCAATCCCAATAAGGTGATCATCCCTTTCTTATTTTTCAGTTCCATGCAATCAACTTTCCTGGATATATTGCCAGAAATATCCTCCCTAAGTACAACTGCAATGCTATCCCAAATCAAAAACACCACTCCCCCTCCTCTCTTGCTCTCCTTTCTATCCTTCCGATAGCATTTGTATCCTGGAAGCTGCCAGTCCTGTCCATCCCTGAGCCACATCTTTGTAATTTCTATGATAGCCCCTCCCTCCCCCCTTTAAATCGTCACCAGCAGCTCTAGCAAACTTCCCTGCCAGTAATTAGTATCCTTCCAATTCAGGTACAATCCATCCTGCTTGCACAGATCACTCCTAACCAAGAAGAGATCCCAATGATCCAAAAACATGATCCCTTCTCCCCTGCACCTGCTCCTCAGCCACATATTCATCTGCTCTATCCTCCTATTCCTACTCTCACTAGCTCATAGCATCGGGAGTAATCCAGATATTATTACCCTGCAGGACCTCCTTGTTTAAAGTCCTGCCTAACATCCTATATTCTCCCTTCCGAATCTTATCCTTTCCCCTTCCTATGTTATTAGTTCCAATGTGTACAACAACCTCTCACTAGTCCCTCTCTCCTTGGAGTAAAAAATGAGGTCTGCAGATGCTGGAGATCACAGCTGCAAATGTGTTGCTGGTCAAAGCACAGCAGGCCAGGCAGCATCTCAGGAATAGAGAATTCGACGTTTCGAGCATAAGCCCTTCATCAGGAATAAGAGAGAGAGCCAAGCAGGCTAAGATAAAAGGTAGGGAGGAGGGACTAGGGGGTGGGGCGATGGTGGTGGGATAGGTGGAAGGAGGTCAAGGTGAGGGTGATAGGCCGGAGTGGGGTGGGGGCGGAGAGGTCAGGAAGAGGATTGCAGGTTAGGAGGGCGGTGCCTGCAATCCTCTTCCTGACCTCTCCGCCCCCACCCCACTCCGGCCTATCACCCTCACCTTGACCTCCTTCCACCTATCCTTCCTCATTTCCCCTCCCCCCACCTTGTCTCAGTCGGTTCCCTCAACTCAGCACCGCCCTCCTAACCTGCAATCCTCTTCCTGACCTCTCCGCCCCCACCCCACTCCGGCCTATCACCCTCACCTTGACCTCCTTCCACCTATCCCACCTCCATCGCCCCTCCCCCTAGTCCCTCCTCCCTACCTTTTATCTTAGCCTGCTTGGCTCTCTCTCTTATTCCTGATGAAGGGCTTATGCTCGAAACGTTGAATTCTCTATTCCTGAGATGCTGCCTGGCCACCTCTCTCCTTGGAGAACAGTCTGCACCCTCTTGGAGATATACTTGACCCTGGCACCAGGGAGGCAACACATCATTCTGATTTCTTGCTGTCGCCTGCAGAAATGTCTGTCTGTGCCCCTGACTAGAGTGCCCCGTAACACAATCGATCGCTTGGAACCTGACATTCTCCTCATTACATTAGAACCAGTCTCGGAACCAGAAACTTGGCTTTTTGTGCTACGTTCCCCTGAAAGTCCATCACCCCCTACATTTTCCAAACCAGCATACTTGTTTGAGATGGAGATAGCCACAGGATACTCTTGCACTATCTGTTTTCTGCTCCTATCTTTCCTGGCAGTAACCCATCTATATCAGTGTTTTTTTTTTCTCCCTTCCTATAACTGCCATCCATCGCACTCCCTAGCTCCTGTAAATTCCTCTTTGCCTCTAACTGCCACTCAAACAGATCTATGCGATCTGATAGGATTCGCAGGCAAACATACTTTCTGCAGATATAATCATCAGTAACATGGAAATTCTCCTTCATCGCTCACATTCGACAGGAAGAGCACATGACTCTACTACAGGCCACTTTTACAATTTAACAATCTAAAGACCAAGAAAATAGTAATTTTACTGCTCTAAAAAACACTGCTCCAGGCCAACTTAGTACCTATATTTTATATTTTTAAATTTTAATCAAGAGACAGATCTTAATAAAACATATAACCAAAAAAATCCCACTCTATTCACTATTAATAAAAAGCAAGGTTACTCTTAAAAACTATGCATTTATCTATTCCTTAGCTGTGAACTCTCCCACACAGGTTCCTCTAGGTCAGCTGTGATTTTTGATATTCGTTAATTTTTCTTAGACACACTTCAATGTCCAGAAATACTTGAACTCAAACTGCAAAGGCAGTAGCTGTGCAGATTCACTGCTGTGTCAGACAGAAGTGCAGGTTTCCTTCTCTCTCTCTCTCTCTCTCACTGACGATGTGGTCACTGCCTTTGTCTCTCTCCCTCCTTTTGAAAGAGCTGTTGTTTTGATAATATTTTCCCCCAAAGTACCAAAATAGTGCAACAGCTCATAAAACAGCAATTACTGCTCCTGGAATTCAAGGCAATCAGCTCCAACACCTAAAATACCTCCAAAAAGGAGCAGTTGTTACAGCCATAATTTTATCCCATCCTCTCTCTTGGATTGCCCAGAATCCTACAGCTTTTTCTCTCACCATTTAGGTAATATGATTCTTTATTATTCTTCCGGCCAAATTGATTTTAACAATTTTAAATCATAACATCTGGCTCTATTTTGTTTCTCTTTTGATAGTGAATTATTTAAAAATCTTTCTTTATTGCTTTATTTTCTATTCAAATGCTACTGTCCAAGGATTTGCAACTCACCTGGAAAATCTTCTTGTGTCCCTGTCTCAATACCTTTTGCCATTTAATCTCTCCTCTCCACTTTTGCACATCTTCTCTTTTATCCTCCTCCCTCTTTTCCCCTTCATGAAATCAAAATTTATTCCAATCCTATTCCTCAATTCTGAATAAAGGTCACTGACCTGAAACAGTGATGCTATTTTTCAATCCACAGGTGCTGCCAGAGTTTCTCCAGCACTTCTGTTTTTGATAATCTACCTGTCTGGCCAGGTTAGAAATGGCTCTTATGTTATAAAAGGTGCCAAACTTGACATCACTATACCACAAAATGTTCTTTTTCAATTCTAGCATCATCTATACTGTCACTGTGTCTGATGGGAGCTGATCTTTAATGTGTTTGCCAATTGGTTCCATTCTAGTTTCGCTATGGGAAGATTCAGACCTATCTCTAGGGAGCTGTGCAGAAAATATTGGCAGCCAATCCAATGCCAGTGCTGAGGGAGAGTTCCATGTCAAAGGTACAATCTTTTGGATGATCGGTTAACCTCAGCACTGACCCATTCTTCTCAGGTGGCTATATAAGATTCAATGAGAATTCCTCCCAGATTGACATTTGCTTTTTGTATGATCTCGCAGTGTCTAAAATTGACTATCACATTTTCTGAAATTATAATGAATAATTACAATTGAAAGAATGTGAATATCTGTAATGTGGTTTCAGACATCCTAAATTTTTGAAAGATAAATGCAGTCGTTATTTTTAAAATAAGTTGCAGATTCTGATGCTTTTTACCTAAGTGTAGGAACTTCAGTCTCACAATGAACTGTAACTGCAAGTGCTGCTTTCCACTTTGACCATATAGAGAGTCCACAGTGCCTCATTACAGAATATTATGTTCCACAGCTCAATGAAATGAAGTTTAATCTCAGCCTCACTCATAACTGATTGATTGACATTTGATAGAAGTAAAAAGACCTTCACTGCTATACTCTGCCCTCCCCTGAGATTCCGAGCCTGAATCAAAGTCTTTAATTGACTAGCAAAAACAAGGAATCTACACATCAGGCACCTCTTCGACTAAATGAATGCCTTCAAAATCTGCCACTTTTGTCACTGCACTGACAAATAATAAGCACATGGTAAACAGAAGTGCTGATTCACAACACACTACAAGATGTTTTTTGACAGGTTACACTGGAATAGTGCGATTTTTCAACAAAATGGCTTAGCATTTCAGCCTAACTAATTCTGCTATAAGAACAGAATCTGCAATGGTAAATGCCTTTTACAGTAAACTGATGGTTTTACAATTCACATTCTGCCTCTCTAAGTTATAGCCACTTCAGCTGTATCATGAAGCAATTAAGAACATAGAACTAGGAGCAGAAAGAGGCCACTCAGGCCGTTGAGTAAAAAGTGAGGTCTGCAGATGCTGGAGATCAGAGCTGAAAATGTGTTGCTGGTTAAAGCACAGCAGGTTAGGCAGCATCCAAGGAACAGGAAATTCGATGTTTTGGGCCAGAGCCCTTCACTCAGGCCGTTGAGCCGGCTCCACCATTCAGCGCGATTGTGGCTGATCTTATCTCGGCCTCAACTCCATTTTCCTGCCCATTCTCCACCACCCTTCAATCATTATTAAATTAAAAATCTATCTTTTCCTGAAATGCACTCAATGTCCTAGCATCCACCACAATCTGAGGTGTTGAATTTTGCAAAAAGTAATTTCTCCTCAGCTTTAAATCTGCCACCCATATTCTGAAACTATGACTTCTTCTTAATCAAAAATTCAAACATTCAGCTATGATATGTGATGAAGTGGAACTTAGTGAAATTGCAATTGTAAATCCTAAATTCTACATGGAGTCAGAGAATCCCTACAATATAAAAGCAGGCCATTTGCTGCATTGAGTCCATACTGGCCCTCTAAAGTGCATCCCACCCAGACCCAACCCGCTGCCCCATCCTTGTAACCCTGCATTTCTCATGCCTACCCATCCAGCCTGCACATCCCTGAACACCATGGGGCAATTTAGCATGGTCAATCCACCTAACCTGCACATCTTTGGACTGTGGGAGGAAACATCACAATGTTTTAATTTTTAGTTTAATGAGTGAAGTTTGTAACACTTGATGTGACTTTAAGCACAAAGTGTTTGTTGACAAGCCTTATAAAGCAGCAGCATCCAACCATCAGAAAGTTATCTTCAGAAAGTTAACTCAGATGAAATATTGCATATAGTTCTGGTCACTGCATTATAGGAAGGATGTGGAGACTTTGGAAAGGCTTCAGAGGAGATTTACTGGAATGTTGCCTGGTATGGAGGGAAGGTCTTACGAGAAAGGGCTGAGGAACTTGAGGCTGCTTTCATTAGAGAGAAGAAGGTTGAGAGGTGACTTAATTAAGACATATAAGATAATCAGAGGGTTGGATAGGTTGGACAGTGAGATCCTTTTTCCTTGGATGGTGATGGGTAGCGCGAGGGGTGATAGATATAGGACAGATGTCAGGTAGTTTCTATACTCAAAGAATAGTAGGAGCATGGAACACACTGCCTGTAACAATAGTAGACTCGCCAACTTTAAAGGCATTTAAATGATCATTGAATAGACATATAGACAAAAATGGAACAGTGTAGGTTAGATGGGCTGCAGATTGGTTTCACAGGTCAGCACAATATCGAGGGCTGAAGGGCTTGTACCGCGCTGGAATGTTCTATGTTCCAATATATGTCTTTTAAGAGGGAAACTGGCCTTCCCCCCCGGGTAACCTGGGATGCAATTCATCCAGACCTGGGGATTTGTCCATTCATAAATCCACTAAAATCTCCAATAACTTTTTGCTCCCCTTTTAAAGCCCCCTTTGCACTTCCTATAAATGTTGAGGGTCTTTAATTTATTCCCTTTGTACCTGTGAAATAGTCTTTTCCTCCTTATCCAGTCCTGGGTGACCAGGGATGTGGAACATCAAGTCAAGACAAAGAAGGAAGCTTACTAAGATTGTGGATGCAAGGATCAGACAGGGCTGTGGAGGGTTACAAGGTAGCCAGGAAGGAACTGAAGAATAGACTTAGGAAAGTTAGAAGGGGGCATGAAAAAGCTTTAGCGGGTAAGATTAAGGAAAACCCAAATAAATTCTACACTCATCTGAGGAACAAGAGGATGGCTCAAGTGAGGGTGGGGCTGATCAGGGATAGTAGAGGGAAATTGCACCTGATGTCGGAGGAGGTAAGGGAGATCCTTAATGAATACTTTGCCTCAGTAATCACAAGCGAGAGGGACTTTGTTACTTCTGAGGACAGCGTGAAACAGGCTGATATGCTCGAACAGGTTGATATTAAGAAGGAGGATGTGCTGAAACTTTTGAAAAATATACAGACAGGTAAATCCCCTGAGGCAGATGGCATATACCTGAGGTCACTACATGAAGCAAGGGAGAGATTGCTGCATCTTTGTTGATGATCTTTGCATCCTCACTGTCCATTGGAGTATTGTCAGATGATTGGAGGATGGTAAATGTTATTCTTTTGTTCAAGAAAGGGAATAAGGATAATTTTAGGAATTATAGAGCAGTCAGTCTCATGCCTGTGGTAGGTAAAGTATTGCAGAGGACTCTGAGAGGCAGGATTTTGATTACTTGGAAGACCACAGTTTGATCAGAGGTAGTCAACATGGCTTTGTGATGGGCATATCATGCTTCATAAACCTTATTGAATTGTTTGAGGATGTGACAAAACACATTGATGAAAGTAGAGCAGTGGATGTGGTGTGCATGGAGTTTAGCAAGGCATTTGATAAGGTTCCTCATGATAAGCTGTTTCAGAGAGTAAGGAGACATGGGATACAGGGAAATTTGGCTGTCTGGATATAGGATTGACTGGCCAATTGAAGACAGAGGGTGGTGATAAATGTAACGTATTCAGCCTGGAGCCTTGTGACCAGTGGGTGTTCCACAGGGATCGGTTCTGGGACCTCTGCTCTTTGTGAGTTTTACAAATGATTTGGATGAGAAAGTGGAAGGGTGGGTTAGTAAATTTGGTGATGACACAAAGGTTGATGGAGTTGTGGATAGTGTGGAGAGCTATTGTAGGTTGCAACGGGACATTGAGAGGATGCAGAATTGGCTGATAAGTGGCAGATGGAGTTCAAGCTGGAAAAGTGTGAAGCGATTCACTTTGGAAGGTTGAATTTGAATGCAAATTACAGGGTCAAAGGCAGGATTCTTGGCAGTCTGGTGAAACAAAGGATCTTGGAGGTCCATGTCCATGGATCCCTCAAAGTGGTTTCCCACGTTGATAGGGTTGTCAAGAAGGTGTATAGTGTGTTGGATTTCATGAGCAGAGGGATTGAGTTTAAGAGTCGCGAGGTTATGCTGCGGCTCTATAAAGCCCTGGTTAAACCGCATTTGGAATATTGTATTCAGTTCTGGTTGCCTCATTTGAGGAAATATGTGAAAGCTTTAGAGAAGGTGCAGAGGAGATTTTCCAGGATGCTGACTGGACTGGAGGACATGTCTTATGAAGAATGGTTGAAGGAGCCAGGGCTATTCTCATTGGAGTGAAGAAGAATGAGAGGTGACTTGATAGAGGTGTACAAGATGTTGAGAGGCATGGACAGACTGGATGGCCAGAGCCTTTTTTCCTAGGACGGAAATGGCTACCATGAGGGGGCATAATTTTCATGTGATTGGAGGAAGGTTTAGGGCAGATGTCAGAGATAGCTTCTTTACACAGAGAGTGGTGGGTGTGTGGAATGCACTGCCCGCAGCAGTAGTAGAGTCAGATACATTAGGGACATTTAAACGACTCTTGGATAGGCACATGGAAGATAGTACAATGAAGGGTGTGTAGGTTAGTCTGATCTTAGAGTAGGATAAAAGGTCAGTACAACATCAAAGACCGAAACTGAAAATGTGTTGCTGGTTAAAGCATAGCAAGTCAGGCAGCATCCAAGGAACAGGAATTTCCTGTTCCTTGGATGCTGCCTGACCTGCTGTGCTTTAACCAGCAACACATTTTCAGCTCTGATCTCCAGCATCTGCAGACCTCACTTTTTAATCAAAGACCGAAAACCCTGTACAATTATATGTTCTATGTACATTTCGCTGGGAGATGGGGGAGGAGATTATAGAGGTTCTGACTCAAAATTTTTAGATTAGATTCCCTACAGTGTGGAAACAGCCCCTTCAGCCCAACAAATCCACACTGACCCTCCAAAGAGCAACCCACCCAGACCCATTCCCCTACACCTACCACTATGGGCAACTTAGCATGGCCAATTCACCCAACCTGCACATCTTTTGGACTGTGGGAGGAAACCAGAGCACCTGGAGGAAACCCACACAGACACGGGGAGAGTGTACAAACTCCACAGACAGTTGCCCGAAGCAGGAATTGAACCTGGGTCTCTGACGCAGCAGTGCTAGCCACTGTGCCACCATGCCACCCTTTTAGTTCCTCTCTGGTTGCAGGGGTGGTGCCAGAGGACTGGATGAAAGCTAATGTGATTCAACTTTTAAAAAAAGAGTGGCTGATATAAATCAGAGAATTATGGACAACTAGTCTCACATCAATGGGCGGCACAGTGGCACATGTGGGCGGCACGGTGGCACAGTGGTTAGCACTGCTGCCTCACAGCGCCTGAGACCCGGGTTCAATTCCCGACTCAGGCGACTGACTGTGTGGAGTTTGCACATTCTCCCCGTGTCTGCGTGGGTTTCCTCCGGGTGCTCCGGTTTCCTCCCACAGTCCAAAGATGTGCGGGTCAGGTGAATTGGCCATGCTAAATTGCCCGTAGTGTTAGGTAAGGGTTAAATGTAGGGGTATGGGTGGGTTGCACTTCGGTGGGTCGGTGTGGACTTGTTGGGCCGAAGGGCCTGTTTCCACACTGTAAGTAATCTAATCTAATGCTAGGGAAACTGTAGGAAGTCAATCCGGGTGTTCCTGAACAGAAAACCCTGGATGAATCAGGACATACAGAACCTGCTAAAAACCAGGTGTGAGGCCTTCAGTTCAGGAGACCCACTCAAACACAATGTTAAAAATCACACAACACCAGGTTATAGTCCAACAGGTTTAATTGGAAGTACACTAGTTTTCAAAGCGCCGCTCCTTCATCAGGTGATAGATGAAGGAGTGTCGCTCCGAAAGCTAGTGTGCTTTCAATTAAACCTATTGGACTATAACCTGGTGTTGTGTGATTTTTAACTTTGTACACCCCAGTCCAACACCGGCATCTCCAAATCACTCAAATAAAGGAATCCAAGTATAACCTTGGCAGAGCCATAAGACAGCCAAGGACCAATACCGATCCAACCTAGAGACCTAGACAGACACCCGGTGACTGTGGTAAGAACTGAATGCCATCATAAGTTCTAAAAAGGGACAGTGCAAGACAATGACACTTTCCTCCCAAATCATCTCAACGCCTTCTAAACTCTCTTTGAGCAGAATATAGGCGGAGAGGTAACACCTATTCCGACAAGTTTTGACAAACCTATCTCAGCAGTCACTGCATCAGAGATCAGATCAGTTTTCCTTCGTGTGAATCCAAGGAAAGTGATGGGACCAGATGGAGTACCAGGCCGTGCACTCAGAGCATGTGCAGATCAACTGGCAGAGGTCTTCTCGGACATCTTCAACCTCTCCCTGCAGCAGGTCACTCTTCCTGCCTGTTTCAAGAGGGCCAACATCAGCCCTATGTCTAAGAAGGCTCATGCAGCATGTCTCAATGACTCAAAATTTGGGAGAGGATTTGTAGCTCGGGTGCTCGTTGTTGTGGTTCAGATCGCCGAGCTGGGAGTTTTTGTTGCAAACATTTCATCCCCTTTCTACGTGACATCCTGAGTGCTTGGGAGCCTCCTGTGAAGCGCTTCTGTGATGTTTCCTCCTGCATTTATAATGGCTTGTCTCTGCTGCTTCCGGTTGTCAGTTGCTGTCGGCTGCAGTGGCCGGTATATTGGGTCCAGGTCGATGTGTTTGTCTCAATGACTACCGCCCAGTGGCCTGAACTTCAGTGGTCATGAAGTGCTTTGAAAGGCTGTTCATGGCATTAATCAACTCCAGCATCCCCACTACCCTTGACCCACGCCAATTTGCCTATCGGACCAACAGATCCACGTCAGATGCCATATCACTAGCCCTTCGTTCCTCCCCAGAACATCTTGACACCAAGAACACCTACGTAAGAATTGACTACTTGGTGTCAAGTTCAGCCTTCAACACTATTATCCTCTCGAGACTGATTACCAAACTTAGTGATTTCAGATTAAGCCCCACTCTCTGCAACTGGATCCTCAGTTTCCTGACCCAATGAAGATCGGGGACAATATTTCAGCTTTCTAACACTCAACACTGGAGCCCCCCAGAAGTCCGCACTCAGCCCCCTACTGTACTCACTGTATACCCATGACTGTTCGCCAAATACCAGACTAATGTCATTTACAAGTTCACTGATGACACCACCATAGTCAATCGAATCTCAGATGGCAATGAAACAGACTACAGATGGGAGGTGGAAGACCTGGAAAAATGGTGCACTGAGAACAACCTAGCTCTCAATGCTGGCAAAACCAAGGAATTCATTATTGACTTTCGACGGGATGTGACTAATGTCCCCCTACACATCAACAGCACAGAGGTGGAATGAGTGGAGAGTGTCAAGCTCCTGAGAGTGGTCACCCACAACAAACTTTCTTGGACTCTTCATGTGGACGCACTGGTTCCAAAGGCGCAATAACATCTCTTCTTCCTCAAGCAGCTGAGGAAATTTGACATGAAAACGAATACCCTTGCCAACTTTTATAGGTACGCCATCGAGAGCATTCTGTCTGGATGTATCACTACCTGGTATGGCAACTGTACCATTCAAGATCGGAGACAGTTACAGAGAGTGGGGAACTCTGCCCGGACAATCATAAAAGCCAACCTCCCATCTACAGAATCCATCTACCAGACCCGCTGTCAAGGAAAGGCTGCCAGCATTCTCAAAGATCCATCCCACCCTGGCAATGTTTTTCTACAATCTCTACCATCAGGGAGAAGGTACTGAATCCTGAACACACACACCGGCCGGTTTCATAACAGTTTCTACCCGACTGTTGTTAGAATACTGAATGGACTCACAAACTCTTAACATTCACCTGTACCTGTGTTTTTGTTTTGGCTGCTGTTTACCTATTATTTCCTATCTCTGCTACTTAACTCTGTGATCTGCCTGTATTGCTCACAAGACAAAGCTTTTCACTGTGCCTTGGTACACGGGACAATAAATTCAATTCAATTCAGAAGAAAATTCTGAAAGAGAGAATTAACCTCATCTGAAAAGTAAGGTTTCATCTAGGTTTGTAGGCATGGCTTTGTTAGAGGTAGGTCACCCTAAACAAATTTGACTGAATTTTTGAGGAAGTGATCAGATGTGTAGATGAAGGTAGTGCAGTTGATGTAGTTTTTCTTGATTTCAGAACAGCCTTTGACAATTCCCCACTTGGGAGACTGATAAAAACTCATGGGATCCATGGTAACTTGGCAAATTTGATCTAAATTGGCTTAATGGCAACAGACAGAAAGTGATGGTAAGAGGCTGTTTCTGTGACTAGAACCCAGTGTCCAATCACATATCACAGAGACCAACGCTGGGTCCCTTATAGTCCATCATAACAAAATGTGTAATGTGTGTGTATATATATATATATATATTATATAAGGAAGAAGATCTTATGTTACTGTAGAATATAGGTGGTTTAGTCAGATGGACAGGTCAGTGGCAGACGATGTTTAATCCCAATAAATGTGAGATGATGCACTTTGGAAGAAGTAACAAGACAAGGGAGTACTCAATGAACTGCAGGGTATTTGGAAGCTTAGAGTAACAGAGCGAAATTAAGGTTTTTGTTCATAGATCCTTGGTGGTGACAGGGCACGTTAATCGGGTGGTTAAGAAGGCATCCAGGACATTTATCTTCATCAGTTGTGGCATGGATTATAAAATCAGCCTGTTGGAGCTGTACAGGACTTCAGTTAGGCCACAGCTTGAGCACTGCTCACAGTTCTAGTCTCCACACTTTAGGGAGGACATGATTGCACTGGACAGGATGCAGAGGAGATCACCATGATGCTGCCTAAGATGGAGCAATCAAATGATGAAGAGAAGATAGTTAAGCTCGGGTTATTTTCTCTGTAGCAGAGAGGTTTACTGGAGAACCTGACATACACATTTAAATGATGAGGGCATGAACAGAGTGGATAGAAAACATACGTTCCCCTTATTTGAAGGATCAATAACTTTAGGGTGAACAGCAAAAGGTTTTGAGGGGATTTGAGGAAGAATGTTTGCTGTCTGAAGGTGTGATTCTAGAATGCACTGCTAGGACGGGTAATTGAAGTGGGAAACCTCACAATCTTTAAAATGTACTTGGATTCTCTCAAACTGTCATAAAATTCAAGACAATAGGTCTCATTTGGGAAAATGGGTCTGGAGTAGATTTAGTGTAGTTTTTTTGTTGCAGACTTGGGCTGGAGGACTCTTCTCTCTTGTATGATACTATGATTCTATGAAAATACAAACAGGTGAATCCTGGGGCTTGTGAAATACAACAGAAAGACAGAATTTAACAAGGTCTGACCATCTTGATTGACAGGCTGCAGATGATTAACAAGTTCCATTTGTACCCATTATCCAGGACAATCCCATGGATCTCTATTGGCACAATTAGGTTGTTAATTGTTACACATCAGGAATAGATTAGAGATCGCAGCCAGATTCCAACTTTGAGAGAAAACAGAGTAATTGCAGGGCAGAGACAGGACGCAGACTGAGATCCTGCTTTCAGTTCTGCTGTTAGTTCATGATATTAAACAACCAACTCCATGTGAAAAGGGATCAACATAAATGGAAAAACAATTTTAAACATAAAAGCAAAGAACTTGGTTGCTTTACCCTGCTAAGTGTCCAAAAGCAGGCAGCTGCAAATCTTAAAACCAATACCATACTTCTTTTAATTTATGGGCTGTAGGTTTTAATGCTGGGCCAGCATTGATTGCCTGTTCCTAGTTGCTATTGAGAAGGTGTGATAAGCTGCTTTCTTGAACTGCTGCAGTCTATGTGCTGTGGGTTGACCCACAATACTGTTAGGGAGGGAATTCCAGGATTTTGAGCCAGCGACACTGAAAGAACAGTGATATATTTCTAAGTAAGGATGGTGATTGGCTTGGAGGGGAAGTTACAAGTAGTGGTGTTCCCATATATCTACTGCCTTTGTCCTTCTAGAGGGAAGTGATCATAGGTTTGGAAGATGTTGTCTAAGGATCTTTAGCGGATTTCTGCAATGCATCTTACAGCTGGTACACACTGCTGCTACTGAGCATCAGTGGTGGAGGGACTAGATGTTGGGGGATTTGGTGCCAGTCAAGCAGACTGCTTTGTCCTGGATGGTGTCAAGCTTCTTGAGTGTTTGCTAGACCTGCACCCATCCAGGCAAATGGGGAGTATTGCATCACACTCTTGATGTGTGCCTTCTATGGTGAATAAGCTTTGGAAATCAGGAGATTAGTTAGTCATTGCAGGATTGCCAGTGTCTGACCTGTTGCCAAGGGCTCTTTGGGTGCTGTGGTAATGTGTTGAACTGGTCCTCACTCTCAACAACTTCTCCTTCCAATCCTTCCACTTCCTCCAAACCAAAAGGGTAGCCATGGGCACCCGCATAGGCCCTGGCTATGCTTGCCTTTTCATTGGGTATGTGGAACAGTCCATCTTCCACAGCTACACCGGCACCATTCCTAACAATTTCCTCCACTACATCGATGGCTGTATCAGCGCTACCTCGTGCTCCCACGAGGAGGTTGAATAGTTCATCAAATTCACCAACACCTTCCACCCCGACCTCAAATTCACCTGGAAAATCTTGGAGACCTCCCTCCTCTTCCTAGACCTCTCCATCCCCATCTCCAGTGACCAACTAACCATGGGCATCTACTTCAAATCCACTGACTCCCACAGCTACCTGGACTACACCTCCTCCCACCCTGCCTCCTGTAAAAACACAATCCTTTATTCCCAATTCCTCCGCCTCCACCGCATCTGCTCTCAGGAGGACCAATTGCACCATAGAACATCCCAGATGGCCTCCTACTTCAAACAGCACAATTTCCCCTCCCACAAGGTTGGCGATGCCCTCCAGCACATCTCCTCCATTTCTTGCACTTCCATCCTTGAACCCCACACCTCCAATCACAATGAAGACAGAACCCCCCTGATCCTCACTTTCCACTCCACCAACCTTCAGATATATTGCATCAGCCTCCACCACCTCCGCCACCTACAAACAGATCTCACCACTAGGGATGCATTTCCCTTCCCAACCCTATCTGCATTTCAGAAAGACCATTCCTTCCGTGACTCTCTTGTCAAATCATCGCCACCCCCACCATTCCCCCCTCACCACACCAGCCCACACCCCATTCCTGGCACTTTCCCTGCATTCCTGATGAAGGGATTATGCCCAAAATGCCGATTCTCCTGCTCCTCGGATACTGCTTAGGCTGCTGTGCTTTTCCAGCACCACACTCTCGACTGCTGTGGTAATGTCCCTGACTCTGGACAAGAAGGCCCAGGTGCAAGCTCCACCTGCTCCAGAGGTGTGTAATAATATCCCTGAGCGGGATGATTATGAAATATTTAATCTGTTGTTGTTGCCACAGTCTTTATATTGCTGGTCCTGTTTATTGCTCCTATGTATCTGTTGCCCTTGGCCACTTTGTCACTTTAACATCACACAGTGGAAGTGAAAGTGGAAGAGAATTCCTGATTGGCCGCTTTATTAGGAAGATTGGGGCACTGGTGTGAATTTAAATCTGAAAGGAATGTAAGTGTAGGGAAATATTTGTAGGTCAAATTATTTCCTCCTTGTATGCTTTTGGAACTTCTAAAATCGAAAACAAAAACTCTAAAATATTAAGCAATTTGTTACTCATTAAATAATCTTCAGTAAGAGGGATCAATACTTTTGGTGCAACAAGCTGTTGACCACAATGTCTATTGGCTCAACACCGGAATTCAGTGAGTCCAAGTTCCTGTTTCTTGGAGTTTAACACAGAAGGTGTCATCTTTTAAATAACCAGCTATTGATTGAGTCCTTCTCAGATCCTAAATCACACGGCCGTTCTGGGGTTTTCTGCAAAGCTTTCTCCAAAAACACTGGCAGGATATTTCACACAGAAAAACTACTTTAATTTTTCTTCTTTGTCTTTCATAACCAGATGCTAAACACAATGGCTTCCCACAGCTTTCTTCTCAGAAAGGTTGTTTTTAGATAGTATTTGAAATAACATGCATCACTAAAACAAGTCTTTCACCCAACTGAGTTTAGACTTCTTACAAGTCCTAAACTGTTGGTGGAGCTAAGCTATTGATCTCACCTCAGCCTTTCAGAACTGTTCTACTCACTTTTCTCTCGTGTTTTGAAAGCTTATTTCTCTCTCTTTTGAAAACATCAATGTTTTTCAGCTCAATCACTTGTGGTGATGCATTTTGAGCTATTCCTTAGATTCTTATAGGACCTATTAGTCACTATATGGTATCTACAGCACCAAGAATTGAATTCTGTCCTTTGGAAATATTTTCTCTGAATCTACTCATTCCAACACATTCACACTTTGAAAGTTCTCTGTCAGGTCACCTCTGAGTCTCCTCTTTTCTGCAGAAAAGCAAGCCACAATTTATTCAAGATTTCCTGATAGCTGTAATCTTTAAGTTCTGACACCATCCTTATACATCTTTTTTGTGCTTTCTTCTGTGTTTTCAAAGAAGGGTAACGTTCTCCAGCCTGGTTCAGGCCTAAATATATCTGTAGATCTAAATCTAAAGTTGCACAGAATTTCAGTGTTTTCTTAAGAAATTAATGCCAGTGTTTTAAAAACATTTTGATTTTTATCTGTTTGTAATGATATGCAATGCTTTGCAATGCTGTTTATAATGATTATCTAATATTTATCCCTTGATCCACAATCTTGACTACACCAATCAGCTTTTTCCTCTTGAAGGTGTCAGTGGTATTTCTGTTCTTCCTGGCAAAGTACATTAAAATAAAATCAAACAGAAAAAGTGAGAATATGATTTTGCTGCCTCGATCTCTGGGCCGTGGGTGCAGTATGGCTGTTGTGTCGCTGTACATCACATGCAAGCCTGAGCAGATAATTGTTCATGATCTGTTTGGCTGCATGATCTCCTGCAACATATATACACATGCCATGAAGGGGAGTCCAGATGATAATCAGAAACACAAATGCAGCGGTTCTGAACCTATACTACTTCCCACTTGTCAGTCCAAACCTGGATATTGTTCAGGTCAGGCAGCATCCAAGGAACAGGAGATTCGACGTTTCGGGCATAAGCCCTTCTTCAGGAACCTGAAGAAGGATTCCTGAAGAAGGGCTTTTGCCCAAAACGTCGAATCTCCTGTTCCTTGGATGCTGCCTGACCTGCTGCTCTTTTCCAGCAACACATTTTCAGCTTTTAGATCAAAAGTCTAAGATAGATTTTATGAAAGTCTATGGAAAGTATTTTACTTAATATTTTAAGCAGCAGAGAAGAACCTTTTCCCTATGTTACCTGAAAACTTCAACAAATTAATCTGCTTCTTACATGTACATTTATATACTTAAAAATAAATATTGTTTAAACTCAGTTCTCACATTCAAGCTTTTTAGTTTTTTCAGGAAACAGAAGTGCCAAAAGGATGATTCTCCAGTGGTCTCCAGCATTACAGATATTAGTCTTCAGCCAATTCGATTCATTTTACCTGATATGAAAAAATGGTCAGAGACACTGGATCTGCATATAGGCCCTGATAACATTCTGGCAATGGTGCTAAAGACTTGTGTCTCAGAACTTGCCCTAGCCAAGCTGCTCTAGGACAGTTTCAAAACTGGTATCCACCTGTCAATGTGGAAAATTGCCCAGATCTTCCCTGCACACAAAAAGCAGGACAGATCCAACACGGCCAATTACCATCCATCAACCTACTCTCAGTCATCAGTAAAATGATGGAATGTATCACCAACAGTGCTATCAAACAGCACCTGCACAGCAATAACATGCTTAGTGACACCCAGTTTGGGTTCTTATTTCTCCTATTTCTTATGTTCTTATTAAAGGAATTAAGGGTTCTGGAGCTGAATCCACAAAACGATCAGCCATGATCGTATTGAATGGCAGACCAGACGGTCTGCTCCTGCTTCTATTTCTTATGTTCTTGTTTTCTGCTAGGGCCACTCAGGTCCTAGAGAGGAATTATCTTATTAGGGAGAATTATGCAGAGGAGGTTTTGTCTCACAAGCTTGATCGAGCTTTGAGGAAGTGATGACGATGATTCATGAGGGTAAGGCAGTGGATGTTGTGTACATAAACTTTACAAAAGGAACTAACAAGATCCCTCATGGTAAGTTGGTCCAGAAAATTAATGAAATCTACAGTGAGTCAATAAGTTGGATATAAAATCAGCTGCAAATGTGTTGCTGGTCAAAGCACAGCAGGTTAGGCAGCATCTCAGGAATAGAGAATTCGACGTTTCGAGCATAAGCCCTTCATCAGGAAGGGCTTATGCTCGAAATCAGTCTGGCGATAGAGGACAGAGGATATTTGTAGAAGGATGTTTTTATGACTGGAGGTCTGTGACCAGTGTGTTCCACAAGGATCAGTGCTGGGACCTTTGTTATTTGCAATATATGCAAATGGTTTGGATGAAAATGTATGTGATCTGATTAGTAAATTTGCAGATGACACAAAAATTGGTTGAGCGTGGATAGTGAAGAAGGATATCAAAGGATACAGAAGGATATGGATCAGTTGGAAAGTTGGGCAAAGAAATGGCAGTTGGAGTTTAATGTGGAAAGTGTGAGGAGATCATATGCAGGAGGAAAATACACAGTAAATTGCAGGACCCTTAGAAGCATTGATATACAGAGGGATCCTGAGGTGTAAGTCCCTGAATACTCCATAAAAGTAGCAACATGAATGGATAAGGTGGTAAAGAAAGCATACAACAAGCTTGCCATCATTGATTGGAGCACTGAGTATAAACATTTGTAAGTTCTGTTGCAGCTGTATGAAACTTTAGTTATGTGACATTTGGAATACTGTGTACTGTTCTGGTCCCAACATCATGGGAAGTATGTGAAGGCTTGGGAGAGGGTGCAGAAGATATTTACCAGGGTGTTGTCCAGATTAGAGTGTATTGGCCATAAGGAAAGATTGAACAAACTTGGATTGTTTTCACTGGATTGTCAGAAGCTGGCGGGTGACCTGGAAGAAATCTATAAATTATGAGGGGCATAGAGAGGGTAGATAGTCTGAGTCTTCTTCCCAGGATGGAAATAGAAAATACTGGAGGGAGTTGGGGGCAGGGAGGTGGAGGAGGAGAGGAGGCATAGGATGAACATAAAACCATACAGTGCTGAACAGGCCCTTCGGCCCTTGATGTTACGCTGAACTGTGAACTATTCTCAGTTCGTCCCCCTACACTATCCCAAAATCATCCATGTGCTTATCCAAGGATTGTTTAAATCTCCCTAATGTGGCTGAGTTGACTACATTAGCAGGTAGAGCATTCCACGCCCTTACCACTCTCTGAGTAAAGAACCTGCCTCTGACATCTGTCTTAAAACTATCGCCCATCAATTTGTGGTTTTGTCCCCTCATATAAGCTGATGTCATCATCCTAGGAAAAAGATTTCACTGTCTACCCTACCTAATCCTCTGATCATCTTGTATGTCTCTATCAAATCCCCTCTTAGCCTTCTTCTTTCCAATGAGAACAGAAGGTGAGAGGCAAAACTTTAAAGGAGATGTGGGAGTGGTAGGTGGTTGCAACATACTCCCAGAATGGTGGTAGAAGCAAATACCATAGCAATGTTTAAGAGGTATTTAGACAGAGACATGAATACGCAGGAAATAGAGAGATACAGACCATGTGCAGGTAGATGGGATTAGTTTAGAATAGCATCATAGTCAGCACAGACATTGTGGGATGA
This sequence comes from Hemiscyllium ocellatum, assembly GCF_020745735.1. Lineage (NCBI taxonomy): Eukaryota > Metazoa > Chordata > Chondrichthyes > Orectolobiformes > Hemiscylliidae > Hemiscyllium > Hemiscyllium ocellatum. The sequence goes on along the minus strand of NC_083416.1, from coordinate 87,426,440 downwards.
AGGGCCTGTTTCTGCACTGTACTGTTCTACATTCCATGTTCCATGTTCCATGTTCTATGAGCAGTGACCACTGTTGGTTTGACAAGCAGTTCCCAAATTCAAAATCCTGGAGTTCAAGGTCAGTTAAATGGGCCATTCTTTTGGCTTTGAGAGGGGTGAGGTCCCAGGTCACTGTGGAGACAGAGATGTGATTTTAATGAAGAGATCACTCTTGCTGGACAGAGTACGGAGGCTGTCTATGGGGAAGTCTGCCCCACTCCTCATGTCCAAACTGAGCAACCTGTGGGGCTGTACCCAAACCTCCCACCATATCCTTGACTTCCTTTCAACTATCTTAAAGTTGAGGCCGGGTGGACAGTAATTTGCGGCCTGCAATGTGAGGGCAGGTAGAGGGTGTAAGGTAGGGCAGTGAGTAATCGTTTTGTCCAGCCATTCCCCCAGCCTGAGCTGCAAGCCTGCTGGTGAGAGGTTACCAAGGCCTAGTGATTGCTGTCCTTTCTCTCAATGGCAGTTAACAGGTGTACTAATCTGGACGAGTTCCAACAACTTCCACATTGTGTGACTAGAATTTCAGAAAACAGGAAGTTTAAGATGATGTGGCACTTTGGAATGTCTTGGTTTGGAAACCTGCCAAATTGTAATTAACACTAAAATGCTTGTTGCAAGTGAGATTCTATATGAAATCTAACTCTGGGCAGAAAGTTTGAGTTCAAACCTAAGTTCAGAGCTTGAGCAGACATTCAATATTTCTGATGATATGTTAAACCAAAGCCCAGGCTTGTTTGTTCAGTTGGATGTAAAAAACTCTACAGCACTGTTCATAAGGAGAACAAATAACTCTTTTGATGCACTGACTAACCTCCAACCATTACACTGAGAACAAATTAACCGGTCAGCCATTAATTCATGTTTGCAAGGCCACACTGTGCACAATCTGCCACTCACACCTTCCTCCCTGAGGTAGTTTCAAAACTAATAAACAAAACAAAGCAAAATATTGCTGATGCAGACATATGAAATAACATGGAAAATCAGCAGGTCTGGCAGAGGTTGAAAGAGTTAACCTTTTGAATCCAATATGACTCGTGTTCACAGTCCAAAAGTAATTTGTTGTCTGTGAACACTTTGGGACTATCTAAGAACATAAAATTAATATTTCTTCTTCAATGCAGTAAAAATTGTCAAGTTAAAGATTTAAGACTGTACCTAACAGCACAGAAGCATAACACTGAGGCCCCTTCTCCTGTTGGAATAATGTAAATAATCCCATCACACTATTTCAGAAAAGAGTTGGAGGAGTCTTCCCAGTATCCTAACCAACATTTACCCCATAAACACCAGCACACAAACAAATTATTAGGTCATTATCACATTAGTCATTCCAACACATTGATGTCAATGTCTAAGGTTATTAAAGGCTGCCCAAAAAGTGGAAACAAATACTTAATTTGTGTAGCATTGATTATTTGTAAATTGTGGAACCAAATATGTGCTGCTTTGTACTTTTCATCTTAAATTTTCAGTCTGTTTTGATTTTAGTATGGAAAAAATTGATGTTTATACAAACATAAGTGAGGTTTACATCCCCGGGCAAAAGATGGACAGTAATCTGAATGAGCCCTTCCTGAAGAAGGGCTTATGCCTGAAATGTCGATTCTCCTGCTCCTCGGATGCTGCCTGGCCTGCTGTGTTTTACCAGCACCACATTTTTCAACTCTGGTCTCCGGCATCTGCTTTCCCCTAATAATCTGGATGATGCCAGTTTGTGGTGCCCACACTTAGGGCACATGTTTAAATGGAAAAAAAAGAGAATGTTGATGGCACATTGTGGTGTCTACACAACTAAAACACAATAGAGAAGCACAGACACTGTGGGTGTTGCCACACCCCAAAGAGTGCCACAGCTTGTGAAAACAGCTCACCATCAAATTCTGCAGAGCAATTAGAGATAGATAATAAACTCTAACCCAGCCAATGATACCTACTTTCTGTGAAAGAATGAAAAAGTAATTCAGAAATATACTGGTTTAGTTTTGCCTCAGACAAATTTGCTCTGTTAAACCTTGGAAACTGACATTGTTAGGTAAAGCTGTATTTTCAGCAGGAGTATAAAATGAGCTTTCAGTGAAAGCATTTATACCATGACTAACTTTCCTTTGAACTTATCTACAGCTGCACTTCAATGCTATTCATTGCCTAAATATCACTTTTTAGATATTCTCAGTTAAAAATCACACGACACCAGGTTATAGTCCAACAGGTTTAATTGGAAGCACACTAGCTTTCGGAGCGTTGCTCCTTCATCAGGTGCGACACTCCAAAAGCTAGTGTGCTTCCAATTAAACCTGTTGGACTATAACCTGGCGTTGAGTGATTTTTAACTTTGTACACCCCAGTCCAACACTGGCATCTCCAAATCATAGATATTCTCAGGTTGTGATGGGTGATGTAAACACTGTCTGAAAAAGTTGGACACTATCAAAACACATTGCTGATTCACTGGCAGTGTAGGTTGTCGTACTCAAGAAGACACAAATATTACATTTTAGTTTCCATTTTAGTTCAAAAAGGTGAATCTTATGTGATGAAGGGTCCAAAACGTCGGATGCCCCCCTCCTCCAATGCTGTCCTACTATGTTTTTCCAGCTCGGCATTTTATCAACTCCGACTTCAGCATCTACAGTCCTTACTATCTCTAAACCTATGTCCCAAACTACTTTGAAATAGCTGTGAGCTGCTGTTGCAGTTGTAATGCACAGAAACAGAAACAACTTTGCACATAGCAAGGGCCCAAATTTAGCACCGTGAAAATTTTGGAGATTCTGTTGAGAGATAAATGCAGCCAGAACAGCCCAACTCTGCCTTGAAAGAACCACAGTGAACAGAAGTGTCTCATTACATTCTGAAGTGGGACTTTAATGCACAACCATCTGACACAGAGGCAAGAGTTTTCAACAAAATCAGGAAGTCCAAACTTACATTATGTTTGAGCTGAAAAATGTGTTGCTGGAAAAGCGCAGTAGGAAGTCCCTCTCCCACTGCAACTACTCTATGCTACTCTCTCCCCACCCCCACCCTCCTCTAGCTTATCTCTCCATGCTTCCAGCTCACTGCCTTTATTCCTGATAAAGGGCTTTTGCCCGAAACGTCGATTTTGCTGCTCGTTGGATGCTGCCTGAACTGCTGTGCTCTTCTAGCACCACTAATCCAGAATCTGGTTTCCAGCATCTGCAGTCGTTGTTTTTACCTAGCATCCAAGGAGCAGAAGAATTGATGTTTCGAGCATAAGCCCTTCTTCAGGAATCGCATTCCTGAAGAAGGGCTTATGCCCGAAATGTCAATTCTCCTGCTCCTTGGATGCTGCCTGACCTGCTGCGCTTTTCCAGCAACACATTTTTCAGCTCTGATCTCCAGCATCTGCAGTCCTCACTTTCTCCTTACATTATGTTTGGGCCATTTTGAACATAAGACCCTTCAGAGCAACACTGAACAGCTATTTTTAAATGCAGCATTAAACTAATAACCTACCAATTGGATCAGTATAAAATATTCCATAATACTATTCACACTATACAGCAGGGAAGTTCTGCTAGGCCAATAGTTATGTCTCAATCACATCACTAAAACATTGTCTAGTCATTTACCCTATGTTGCAGGTGAAATTTAAATCCCCAAGGACTGCAGCAGTTCAAAAAGACAGCTCACCATCACGTTCTCAAGGGCAACTAGGGACAGCAATAAATGCTGGCCCAACCAGTGTCCCCACATCCCATAAATGTCGGAAACAAACCAATTGCAGATTTTCCTCTACTACACCAGTGACTGATGTAACATAAATAGAAGTCCTTTCCATTTGCTCACTTTCTGAAAGAAATTTGAGCAGCAGCACACAGAGCCGAACTCAGACTAAAAACTGAAAGAAAAAATGAGAGAAGGTCTTTGATAAAACTTCCTTTGTTACTTCCTGTCGACAGTTAAAGCTGACTGAATAATGTGATTGTTCTGAAAGCTTTGCCTAGTACAAATGTTTAGACATTGTTTTGGTTCCTTCCGTTTCCAGCAATTGTGTTCCAACAATTACGTTCCAGTTCACTTCCTTCCCTATGTAACCTACAAGACCTCACGCAGAAAATATGATACTCTCCAATTTTGGACTGTAATACACCTAACTGTAGAGTAATCAAAGCACAAATACTAATGCCAACTGGGTCCTTAAACACCCACCCCTCTTTTAAAAAAAATTAGTGTTTTGGTAAGACAGGCCAATTACTGTACAAGAAGCTAGGAACAACAATGATGGAACTTCAGGTCTGCCCCACAACTCAATAAGATCTTGGCTGATCTGGCTGTACTCTGCTGTCTACTTCCCACTCACACCTCCACTGCCCCACCTCCCCACTCCCCACTCCCCATCCCCCACCTTCACCATTACCCTTAGCTCCTCTGCTTATCAAAAATCAGCAGTCAAGATAAAACAGACTGTCTCATCACTGCGAGAGAATAATATCAGCCAATTTTCAGCACATTCCAGATCCCAACTATGTATTGCATAATAAAAATCATCATCTTTTACCTGCTACCTTTCTAGTCATCAACCATACAGTGAGAGAAATGTGCCCAAGTCTCTCAGTCCTGGTGCTTAAATCTGTTGTTTAAACATATTTTCAAGCTCCCAATTCTAGGCCTTTCAATATTCGGTTACTTCATCAATTTAATTGCCTATTCCCACCATAAATGTCTGTAATGATAAGTGTTATTACCAGTGAAACCACCTCAGCACCATCTTGATGAGACAGCTCCACCCAAGGACTTAAGAACAATTATCAATGAGATACACCCATTTCCAAAGTAACTTAGTACTCTTACAAGCAAATCTGTTCAAAGACCGATGTGATTCCAGCAGTAAAAGTAGAAGCATAAAGAAAAAGTCAATTTGCTAACTTACACCAAGTTTGCCAAAATTCCTGAAGAGTTCTGAAAAGTGGTCACTGGGCTCGATATGTTAACTTTGTTCTCTCTCCACAGATGCAGCTGGACCTGCTGACTTTTCGCAGCAATTTTTGCTTTAATAATAATTCTACTCTGTAACTTACTGTTTACAGAAAGCTACCTTAAACCCAACCTCAACAAAAACAGAAATTATTGGAAAAACTCAGCAGGAGTGAAGGGTCACTGCACTTGAACATTAACTCTGTTTTTCTCTCCACAGATGTTGCAAGACTTGCTGAGTTTCTGCTTTTGTTTCAGATTACCAGCATCTGCAGGCTTTTCCTTTGTTTATTAAATCTGACCTCATTTCCTAACTGGAGAATGATCTGATAATTTTCTGCTTCTAAACCATAAATACTTGTTTCACAGTTTACGTCATGGAGTCATAGAGGTCTACAGCACAGAAAAAGGCCTTTCAGTCTATCAAGCCTGCACTGGTCAAAAACAACCACCTGACTATTTTAACTCGATTTTCCAGCACTTGACCCATAGCCTTGTATATCTTGGCACTACAAGTGCACATCTGAATACTTCTTAAACAATTTGAGGTTTCTGCCTCCACCACCCTCACAGGCAGTGACTTCTACCACCTTCTGAGTGAAATAGTTTTTCATCACATTTCCTCTAAACCTTCTGCCCCTTACCTTAAATCTTTGCCCTCGAGTCATTGATCCCTCTAACAAGGGAAAGTGTTCCTTACTGTCTACCCTATCTACACATCTGATAATTTTATACATCTGAATCATGTCCTCTCTCAGTATCCTTTGCTCCAAGAAAAGCTACCCCAATCTCAATGTTTCAGGTATAAGTCCTATGCTGATGAAGGGCTTACAGCCGAAACGTCAATTCTCTCCTCGGATGCTGTCTGACCTGTTGTGCCTTTCTGGTACCCACACTCAACCCACATTCAACCCCTCAAGCCTGTTCCACCATTCAACATGGTCATGGCTGTTCATCAAGATCAATACCTAATCAACCTTCCCCCAAAATTCCTTGATCCCCTTAACAACAGGAACCTTACGTCCTTCTTCTTTGAAAACCTGTTTATATATGCTCCTAAAATCTAAGGAGTACATTTAGTACCTTGCCAATTTTCATTTTATGGAGGAGCTAGTGTTAGACTGGAATGGACAAGTTAAAAATCACTCAACACCAGGTTATAGTTCAACAAGTTTATTTGGAAGCAGTAGCACTCCTTCATCAGGTAACTGTGGGACAGGATCATAAGACACAGAATATATAGCAAAAAATATAGTGTCATACAACTGAAATGATATATTGAACAAACCTAGATTGCTGTTTTTGTTCAATATATCATTTTAGTTGCATGACACTGTCACCTTTTGCCATAAATTCTATGTCTTATGATCCTATCCCATGGTTACCTGATGAATATAGAATATTACACCACAGTGCAAGCCCTTCAGCCCTCGAAGTTGCACCATCCTTTGAAACCAATCTGAAGCCCATCTAACTTGGATACTTGTGGGGGGGATGACTTACCAGGGGCAAGCAACGAGGTTCAGGCCTCTGGCACGGAGCCTGGCCCCGTTGCTCAGAAGGGAAGGGTGGAGAAAGGTAGAGCAATAGTTCTTGGGGACTCGATAGTGAGGGGTACAGACAGACGGTTTTGTGGGGGCGACAGTGACTCACGTTTGGTATGTTGCCTCCCAGGTGCAAGGGTACGTGATGTCGCTGATCGTGTTTTCCGGGTCCTTAAGGGGGAGGGGGAGCAGCCCCAGATCGTGGTCCACGTTGGCACCAACGATATAGGTAGGAAGAGGGGTGAGGATGTCAGACAGGCTTTCAGGGAGCTAGGTTGGAAGCTCAGAGTTAGAACAAACAGAGTTGTAGTCTCTGGTTTGTTACCCGTGCCACGTGATAGAGAGTCGAGGAATAGGGAGAGAGAGCAGTTGAATGCGTGGCTACAGGGATGGTGCAGGAGGGAGGGATTCCGGTTTCTGGACAACTGGGGTTCTTTCTGGGGAAGATGGGACCTCTATAAAAAGGATGGTCTACACCTGAACCTGAGGGGCACCAGTATCCTTGGGGGGAGGTTTGCTAGTGCTCTTTGGGAGGGTTTAAACTAACTCCGCCGGGGCATGGGAACCTGGACTGTAGCTTTAGGGTACAGGACCTTGAGTGGAGGGAGGTTATGAATAATGCAGCGATCTCGAAGGAGGGTGCCTGTAAACAGAAGGGTGGCTTGAAGTGTGTATACTTCAATGCCAGAAGTATAAGAAATAAGGTAGGTGAACTTGCAGCGTGGGTTGGTACCTGGGACTTCGATGTTGTGGCCATTACAGAGACGTGGGTAGAACAGGGACAAGAATGGCTGTTGCAGGTTCCAGGGTTTAAATGTTTTAGTAGGATCAGACATGGGGGTAAAAAAGGGGGAGGTGTGGCATTACTTGTCAAAGATAGTATTACAGCAGTGGAATGGATGATGGAAGAGGACTTGCCATCTGAGGGAGTTTGGGCTGAGGTTAGAAATAGGAAAGGTGAGGTCACCCTGTTAGATGTTTTCTACAGGCCTCCTAATAGTCCTAGAGAAGTAGAGGATAATATTGCGAGGATGATTCAGGAAAAGAGTGAAGGTAGCAGGGTGGTTGTTATGGGGGACTTTAACTTCCCAGATATTGACTGGGAGAGCTATAGCTCGAGTTCATTAGATGGGTCGGTGTTTGTCCAATGTGTGCAGGAGGGTTTCCTGACACAATATGTAGACAGGCCAACAAGAGGTGAGGCTATACTGGATTTGGTTCTAGGTAATGAACCAGGCCAGGTGTTAGACTTGGAGGTCGGTGAGCACTTCGGGGACAGTGACCACAACTCGGTGACTTTTACTTTAGTGATGGAGAGGGATAAGTGTGCGCCGCAGGGCAAGAGTTGTAGCTGGGGGCAGGGAAATTATGATGCAGTGAGGCATGACTTAGGATGTGTGGATTGGAAAAACAGGCTTCAAGAGAAGAACACTAATGAGATGTGGGGATTGTTCAAGGAGCAGCTACTACGTGTCCTTGATAAGTATGTACCAGTCAGGCATGGTGTAAAGGGCCTTGTGAGGCAGCCGTGGTTTAGTAAGGAATTGGAATCCCTTGTGAAAGGGAAGAAGGCGGCATATGTAAAGATGAGGCGTGAAGGTTCAGTTGGGGCGATAGAGAGTTATAAGGTAGCCAGGAAGAATCTAAAGAGAGAGCTAAGAGAAGCGAGAAGGGGACATGAAAAGTCTTTAGCTGGTAGGATTAGGGAAAACCCAAAGGCTTTCTATAGGTATGTCAGGAATAAAAGGATGACTAGGGTAGGTATCGGTCCAGTCAAGGATAGTAGTGGGAAGTTGTGTGTGGAGGCGGAGGAGATTGGAGAGACACTAAATCAATACTTTTCATCAGTATTCACTCAGGAACAGGACACTGTTGCTGACGTGTATATGGAGTCACAAATGATTAGAATGGATGGCCTGGAAATATGCAGGGAAGAGGTTCTGGGAATATTGGAGAGGATGAAAATAGATAAGTCTCCTGGGCCTGATGGCATTTACCCTAGGATCCTATGGGAAGCTAGGGAGGAGATAGCAGAGCCATTGGCCTGGATTTTTATGTCGTCATTGTCAACGGGAATAGTACCAGAAGACTGGAGGATAGCGAATGTGGTCCCCTTGTTCAAGAAAGGGAGTAGGGATAGCCCTAGTAACTATAGGCCAGTGAGTCTGACTTCAGTGGTGGGCAAAGTCTTAGAGAGAATGGTAAGGGATAAGATTTATGAACATCTGGATAGGAATAATGTGATCAAGGATAGCCAGCATG